>NW_024582073.1:5066656-5387427 GCF_017639235.1 Corvus kubaryi
CGGGAGGTGCACGGGCGGGCGGCTGCGAACGCCCAACGCGGCCTCTCGCGGAGGATCCGCCGCCGCCGCCACCCGGCGCTTCCCCTCCCCCCCGCGTGAGTGACACGCACAGGAAGCGGGCCCGGCCCGGCCCCGCGGCGCCCCGGGCACGGGCTGCGGGGGGCGGCCCGGCCGGGCCCGGCCCCGGGACTGCCCTCCCCGCCGAGCCGGCCTGGCACCGTCCGTGCGCTGCCACTCACCGCGGCTGTGCTTTCGCCGCTCTCCCGAGGCGCACTGCGAGAGCCGCCTTCCCTTCCTCTCGCTGCCCTTTGCTCTCGGTGGTCCTTGTGCTCTCCTGCGTCCCTGAACGCCCGTCCGTGCGCTGAGCAGAGATCACTGGCAGCATGGCGATCTCCTCGAGAACATCCTTGCCTATCTCCAGAAGCAGGACTTGGCTACACACGTACACTCCGGTACCGTGCATCTACTAGCGGCTGATGGCAGCTGCCGGGGGAGCGTAACCACGGGGTAAACACGCTGCTTCTGCTAGTACTGTCCCTCGGCTCAGGGACTATCCCAGCTGGACGTAGTATTTTAGGTTTAACAACTCTTCATAGATTTTTCTTTCCTCCACAAATTTCCTGATTTTATTTTTAGCTACAATAAGAGTGTAACATTCATTGTGTACTGTGAGTATTCCAAAGTGTTTCTATGTTCAAAGTGTTTCTATGAATTTAATGAAGAAATTGATCTGTTTTAAAAGCGGTGGGAAGTAGTGAGCCATTTTTCCTGGTGATTTTCTCACTTTCCATCTGTGAATGCTAGACAGCAACTGCAAGATTCATTGGAAAATTTAAGTACCAACGACTGTCCAAACAAGTTTTGACAAGTTGTGTGTACAAATGGAGCTTGTGATGTTTCAGGACATATATGAAAACTAAAACAGGGACCCGGTTTTTCACAGCAGGTCAATTTGGGGAAAATCAGACTAGAGGACTTCATGGTAACATAAACACAACTCTCAGTGAGGGGAGCTTATTTGAAAGTTTCACATATGGCATGACATTTCACTGGAGTTCACATGAACAACCAACCCTCTCAAAATTTTTTTCACCTAAAATTAAATATCTGAGTATTGTGTACAGGTAATGAATTATGTGATGTAATTGGGTAGGTTTTCATCTTGCGATGTCATTTTTTATACAAACAGTTGTGGAGTCAGCAAAGGTGTTTTTCACCGTTTTGAGTCACTTGTTTCTCCTAAGACAAATCTGTATATGTAGTGCCTCTTAGTGATATCAGTGTCTGAATTTTCATTCCTGTTTTGTTTACTTTGCCATTTAACACAGTTTTGGCTGACATTAAATGACACAGCAGAATTCTAATAGTTTCCTTTGGCTGCAGACACAAGGAAGAAGAAAGAAAACCATGTTTGAGAAAAACACAACAAATAGAAACCAAGAATAGGCTAAGAAGATAAAATGTCTTAAAACACTTTGCTGCAGATCCTCCAAGCAGTTTTCCTTGTAGAAACCTTTAAAGAGAAATCACACTGAGCTGGTGGTGACGTAAAAGTCCACCTTGACCATTTGTGGCCTGTAAAAACTGTTTCTTCTAAGGCTTTGAGTAGCTGAAAGGCTGAAGACAGAACGCCTCTTTGCAAGCTGCATCGCCATCTTCACTCATGGGTTACACTCCAGAAACCCACAAAAAGATACCAAGTTTATGGGAACCCTTTACTACAGGTAGTTGTCACCTTGCACAAGGGATAAAATAAGATGTAAAAACTATGTAGATAATTTTATTTCATAACCATTGTGCTTTAAACTGATTAAACTCATTTTGTCTTCTGGCTAGTAATTATTTTTTTCTACACTGGCATATGCAGAACTAGTTGCAATCTATACAGTATTAATAAACTAAAAATCTATTTGTTTTCTTTAAAAAGCATCTTTTACAATAATGTCTGAAAAAAACCCTCAACCTTTTAGAAGAAGTCAACACCACTCCCTCCCCCCCCCCATACCTTTTAAAATGGTTTTAAAGGTAAAGAACCCCTTAAAACTGCTGGGCAAGCCATACTTTGTCTAAATTTTGTCTGTGGCACTCAACCATAACGCAAAAACTCAGATATACATAATCTCTGAGGTAATTCAATCTGAGAGGAGGATAATTCTACTTGTTTATAAACTCAGGGGCCCAGTGGTTAACTATCCCACATCCTTTCTTAGCATTAATTTTTCAAATCAAAATAGTCAAGGGTATTAACTAACATACTTTTCTAGCATCATGAACCTTATGCCCTAAGGTTGAAATAACATATTGGTGCTAGAACAGAACAAAGATAGGGAAGAATGCATCCAGGTAGGAATGTGAACAGAGAACACTGAAAGGAAAGGATCTGATTTAATTACTGGAAATCTAGTGATTCTTCACTACTCATGTTTTTCAGTGTTCTGAAACCAGTTGAACGTGTAAGAGACTGAAGAACAGCAGTTAAGATGGAGGGTGAACTAATTAAGTATTTTATCTCTTTATTAATGCTGATAATCCTGCTATGTCAGAAAAGGTATCTTCCTCTGTACTAGGGGAGGTTGCCCAAGCGAATACTGTGTAGAACACAGATTTGCAAGCGAGCCATCCATTCTCTGGAGAGAAGAAACTGTAGATGCTTGTTATGGCGGTTTTTTCTAGTTAGCTTTGAAACTGATTTCGAGACCAAAAGCTTCTAAAGGCGGAAGTGGAATTAAACTAATTTGTCATACGTGTCCAACTGTACAGAGAAAAGTCGCATTTACTGAGCACATCCACCAATGCATTCGTTCACACTAACACAAGAAATACACGATTGTAGGGCAGGGAGCAGTGAGGGAAGTTTCGTCTCTCCGGTGCTGTCCATTTAAAGTGCCGGGGAAGCAGCACTTCCCGCGGTGTCACCAAGGCAGGTGGCGGGACGGTGCCACAGCCGCGGGCCCCCGGCAGCCGCAGCTCTCCCGGGCCCCACGAGCGCCCCGCCTCTCCCGCCCGCAGCCAGCCCGCGCCCGAGACGTCATCGCGCGGCGCCGGCGGCGCGCCGGGCACGTGTGGAGTGTTGTGGCTGTCACCGCCATGGCGGTGCCGGAGCTGCTGCGGCAGCTGAGCCGCCGGGCCTGGGAGCCCGCGCTGGCCCGGGCGCGCCGCGCCGCCGTCCTCATGGACGCGCCCTCCGCCGAGGCGCTGCACTGGGCCGGCGGGGCGGGCGAGCTGCTGGCGGCCGGGGCGCTGGCTGTCAGCGCACTGTCCGCCGAGGCGGCGGTGCCGGCGGGGGTGGCCCGCGTCGTGTTGGTGGTGAGCGGGACGCTGCGGGGCGGCGCGGCGACCGCGGTGCGCGGCGTGCTGGAGCAGGGCGCCGTGCGGCACTGCGTGCTGGTGTGCGGCGACGAGGCGGAGGGCGGCGGGGCGGCCGAGCTGGAGGAGACCTTGCGGCGGTGGATGGGCGAGGGCGGCTGCGCCGAGGTGGTGCTGCGGGGCCCGCCGCTCCTGGCGCCCGTCTCGGCGGAGCTCTGCCTGCTGCCCGCCCTGACAGCGCTCCTCCCGCCGCTGCCCGGCCCCGGCGGCCCCAGCCCCGCAGAGGTCGGGCTGGGTGCGCTGCCCGCCGGGCTGCGGGCGGCGGTGCGGTCCCTGGTGGGCGACCTTGACTCTCTCTTCACCGTCCTGGGCCTGCGGGAGGAGAGCTTCGCTGTGGGGACCTTCAGCAGGGTTGTTGCCGCTGAGTTGGCAAGCTACACCCCAGCCAGAAACAGGAGGAGGACAGCCACCAACAAGGCCTCTGTCATCTTTGTGGACAGGACGTTGGACCTCGCTGGTAAGAAATCTGCAGCTGGTATGGGCTGTCATTCTAGAGGGCCCATGCCCACCCCACCGGGAGGGTGTCAGGTAGTTGTGGGAACCCTGGTGACCTGGCATTACCAAAAGTCCATATTCCACTTGGTACCATGCTCCTCCCATCGGTATATAGCTCCAGTTCCGGGTCCTGGATGGGATTACTCTTGAGATCTGGTCTCCTAGAATACACTTGTTGGGTGGTTACTAGGCAGTCATGACAGGTTTCTGGGCTTCTTCTGAAGCTTGGAGAAACATGTCTGGGTTCAAAGTGGTAGTTGCCATAAGTTTGACGTTGTCCTGCTCCAGTAGGAAAACTTGGTGTTCCAGCATTCTGCTGGTGATGTCCTTTCTACTCAAAAACAGCTATTACCATGTGGCATATGTATATTGTAATCTTTTGTCCCAGTGTCAGTTTTTGTGCTTCTTGGATTAAAAGCACTGCAGCTACCACTGCTTTCAAGCATCCAGATCATCCATTACTCACATTGTCCAGTTGTTTTCAAAAGTACCTTACAGGCTGCTTCCTTGACCCCAAACACTGTGCCAAAACCCCTAGTGCCAGGTGCATCCTTCCATGCAGAAATAACTCACATGGTTTTGTTAAGTGGTAATCCCTGGTGTCAGTGGCCCCAAAGTCATACTTAACTGCCTAATGAACTGGTGCTGCTTTCCGAATTAGGAGAAAAGTTGGCATAACTGAGCTGGTTACCCTCCTGTTCTTCTTGGTTCATGTTTAGCATGATCTTACATGATAAGCAGTGTGCAGTTCCATTCCGTAGGCTAGTGGTTTGAAGAGTAATCATTGTATTAACCCACCAGGTGTGCAAACAGTTCTTCATCTGGCAACAGTGGGAGCATGTTTAACCCCATGGCCATGATGGTTGCTTGCACATCCTCATATCCCAGTGGGTCATAGAAATGAAGAGTAAAGCAGAAGGCTCTGCTGGAAATCCAAAGGTTTGTTTCTAGCGCTTCCATTTTGCTGCAAACTAGAGACCCTAACTGTGCCTGTGTGCAACCTTGAGGTGTGCAGGAAACAATCTGCATGTTTCAGACTGAGCCTTATGGATTTCTGTGAAGCATCCGATGCATCTACTTGTCACTCTTATCTTTGTATCTGTCTAAGAAGATACACATCTCTGTATAACCCTTAGCCGTATCTATGTGCCTGGAAGTGTTTCTGTGCATATCTGTATTGATGTAGGAATGGCTGCATTTGCTATTCCCGTCATACATACCTTCTGCTGGCATCCACGGAGTGTGGGCCTGGTTCTGTTTGTAGTCAGTAATTCGGGTCATAATTTTTTGCCGCCACATGTCATGTAGCAAGCACTTGCCACAGTGTTGCACCCTGCAGCTCATCTGTTTCTGAATTTTCCTCTGCATCGTTTTTCCTCCCATAATTTTGCTATTGCGTATCCTTGCACAGCTGTAGGGTTCATAGCTGTCAACAATGTGCTAAAGAGCAGCTATGGATCTGGGCAGTTAATGCTGTGCTGGGGTTGGGAAGATTGATTGGAAGAGTGCAGGAGAGTGGACTTGGATAAGGAGCCTTAAAGTGAAATTGTGAGAAGAGTGTTGGTTTTGGGTGGGAACTGGGCAAGGATTTATGCTCTCAGATGGTGAGGAGAAGTAAAAACAACAAAAAAAAACAGATGTGGGGTGACAAGGAGCTGCCTGACAAGGAGACTCTTGAGAAGGTATGAAGAGAGATAATTGTTACCAGCTTAAACCTGGGAAGTGTGAAATCTTGTACTTCAGTAGGAGAAGGATTTTTGGAGATAACAGCAGGGCTGTAGTGGCACAGCGTTGGAAGGAAACATCCAGGCTCTTGGAGTAAGGATGAGAGATTACAGGATTTATTTTTTAAAGATTCTATTCTCACTATCCATAAATGAAATGAAGATCCCTTCATGCAACATTCTTTTGCTACCAACAAATGTCTCCAGAATTCATTGGTAATTTCACAGAGTTATTCCTATGCTTTGGACATGATACTCTTGCTATCAAGTAAAACGCAAATGGAAGGAAGAAAAATCCATGGAATTTCAGAGGCAAAGCTCTTATGTGGACCTGAATTTAGTGCCACGCAATGAGATTTGTTTCATTGGTTTGTTAAAAACTGTACAGTAAAAAAATATACACATGCAACTCCCAGCATCGAAATTGTGAAATCAGTTTTAAAGAAAATGGAAATGATAGGATTAAGTTGCACCCAATACCTTAATTTTCTTAGGCGTATCCAGCGTTTTATATACTTTCTTCCCTGGCTCCATACCTGTGGCTCCACTTCTTGGCTTCAGGTGAATGAGTCTGTTGAGTTTCATTCAGCCTTACACTTTGTAAAAGCTAAGGCTTCCTCTCTGCAAGATTTCAGTTTGGTATTGGCCACTGGATCTTTTTTTCAAGCTATGATATGTATTTGCAGTCAGCAGTGTAAAAATAAGTAATTTTTCTTCTGAAATGACAACTCAGTGCAGCTAGAAGCCTTCGACTTAGACCTTCTCATTTGGAGCTCATTTCAAACAACTTTTTTAATCTTCCTTCTCTAAAGATGCAAGATTTTGGATTTGATTTGTGTCATATTGATATCTGAATCTTGTCCAGAGTGTGGGCTGTAGAAATGGCTGTTGGTTATGTGTCCACGAATTATGAGAATGCTTTCATATTCCACAGCACTTCCACAACAGCCTGGAAGTTCACTAAGAGCAGGTGCTGGGCTACTTTCTAATTAAGTCAGGCTTCTGCTTTGACCAAGGTGTCTTTGAATCCCTCTGAGTAGACTATCAAAAGGCAAGTATTTTCTAGCTCAAAGGCCTGAATGTAGTACAGGTTTAGGTAGCTCTAGATGATATCTAGAAGAGTTGCAGTTATAGATGTCTTATTTGTTAGCTCGTGTTCCATTCTTATCTAGAACTCTATTGAATACTTTTTATATTGTATTTTTGTATGTTCAGCATTGCTTATGCACACTGTATTTTGTTTGCCTACGTATTGTTTTAATGTCCACTACTCTGCTGTAAAAAGCAGAATAAATCCTCCCAGCTAGAGGAGTACCCTGATAAGCAACACTGGTTAAAAGTCAGAGCTAACTGATAAGCACTGTAATTCCTCTTAATTTTCTTCCTCTAATATCTGCACCCCTAAATATCTGTGTTGTGGTGCCATATTGTAACTCCATCCTCCTTCCATGTGTTTGTTGGTTACCACCTTGCCAGCATTCATATGGAGCAGTATTTTGCAGTTTCCCAGGTTTCTGTTTTCATGTGTTAAGCTCACTGATGCCTTTCAGATACTAGTGTTCAGAACAGCTTGACAGATTTCTCTTCACACTCTTTCAAGCTTTGCAGCTATTTGGGATCTTGGTCTTGCCCACTGGTGTGTGGGGGTAATTTTGAAATTCAATACAGTGAGCAAAAGACAGAGAAGAATGAATAGCAGGGGGTGCCTGTGCAGTTACTCTATAGTTTTGAATAATAACCTTTGTATAGGTGTTCTTGAAGTTGGGTATTTCAATGCTGTCAGCAGCAGCACTTTATCATCTTTAGCACTGTTGCATTTGTCTGTCAAAATCATGGGAATGTTTCCCAAGAGACAAGGCTGCAAACTTGGGTTTAAATTTCTGTATCCCCTCCCTCACTGTCAGCTAGGCATCATCTTTGCATCAGACCTTTGTGCTGGTTGTAATGTTTTCAGCATTTGAACAGATACAAAAGGCACAGTTAGGTGCTCATCAATGAAGTGCAGGTACTATTCTGTTTTGGTGTCTGGGAGCAGCCACAGTGATGAGAAAGTCATAGCATGCCTTTATCGTTCTGCATAATTCATAGTGGAGAATGAGAGTGTAGCCTAACATAGGCCCATGCCTCTCTGGTAAAGGCTGATTCTGACTAATCTCTCTTTTGGATTTTTTTTGTTCTAAGGCATTTGCTTGTAATTGTCTCTTTTTTTCATTATATTTACCACATTTCTAATTTGGAGTGCTTTACTCATGCTCTTTTTGTTTGCAGCATCTTCCAGGTTGATGCATTGGTGGATTGACACTAATGTCTTTTTAGAGGAAATGAACCCATGATTTTTTCTTCCTTACCATCTAAGCTGAGGCCTTGAAAACATAAATACTGAGGCCTGTAGAGTACAGTAGTCCCCTTTTTGTGAACTAGACTGGGGCTTCGACACAGAAGGCAACTGATGCTTAAATTATTATGGTTACTTGAGGTTGAGACTGTGCTGTGAGGAGTGATGGCTGCTGAAAATATTCAAGTGTGAACACACTACTGCACGTCAGGATGCAGCTTCTGCTGTGACATGGCAGCTTCTGCTGTGGCATGATATCTGTAAAGATTTGGCTATCATGGAATAAGCACACAAATTTTTATAATACGTTTCTAAATGCTTCAGGCGTTAAATTTGTTATAGAGGCTTTACAGGGAGAAGAAAATAAATGGAATGAGTTTTTCTTGTTAAAAGAAAAATGCAGGTGACTAGGTCAGTGCAGAGGATTTAGAAATTACAAGAGCCTTCAACAGGTAAAGTGTTCCTCATCTCCAAATTTGCTGCTCTTTACGTACGTTGCAAGACTGTGAGAGATGGGTAATCTGTCATATTTTTATGTCAGTATGCTAATGCTACTGGGCTTGGTTGTGGACTTCTGTGATCCTCCTGCTGGACTGCAGATTGGTTTTTGGGTTTTGGACGAGGGAGGAATTGTGGTGCTTTTTTGTTGGCTAAGATTCAATAGTCAGCTTAATGGGATAGGTAGCTGGCTGCTTTGATATTATTTCATCTGTACAGTGGAGAACGTAGATCTGTCTTTTGGCAAGGTGGAGGAATACTCTAGTTTCCTTTAACGCTGCCCAATTGTTCCTGGGAACATACAGGCTGCTTTTCAGTGCTGTTTAACAAAGTCATCTTAATCTAACACTGGATTAAAAGAGTATGTCAAAACATTGATAAGGAACTGGAGCTCTAAGTATCTATCTTTTTTCAAGGAAATAGGTGTAAACGTTTCTGTGTTCTGACATTTTAAACCCTGTTCTCACAGAGGTCATGTGTTCCCTAAGAAAGGTGCCTCACAGGACTTGTCCCACTAGAGTTATTTAGTGTAAAGTCTTTCCAGTTGGTGGTATTATTCAGAAAAGCATTGAGTGGGTGTGCGGTGTTGAAACATCATGAAAACTGGGATGGGTTTGTCCATATATCTTTCAAAATCACCTGTCCTGAACTAATCTATCTATAAAGTAGGTAAACCAGCAGATGTTGAGAAAGCTTGATAGTGAGGCCAAGATATGCTTTGCATACTGTTTAGGTGCACACTGACTTACATTTAAGCACTCATGGAAGGACAAGTCGCCAGTAGAAATTAGCTGCATTAGTTGTTGGCTAGTGAGCACTGAAGAACTGCTTTCTAAATCAAGCTCCTCATGTTTGGCAACTGACTTTAAAGTCTTCCTATTGCCCAAGCTCTCATTTTGTTTCTGTGGCGTGCAGTTGTTCCTTAAATGTGCTATTTTTTTGTTTCGTTTTTATTTTGAACCAGACAGTACAGCTAGTAGGAGAAAGTAAGAATAGGAGTACAAGTGGTGTGATACAGCACTGGTAATGGGCTTAGGCAGATATTTTCTTGTATGCCTGTCGTTGACGCCTTTCTGGGGGAAGCAGGGAGTGTAGTTAGTGAGTTCCTGTCTGCTATTAAAGAATTGGTTGGTTGACTTTGCAAATTGTGTCAGTTGCAACTTGTAGCAAATGTCACCTATTTCAGTTTGTAACTTATAATGTAAAGAAAAAGTGAAATTAGTACAGTATGATATATAAGAGTTCTTGTATCCTGAAAGCTAGATGTTAGCCTGGCATGAAAACTCCTATTTTGCAGTGGTCAGATAACTTCTTGTCACATGAACGCTCGATCTGTCTGTACTTTGGCAGCATTAAAAACCATCACCTGCCTTGAGCACTGTTGGTCATGAGAAGCTGTGAGCAGAGAGGATCAAAACTAGTCCCATGCACCCTTCTGAAGTCAGTGCAGTTGGAAAGTGACTCCCTGGGATTTCCTGTCCTAGTCTTGTGAAGTTTAACTGTCTTTTCAGGCTTGGTTGATTTATGCAGTTGATCGGGGGGGGTGGTGACTTTTAAAACCTCCAGTAGATGTTTTGTGATTGATTTGATGAGGCATGGCAAAAGCCAGTAGTGGCTGTGGACCAGTGGAAACCTCCAAGAAGTAACAGTTGTGGGAAAGAGACAGAGATGGCACTGGCTGTTTGTGGAAGCAGCTCGGGTACTCTGGGTCTTCCCCCTATGCCAAGAGGAAAGGAGGGATGTTAATAATTAATGTGGGTTTATTTGCATTTGAGGTGTTTCTAGTTTAGCCAAATGTCTTGTCTAGCTAAATGTTGCTTGCTTGCAGCGTGTGTGGAGGGACAGATGTTGCTTCCAGTACATGGGGTGGAGGTTCAGTAGATTACCATTGGTTTTCCCTGTGCAGCTTTGTGAGTGTTGCAGTGTGCCTTACACGTGACCGATCTACTAAGAAGAGTGCAGGGATTTTGTAGAGCAAGGTTGCTTAGGGAGTCACAAAGACAACCTAGCTCATTCCATCTGTACTTCACTGGTCTAACTCTGGCTGGGAAGGGTAGAAAAGAAAGTTGCTGTCATTCTGTAATTGTTGCAGGCTTTGGTGAAACAGATGGGTAATAATCCATCTGAGTGCTCAGATGGCCACACTGCAGTACCATCCCGTGCTGGACACATATGCCTTCTTTGCTTTCCGTGGATAAAGGCATTGCCAGCAGAGAGTTTGACTTCACTTTTCTCTTCCATTTTCATCCTTCCATCTCTTTTCATCTTCTTCTGCAATACAGAATAGTGGATAAACCATGGAAGACCATGGTTTACAGCCTGGATATCTGGCTGCTGTAGAATTGCTGAAGACAATTATAATAATAATCTGACCTCAGCAATGTTCTTGATGTAAGGGTCTTTTTTTGGATTTATGGAGCATGTAAAGCTAATTCAGCTGTTGGAACAGATCTTCTCTGTCTTTGGAAATGATGAAAACGTAAGAGCAGATAGCTGCCACACAGACACACTTAGATGGAGTGGGACCATAGCCTGAGACAACTTTTTCCTGCTTCAAAAGTTCCTGTTTTTCTGTGATGAAAGCCAGGAGAACAATACTAAGCTCAGCACTGCTGTCCAGCCCTGTGTTGATGGCTGAACCATAGCCTAAGTGGCAAAATACAAATACCTTCAACTTGTTCCTGATGTAAAGGCAAAAGGTTTCTGGTCCCTCTCTCTTGACTTTTTTATCTGTAGTGTGTGTCATGTTTTTCTGCTTTGAATTGGTTCACAGCCCTAATATTTTCTAAGTTGGTTGTAGAGCCTGCGTTGAGAGTTCATGAATGGAAAGAAAAGCATGTGTGTTTGAAATCAGGAAAATTGAAGAAAACATGCCAGCTGGAGTTCAGAGTTTCTCTTGGAATATGGTCAAATGGACATTTTATACTCTGTAATTTGGGTTGGCTTAGTTATTTCGTGTTTATTTCACCTGAGCTGCCCTTGCTTTATATAAAAGTGATGATCTTGATAGTGGCATATCATTGGTAATTGTTTATTTTAATATTAGGCTGGCCTGTCTGTATAGCTGTTTATGTAACTTGTATACAGTCCTTTCAAGCACAGCCCTATTAGTTTAGGTAGAAAAGTGCAGTATGCATGTGAGTGTATATATAAATATTTGCCTGCTTTTTTTAATAACCATTGCAAATATTATTTAACAACTTCCTTAGGCAAAGAAAAATGTTTTTCATGTCTAAGTGTAAAATCAGTCAATATCTTAACAGCTGTTAAACTAAGTCTAATTTGAAATGTTGTAAGTGCTTTTAACTTTACCCATTCTAGAAATTAATTGTACTTTTGCAGCAAAATGTTTTTGAGAAGCTAAGTGTGATCTTGATGTTATGAATACCAGTGTCCTTCTCCCCAAAACATGTGGTTATTTTCTTTTCAATTCCTTGTGTTTATTTTTCTAGTTATGCACCTGATAGTTTTTGGGTCTTTTTTTTTTTTTTTTTTCCTCAGGAGCAGTTGGTCATCATGGTGACAATCTTGCAGAGAAGATTCTTTCTGTGCTTCCCAAACTTCCTGGCCACAAGACTGATGTGATGGTTAACATGGTGGAACTTACAGCACTGCAGACTTCAGATGAAACTTGCGCTGTTATAGCACCTGGCTGCTTAGCACAACCAAAGTAAACATTCTTTTCTTCTTTCTTTTTTTTTTTAATGTTGAATATGTTTGTTATCTCTCTGTGAAAAAATGAACAGAGAACAAGTCTTTAAAAAAACTAAAGAAAACAGTCAAACTTACAGCAAAACCCCATCTGGTCATAATTCTGCTGGAATGTAAGTCTATGTGTGTGCATTAAGTGAGTAGGCCAGATAAGACTTCCAAAAGTGGGAGAATCTCAAGACCTTTTAGATTTGGGTTGTTTAAATTGCTGTAGATTACTGTAGCACAAATCAGTACGGGTTAACACCAAGAATTCTACTTGTGACATTTCTTTTTCTGCCTAAGTAATAGGTCATGCAAACAGGTAGTTCTCAATGGTGACGTTGTTTTTCCCATAAGCCTCTTCATAAAGTTAGCTGGATGCTAATTTTTGTTAGAGTACATGTTAATTTAAGGTCTTATCCCTGTTTTCAAACACAATACCTGTGGAGAAGGACAATAAGGCACAAATTCAGGTATACAGACAGCTTCACGAGGGACTGATTTTTGCTTAAACAAGAACAACCTAAAAGCTGTAACTTCAGACAGTTGTACTTAGCTATGTATAATGTGTAGCTAAGACTTTACAAGCAAAGTGCATCAGATTTGATGTTTCACTTTCTAAATTTAGTTGTCCAAACCAAAACTTTCCTGCAACTTCTGTTACTATGCAAAACCAGAGAAGCATACCAGGTGCTGGTTTCATTCCACAAAAAAATTTTCTCAGCAGTGCTCTAGAAATTAATGCAGTGCAAAGGAGATTAAAAGTTCTTTCTCTTTTACTATAATGCTCTTCTCATATATTAGAAAATGTTTTTTCAAGATGGGCTATCTAATATAGTTCCTATTCTTCTCTTTTGACTCATTTTGTGATTTCACACCTGCACTGTATCCTTCTCCTTCCTTTCCCCCCAACAAAGATTTCAAAGATTTCCACCTTTAGCAACATATGGTCTTTATTTTCTGAGAGCCTCCAGATCCTTTGTCACCTTCCATCTCCCACACGTGCTGTAACTGGGTCCAGTTTCTAGGTTTTGCACTGCATACCTTTCTTCTTCCATAGAAGTTGGAGAGAAAACATTTCCTCATAGAGATGGACTCAGTTGTAACTTACTGCCAGGGTGACTAGCTTAAATAAAATTTGATCTGGTTTGCTTCTCACTGCCTGCTTTCCAGCTGATTCCTGAAGTAGAAGTGAGATGTCCTCAAAGATCTATCTGCATAGCAAAATGAAGAGGTCATTGTCCTTAGTAGAGTTCTGTGGTAGCTGTTCATGCTAACTTTGAGTAAGTATCAGAAACAAAGAAAATTCTGTCAGTGTGGGCTACGGAAAAAAAAAAATAGCTATTTACTGCCCTGAGATTGTTGGCCTGTGCTACCACTCCATTGTTTCTTCCATTACTGACATTAAGGAGACTAAAGGTAGTGCTGGTATGACTTCACATGGCTAAATTATGACTTCAGTCATGTATTCATGTTTTTAGGAACAGCTGACAGAGTTCTACTATGTTCTAAGGTGGCTAGTAGTATATATGTACATCAAGGTTTGTTTGCCTATTTGCTGGCTAATGGGAAGGTGTCCTCTGTTAACAGTAGTTAGTCTTAACATGTTTTTCAAAGTCTCATGTAGACACAGCTGGTTAAGGAACAGCAGGATTTGGCTACAAGATGCAAGTGTGGCAAAGTTGGATGATAGCAGCTGATACGTAGTACCAAAGCAGTGGTGCAATTAACACACCAGTCTTCAACAGCTTCTCCAAAATACCCTCCTTCTAAAAAGGCATGGTACAGAATCTGTTACACTGGAAATTTTTAGGAACAGATCAGGCAAATATTTTAAACAGTCTTAATCTTGCCTTGGAGCACAGCAAAGGGACTACATGACCTCTGAAAATCCCTCTTGTGATCACTGTTCACAACTGAAGAAGAGTTGTGGGTCTTATAAGAGTCTGCAAACTCCAAGGAAAGTGACAGTGTGATGTTCAGCCTGTCATTCACTTCTTCTCCAACTATATAATGATCAGGAATAGTGTCTAGTTTAAAATAGGCACTTCCAAACTAGCTTAAGACAGTTGATGAAGAAATGATGGCTTGAAACCATAACAGTGGCTGAATGTGTGGCTGAAGGTGGTAATTTCCGTTCTGTTCAACAGGACTATTTTCAGTGTTGGATTATAAATGCTGACATTAATCATCTTTGCTAGTGTAAAGTGGTTGTTTTTCTGAAGCACTGAAATGGACTAAAGATTCCCACCAGTAAATTTCTGTGTCAATTCCATAAGAAAGTCCTTGGGATATTCTCAATTTCTCATCAACTTGGTTGTTGCCCTTGGTAACTGGCTCAAAAGTGTTTCTTGTAATTGAAAACTTAAGTCTTCATTTATGTTTGTATATGTTGCATTGCAAGGAGTGTTCCTCTGCTTGTAAATTTTCTGTTTACTCTGGAGTGAAAGTGCCAGCCTTTTCCCCAGAGACATGACCAGTGACTTCAGTTACACCCAAATGAAATGCGTGACGACTCTATCACATGAAATTTTGTGATCACACTGTAGCATTTCAGACTCACATATTCTGAGTATTTTTTAAATGTTTTCATTGTTTTCTCTCAAGTAATATTTGAGCACGCTGTAGTGAGGGGAGAGAGAGAGTCTGGTCCTTGCATACAGCTTGCTATATTTAACTTCTCTTATGGAATGCCACTCCAGCAGGAACATCTGGGCTGAATTACAGAGTTAGCAAACAGAATTAATGAATAATTTATGGTTGGTGTGGTGAAATAAAGCAGGGTTCTTTTCTCAAATCTAAGGAAATAATGGGCTTCTTTAAAGATTTAGATGAAAATGTAAATGCCATATGCTGCTTGAATTACTGTACTTTGAAGGTGCTCTCTTTGTGAGGAAGGGAATTTCTTAAAAAAAACCAACCCAAACTATTCTACAGTTCTTGATTTTTTTTTAGTCTTATTACCCTCAAAAATCTCACAAAGTAATTGTTTGCCCTGCTGTAGTCACTGACATGTTACTGTTCCAGTGTGGATGACAGTAGAGTTATGCTCTTCGAGAATTGTGTCAAAATATTTTATTCATTTTTATATACAGATGGAAGTACATAGCAGAAGAGAAACAGTTTGTAGATATTTAGCTAAAGACATCCACTCTTGATCAGAACTGCTGGTTTCTGATTCAGAAAAGCAGGAGCCACCCTGTTGTTTCAAACAAATGATGCCTAATAGAAGCGAAATTGTAGTGAAAGCTTAGTGGTAGGCGTGATTTGAAAAAATTGATTACAGTTCTCTTGCTGGTCTTTGTATTTTGATAACTCATAGAGTGTTTTTGGAGGAATTCTTCCAAATTTCAGCTTCTGATTTTAAGCATGCATGTAGTGGCTTCTAGGTGTTGTCTGTTTGGATGAATGTCGAGCTCTGTGTGTTTGTGAGCAATCCATCCCGTAAGTTTGATAACATCTTGGCCACATTGTTTCTCAAAGTACCCATCCTGTGTTTTTAAGATCTCTTTTTAGCATGTTGAAGCATCTTGCTGTCAGTAATTAGTTTATCTCGATGAAGGTTTATCTTTTCCACCACTTGCAAGCTGGGAGCTGAGGCGCATGGAGCTCCCATGGCTCCCTAAAACCCCAAATCATGGTTCAGATGCCTAAATCCTGGTCACAGGCCTGTGGTGTGTGAGAATTAAGGATTTATATGTGGGCAACAGAAGGAATATCTATGTTTACTGTTTTTTCACTCTGCTTTATTATTAGCCAGGAACACTTTTGATATGCTCTCCTATTTTGCTGAACAGACTGAGTATTTAATTTGCTTATGCACATTTCAAGAACTTGCTGAATAGAGATTTCTTGCCTGTTTTTCCACTCTTGCTTCCTTTCTCCAATGTTTGCAGGCTTCTTAGAATTCAATATGGTGTTAAAATCTTTTAAAAAGTCCACATTTTTTATTTAAGATATATATGTATTTAATGCAATATACAAAGAACCATTGGACTCTTACAGCAAGCGTTTTTCCATAAAGATGAAGAACTTTAATGCAACACAGTTCGTGTTTGGGCTGCTATGCCTAAAGCAATTCAATAAGCAATATAGCTGAGCTGTCTGGGCACTTTTGACAGAGCAGATGGAGCCACTAAATCTCCTGTATTTGCATTGGAGGGAGAAATAGCAAGTTGAGAATGAAGTGACCATGTTGATGGGTGTGATGCAGAAAGCATTGTTATGCAGGCCAAATGTTTGAGTCACAGCACCCACAAAAATCTTTCTTTAGGTCTTGTATAAGGAATGGAAAGGTAGGTGTGCTGGGGGGAGTGGGTTAAAAATTAGGACATTCCTGGAGATGGACTGATAAAATTTCAATGTCTCATGTTAATGGCAGTTGAAAATACATACTTCTCCCAATCATTCTGAGTTCTGAGGTTGTTACTCACATTTTGGACTGATCAGTACTTTTTACAAATGCTACGATTTGGATGGAGAAGAAAACTCTGCTCCAGCTGCATCTTTGCATTTGGATGTGATGTGATGATTCAATGCTCCTCTGGTACTGTGGGACTTGGACAACCCTGAACGTAAAGGAAGTCCATGAGGTGAGGGGACTTTTATTCCAGTCCTGGTTCTGCTGTCAGCTTGCAGCATGATATCTCACAGGTCACTTAATTCCTTTCTGCCTCTGATTCCTCTTGTAGTCCGTGTCCAAGGAACTTGTTTCCTAAACCAGTAAAACAGGGAGTTTCTTAGGATACAAGTTTGCATACTGAAGGCAGAAAAATTCTAGGGGTTCTGATCTTCGGGGTGCAATTAATAGTGCACATGAGTACAAGGGGAGTTAAGGTGTCAAGACTATCGAACGCAGGATCTCCATTTGTGCTTTCTTTGGTAGTGTCCTTCCCACTCCTACTCGCAGTGCTTTATTGCCCTGGGGTGGGGGGACAGTTTTGAGTTGTATTCACCTGTCCCCCTTTCCTGGGAACTGATGGAACAGCAGTTCCTGTGATCTCTGTATAGCACACACTGCAGTAGTCTTTGAGCAGTCACATGTATCATGTGAATTTCAAATGAAAGAGGTGTGTGTGTGTATGGCAAAGAAAAGGGCAACAAGAATTAAAACTGAAGAGGAGATTAAAGTCTCTCTTTAATCTGGGATGTGGACTTTTTTTGAATCGTTGATTTTACTCTCTTGGAGTTTTTTTGTTTGTTTTTTTTTTTATCAAGGAACAAGCATCTGAAAGATATTGGTGTTTTGGGGTTTTTTTGAACAATATGGTTCTTGGATCTTTTTGGTATTTTCAATTTTTTAAAAAATTATTTCCTTTACATCAGCTGTAGATGTTAATTAGGAAAAAAACCACTTTTTTTTGCATGCGTAAGTTTTTAGAAGCTTATAATAAGAAGGTAATTTGGGACAGTGTTATTCTTGAATGAGCTGGAAATTTATGGCATAAATTAGAGTATTTTTCCTTTCTGGAATGTTAATATTAAAGAGGAAACATTACTATTGCTGTAAGAAAATCCAGATGTCCTGACTATATTGCTTCATATCCACTGCGAGTCTTTTAGAGGAGGAAGGGTAACCCAAAACAAAGGATGTCAAGGCTCTTTCAGACAGGGAGAGAGACAGCTTCGTGCTAAAAACTGCTTTTGGATCTGCCCCGGTATGTTGGTGGTGGCTCAGCAACAGCGGGGTGCTCCCTGCCCGTCCCTGCTGCTGGGATGTTCCTCCGGTACTGGAGTTTCTGCTGCTGGACACTTCCCCCTGGTGGAAGCTGCACGCTCCTGCTCTCCCGGGACCTGGCCTCCTGGCTCTGTTGCGGTCCTCTGCTCCTAAAGATTATTTTAAACCTAAATTCAATACCCCCAAGACAAAAAACCCCCAAACCAACCCCAAAAAAGCCACTACCCATGGTACAGCTGTTTCCTATCTGCCTTTCTGAACAAGGTGAGCAGCACTTTGGGGAGAGAAGGAAGTTTTAACTGCAGAATTTATGAAAAGCAGCCATCACAGTGCATTAAATATAACTCTGAAACTTTCTTTCACCCATGACACGTGAAATTACAGCCTGGCTCTGTGCTTCCAGGACTCCTGTTGTGCCACTAAGGTCCATTTTCAGGGAGATGAATTGTGCTTTAGAGGGTTTTTATGCTGGTACTTTTTGCCTTTTTAGCAGTCCAGCCAGGAGATGCTTCACGAAGTGGTGGATTGGGCAGTAGGAATGCCCCAAACACTACATTCCTTCCTCCCCCACCATGCTCCTGGACTGGCAGCCTTCCTGATCACCCCTTTATTGTACTTATACAGGCTTAGAGCACAGTCCTGAATCAAGGCCTATTCAGAGTTTTCTCATTGTTTGAAATTTCTCAAGGCATCTTCTTGTTGGAAATAAGAGCCCTGCCTGGATCAGCTTCTGGGGTTTGTCAGTCAAGACAAGCTTTCCAGGAGATGCTTTCTGCTCAGCTTCAAACCAGCCTGAATCAAATGAACATAATTGACTGTTGCCACAGGATGAGATGAACAAGCTGATAAGATTTATTTTATTTTACAATAAATGTGTATATTTGCCCGGATCCATTCAACATGGGACCTCCTTGAAATGGAAAAAAATGAAGGGGTGAGAGGGCTGTGCTGAGAGTGGAAAATCCTGGAAAAGAGGTCAAGACCTCCAGCTTGCTGTGCTGTGTAACATACAGCATTGCTAGAAGACCTTGCTGCCACTCTGCAAAACCCCAGTTTGCTGCAGTAGTGAGTTTGTTGAAGTAACCAGCAGAAGAATCACGTGAGGGTACTTTTTATGACCATCTTCCTGCCTAACAGGTGCCACATTTTTGTCAATTGTCTGTTATGACAGGGCTCAGAAGTCTTAGAAGTTGTCTTCTAGATAAGAGGAAGTTTGAAGCTTATTTTCCTTGAGATAAAGAATTAATTGGGCTGACAGGCTCTTGGCATAGCTGGATGGCTCTTCCTTATCTATGCCTTTCAGCCCACTAAAAGGACTTCTGGGGGTTGTGGGAAGCTGGACTGCTCAGGACTTCATTCTTGTACTTTTAGAACCTCTAACTGCCCTCTTTGTCTAGGCTACCCAGGCTTAGTAATGAAAATGTTCAGGCAGAATTCAGGTTGTTTTTCCTGGGCCCTCTGATACTATCGTAGCAGTCCTGAGAGTACAAGGTTCAAGAGGTTTGAGATGCTCTTGCCTGTAGAATCAGTTAGGTGAAAATGGCAAAATCGGAACTCTTTATGCTTAATTTTTTGAAGACATATTTTTAGTTCTGAAGAAGAAAGACTCCCTGTATTTACATTATTCTCTGTATTCCCTCTCTATTTGAGTTCAGCCATTAAGTCCCAAGGTTTTGATTTTCCTTTGTCCATGGAAAGACACAATAAATTTGAATCTTACCCTGAAGTTGTCCAGCCATCAACAGGTCTGAGTACTTGCATCTTCACCTGGTTATCAGAGCAAGGTCGCTTAATGCCTATAAGGAAATTCAGTGAGTTCAACCCCTCAGCTAGTTTATCTTCT
This sequence comes from Corvus kubaryi, assembly GCF_017639235.1. Classification (NCBI taxonomy): domain Eukaryota; kingdom Metazoa; phylum Chordata; class Aves; order Passeriformes; family Corvidae; genus Corvus; species Corvus kubaryi. Next base: position 5,086,288 of record NW_024582073.1, read on the forward strand.
AGCTGTTCCCTTGTTGCCATTGTGCTCTGTATCCTTGCAAGGATACAAAGAATATCCTTGCAAGATATAAAGAAGGACAAATCTCTTTCTGATGACTTATCAGAAAGAGTAACTACTGTCTTTATGTTGCTTAGGGGCGATGGTTTTTTGGCTCTCTGTAGCGGTTCTTTTAAAACTGACATAACTTTTTTGTTCCCTTAATGCTTTTGTTTGTGAATTTTGTGAGGTTCTTTTTTCCCCTGTGTAAGTTTGCAAAGTGTTTTTTCCCTTGGTGTGGCCACAGTGCATTTTCCTGCAGATGTATTCAGAGTTTATTAGTAGCATAAAGCCTGTGTCTGTTTAAGTAGACTTTATGGTTCTCTAAAGTGAGCTCTGATCTTTCTTGTGTTATAGCACGATCTCCCAGAGACTATTGCTTTGGCTGATGTTGTGAGATTTTTCTAAGACTAGCTCTTACTCTGCTTGGCCATCTGCCTTCAAGTTTGCCTCCTGAATGACCTCAACAGCAAGGTTTTAAAATGCAGTGATATGCATTGGCCTTATTACATACTGTGGAATTACTCATTTGCTGTTCAACCGTAGTGCCAGAACAGAGAGTGACTGAGTGACCTGGAGGGGTGTTTTAGTTTTTCATTCTTATGCTATAAAGTAAGCCTGCTGTATCTTACAACAGAGAGAAATGTGCTGTACTAGACTGATGAGAAGAACAAATGACAGCTGCTCAGTTGGATGACGAAGTAATGTTTGGGAAGGAAACAGTATTATCTGTTGGCAACAGGTCTGATTGCAAGTTTTGACTATATGATTTGGGTTATTTCATGATTCCAGACTTAATATGAACCAGGAATGAAAGTTTACACAGGCTAAAATTTATGTGAAGTGAGCTATTTACCTGCCAGAACTTAAAGATGCTTTTACTTTGAAAAGTAGACAGAATCTTGCACAGAGAAATACTCTCTTTTTATACAGATAAATACACCCACAACTGTTGATTTTAATTTAACTGAGCCAAAAATCCAGCATTCTTTTCTTCTATTTAGCATGGCTAAATAATATTTAGCATGGCTTCTGTTATTTAGATGACAAATCTTTGAAACCTAATTCATGATGCCTAGGTCTAGCGTTTACCTCTATGTGTGTATGGTTTTTTCTTGAAGTGTAGTAAGGGGATGCAGAAATGGGTATTGCTACTTTATAACTGTTCACAGTTTCAAAAGTGGTTGTGAATATTGACCAAGCCAAGCCAGTTTTTATGCTCTGATGAACTTCAACCCCCAAGAAGTCCTTCTGCAGGTTCTGGATGACTATGTTTCACCAAGTACCACATAGTTTCTATAGGTTGTGAGTATATTTTTTTAAATGATCTTCAACTGGAAAAGATTCCCAACCTCTGTGGGAGAGAAAAAGTTTTATGATCTTACCTAATTCTCTGCACAACTGTAGTACTTATTTAAATAAGTAACAAGAAAAAGAAATCCATATCAAGTCATTTTCACTAACTGGAAACAGCCACAGAACGCACGCTGAATGTGTATGCTGCATGTGGATGTTCAAGCGCCAGGTACCCCTTAAAAAAAGGGAAATGAACCTCAATAGAAAAAGCTGCAGTTCTTATTAATGGTGGGAATGTGTCGTGGCTTCAGACTTTCTTTGACAGGTCAGAAAATGCCCTCAATGGTACGCTTGGTTTGGTGGTGAGGAGGGTATGTGGAGGAGGAGGGAATTAGACGGCACCAAACACACTGATTATAGAAGCCCTTTTTAGGAGGAGGATGCAAAGTTAATATCGAATGACTATAAAAAACAACCAAAAATCCAGATATTTTGCATTGCGACTAAATTCTGCTCTCATCACTCATTCTATGGCAGGTAGAAGTGTATCAGGAAGGGGTTGAGAGAAGATACCCAGAACACAGGGTAAATATATGCAATGTAGACAGAAGTCCTTATCTGTTTCTCTATGACAGATCAACCAAGGTATGGAAATGGTTATGAAAATGAAAGCCTGAGGCTGGAGCTTTATTCTTTCTGAATAGCTGTCAGTTTGGTTTTGAAGGCTAGAATTGTCCATATTAGGTTTGCATGAGATCTGAGGAAGCTAGGGCTCTAGGTTTGCATTGAAACTATGACAAATATGCTACTTTGAAGTAAGGGGGGGGAATAATGAAGATATGCAGGACCCAGCCCTCGACTTGATCTAAGTTGCACCAACATGCTAGGGAAGAATCTGGCCCTGCATGTCCAAACATCTCATCTTTAAGATGTAAAGACTGCTTCAGATTATTTTTTTTTTTACTATTTGTTTTGGATCTCAAAGTATCTACTTGAATACTTGTTCTCAACTCATAAAAAGAGTATCTTTGACTCTTTTAACGAGTTATACCGTAAAACTTACTAAGCAGTGATTTTTGTGGTAACAGTCATTTACCGAAAGAGTTGTCTTTCCATCTATTATGAAGATGTATTTTTGTATGTTAAGCCCTCAAAATGGCTTAGTCAAGAGGTTGCATTGATGACTCCAGGCTTTAGGCAAGCAAATGAGGGAGGGAGGTCAAAGGAGACTACCAAAAAGTGGCCTTGTAAATCAAAAACATTGAGAAGAAGGAATTCCTGGCATTCCATGGTATCTGGGTTTATTTTCTTACATTTCTCTAATAAGAAAAACACACTTCAGATGTGTTCTTGGTAAATGTTTTCACTTGTCTCATCTATCTCTGCTGCCAAACACGACCCAAAATATATTGGTCTTACATGCCTCAAGGACATCTACTGGATAGCTACCCAGCGCATCTGTAAAAGTGGACTTGGCACTCCAGTGCAATCCCTAAATGTAGATTCAGTTGTCAGCACCTCATTACTAACTGCTCTTTCCCTGGAATAATTTTTATTAAAATAACCTTATGCAATAGCTTTAAAATGCAGAGCAGAATGCTCTAAAGTAACCCATTGTGTTAGATGTAATATTCTCAAGCAATACATTTGTTGTAAGGATCAGACTTTATATTTAGTATAATTCATTGCTTTGTCCAAAACTGAAATTAAAATCCCTGACAAGTAACTCTTTAATATACACATTCTAAAGAGCTGCTTGCCAAGAATTTTGCTGTACCTTGTAGTGCATAAAATCCTACTCAGAAGCTTTCAATTAACTTGATTCATGCAGTAACTCAGTCTGGCATTCTGCATAAGCTGTCCTGCAGCTTGTAGGAATGAAACATTTTGCTGAAACATTTTGTTGGACTAAAAGGCAGCCGGTTGAAATTCAGATGGGGTTAAGTGATGGTTATGAGTATTAGAGAGTTTTAAGAAATTATTTGTATGCACTTATTTTCCTTCACCCCTGCAGCGTTTGGCCACTGTTAGAGGAGGGAGAGTGAATTTTAAGGTAATGCTGGAATGATGGTCTGTTTTTATTACAGTGGGCAAGAGGGTAAGAGGCCTGTGATACATCTGGGAAGCCTTTCAGCATCAATCCTTCCCTTTATCTTGTGAAGTAGTATATATCCAGATCTGCTAATTGCAAAACAAGGTGGATCAGGTCACAATAAGCAATTCTACTTCTGACAAAAAGAATTTCACTTTTCAGTGATTTTTTTTTTTTTTTATTTGTCTTGAAGGAAGCAAACTGGCCTCAGTGTTCATCTGGATATCAGTTGTTTTGTTTCTGGCAGTCCTCCAGTTGCTGTGGTGTGCTGGGTTGTTTATTTGGACCAGTCTGCATTTAATTGTTGCTCTGGGGTCTAAAGATCAGGTGTTGCTTCTGCTTTTGAATGGTGATGGACAGCTGGAATAACCTTTTGAATTTTGTTTCTTTGTTGGGTTTTTGTTTGTTTGGTTTTTAACTCTACTTGACAATGAATCTACATGCTATTTGAGGCTACACATCTTACCTTTCTATTCTTTCTACAGGAGACCCTTTTGAGAAATCTTTGAAGACTTCCAAGGAATGTATTATGGCTGTAGGGGTGGGAGTGCAAGAGAAGAATAGGAAGGAGCACTCCTAGACCTCATCCCATGCTGAGTCAATACAGAGAAGCTTAGTGCTGAATACCTGTCAGGAAGTGACAACACTACCATGTATTTGGTGGGAACTGAAACTTGTTTTTCCAAGTTCAAGTATGCTGCATCGTTATCCACAGAGTGCCCCAGTATCACCGTAATTGTTTAAGAGCCTCTTTAGTACTACTGAATAATGGAAAAGTTTTAGGTAGCTAAATGTTGTGTTGCATGTAATAAAGGCTCTTCTGCAGACATGAGTGCTATGAAGCTTTTGCAGAAGGGAGAGAACCTTACCAGCTGGTTAATAGATAAAAATTCTAACAGTATGTATTATGTATTTTTAAATAACATAATTTTAAAAAGGAATAGCTGCGGGTTAGAGGAAGGATAGAGTTACACTGTTTTGAGGTGTCCTGACCACATCTTAGAGCTATCCACTTTGCCCAGTGGATAGTTAATCTGCTTTTCTCTTTGCACAGAACATGTTCAGAATCATGTCTGTATACAAGATGGAGCTTAGTGGGATTTAAGACTTCAAGGATTAGTAAGACCTAAAGATCAGCTGGCATCTGTCAAAACCAGCCCTACTTTCCTGAGATGCGTCTTGTTTGTTCTCCATTACTTTCAAAAGTAGACTGCTAGCTCCCTCTGCTTAGGCTGTCAGCAGAGAGGGTTAAAATGATCCAACCTTGTGTTTGTTAAGTACAGTTGCTGTAGATCAAAAAGAATAAGCCTTAGAAAAAGATTAATAAAATCCCTCTTTTCTTGATACACTTAACTTTCAGTAGAGTTTTTGAGATAATCCAACTTGTGAAAGAGAGACACTGAAATTTACATATTTTAAGACAATCAGAGGCATTTGGTTGCAGGGTAATAATCATGCAAGATTATAGGCCTCAGAGGTTCTTGAAGTCTTGAACTGTCATAAAAGGACTTCAGGCTAGGACAACGATCTGTTTCTTGTTGATACAATTGCCAGGCACGGCTTCTGTTTCAGGCTGTTTGCGTGACTAATGCTTCCCTTCCACTCATGCTTCAGCCTGGCGAGCAGTGACAGCTCTGTATGGATTCCTTTTCCTACACTCCTTACCTTCCCAAATGTGCCTTTGTTTCCTCAAGATTTGCTTCAGATATAACATCTTCCAGAATGAGCATGACAACAAAGAAACATTGCAGTTTGGACAGTAGTCATGCAGTGGTGTGAAACATCACTGGTAGTTGGTTTTGTAGACTGTGAGTAGAGCTGGCTTGAGGAATTTATTTAGGTTGGACCTGGTCCTTCACCAGCCAGTTCACGCTGGTGCTGTTGCTTCTTCTAGTAGTTCACTGGAGCAGCCTTACTTGTTTAGAGGAATTTTCTTTCTACCAAAACATTTAGTAGCTGATGCAGAAATTATCTTGTAGCAGTATCAGCTGCCATATAAAGTTGGAACGCTGTTAGCTTGCTTACATGGCTTCCAGCGTGTGTGCGTGACAGTGTTATAGTTAAATCAGAATTTTCCAAAGTGAGCCGTGGTGTACCAGTCAGTAACCTAAATTCAGTAGTTTTGTAATTTGCAGGCAACAAGGCTTTATGGAATTAAGCACTATTTCTCCTTTTCACAGGGTAGTTTGGAGAAGATGAAGAGTCCTAATCCAAGCAGTTTCTCCCTGCAATATCATCCTCTTCTGTTTAGTTTATTTTACAAATTTGATGTACTGCATTGAGATTCCACAGCACATGTAGGGCATGACAATTTATATCTGTGTTCTGATGTCACAAATAGAGATGATCTGGTTTATCTGCATGTATAGCTTTGTTAGTGTTGACTGCAGGAACTCATGCCTTCTGATCAACGAATCAATATGATTACGCAGAAGCTTCTTATTGTTTAAAATACACTCCACTCACACATCTCACAGCTTTAACATCATACCCTACTTATACACTTTGCTTATACATTCTACCTACTTACACATACTTACACAGTTCACTTACTTATACATTCTATAACTTATAACTTCCACATACCACACTACTTATACCTTTTACAACTTCTACCTAACACAGTACTTATGCATTTTACTTGCTTATCTTATACAACTTATACATATGCATATTACTCTACCTATACATTTTACAACTTTTACATAATATAGTACATATACATTTTGCAACTGCTGTGCATGAGATCTCACATTGCTTGATTGGTTTCTCTATTTTGTCCATGAGCTCTGCACGCACTTTCCTGATAATACAATTGGTTTTAATCAAGTGCAGCACAGTCCTTTTTTATCTATTCCTTGCTGTCTTGGTATTTAGTTTTTCAGCTTCTTCTTTCTCAATTTTTTTTCATTTTAGCACAGTTTACCTTTCAGTCCTTGATGAATTCCTGAGGGCTCTAACAGGCAGGGCTCCTGATGCAGGCAAGCAGCATCAAGATGATGACAGCAACAAAACCCATCCAGCAATCAGCAGCCAAGTTAGTCCAGGAAATCCAAACAACAAGACAGCAACAGACAGGGAGCAGATATAAGCCTGTCCCTCCTTTTCCCTCAAGCCTTCAGACTGGAGCTTAAAAACCCTCTCGGAGCTGATGTGCTGAAGCTGAAGATGTAAAGGCCAGGTGAAGCCAGTGAGGGTAATTCCAGCCTGGTCCCACTCTGAGGGCTCTGGTAAAAATAACTAAAAATGGTTTGGCTGGGGCACACTGTCAAGGTTCAAATACCTTACAACAGTTGACATATGTCATTTGCAGAAAGATAGCTATGAGAGGAAAGGTAGTCCAGGAATTGCAGAGATTTTGTGTGATGTTTAGTACACAAGCAGATCCCTCTTGATCTTGAGAGGTGTTACATTTGTAAAGCTTTTGTACTTTCTCGATGCTGCTGGTCACAAGCTTATACATGTACAAGCTTATAACATGTCACTGCTGTAGCTTAACAACAACAATCAATGCAGAATTAGAGGGTTAGAGGGTTCATGTTGCTTGTGACAGTGGTAAGATATTTATACAATTTTACAATTTTGGGCATGTATTTTTATTCCATCTCTGGACTGTTTGATAACTATTTTTCTACTCATTTTGTTCTGATTGCATAGCATTTTCTAGAAAGACAGAACTAGTAAATTTTAAAATTACTAACCAAAAGGAATTGCTAGTCATTCTGTAAATCCTCCAAATGAAACTCTGGTTTAATATGGAATTTACCTTCCTATCTTTTCTACTACTAAGGAAAAAAAACATTTAGAAGTGTAGTTTAAGAAAACTGCCCTAATGTTTCACAATATATAATCTAGTTGAATATTCCCTATTATATTGTTTCCTTATGTTTCACCTTTTGTTGACCTTCAAGTTTACAGGTTCAAGTGGATATTACTGATCTTGGGAATAGCTAGAATAAACAGAACTCAAAAGGGATGAGAACCCATAGCTCTCCAAGCTGTTTGTTGGACTGTGTAGTTTTATTTTTTAACACAGGAAAGTGCTGTATTGGCCATCTATAATCAGCTGAAACATTGTAGAAATGCTGTCTGTCTCGAGGATTATTGTGACCATATCATTTGACAAATATATATGTATATGAAATTCTACATAAAAAATAGATCTGGATATTTTACAAGAAATTTTTCACTTAGTAAGTGTTCTAATATTAAGCTGAAACAGAAATTCTGTGTTACTAGTCTATATAAATGGAATAGAATAAGAGGATTTCTAAACCGATTTTCAGGTACTTTGTGTGTACGTGTGCATGCGTGCATTTGTGCTGACTTATGGTAAAATACAGCGCAGGGATTATTTTTCTGCTATCTTGGTGTAATGCAGACTGGTGTCATTGGTTTATACTATTGTTCTTTGATATTGGAAGCAGCAATGAGTGGAGTTGCATTACTTTTTAATAACATCATTCATGCACAGCTGCATTGTCTCATGTATGTGGTTATTAGCAAGTAAAGTTGTTTTGTGTCATAGATGCTTAAGTGTATATGTTAAACTTTTTGGCTTTCTGAAGCCAAAAAACTTACTGTATGTGTATCACAGCATATATATATGTGTGTGTGTGCGTACACAAATACGTCTATATTTAGATCCACATGAAACAAGACTGTGATTAAAATGCTTGTCCTTACAAGTTTACATGATGCTGGGATTGAGGAAATGTTTGATAAAACTGAAGATGGTGGGTTTGGCAAGAGACGAACGTGCTTCAGATGGTGGTTGACCACACTCATCAGACTTGTGTACATATTTTAATTTATAAGTACGGCCATCTGTAAAGTAGATATATGAATGAGCCAAATAGAGTTAAGTTTCTCTTTTATTTTTTCACTTAAGGAAAGAAAAGGGAAAATGTAGAAATCTATGTTGTCATTTACTTTTGTTGGGAGGATTTGTTTCCCTTCTTTTTAATCAGTTCCTCATGTGAACTGAATCCGTGCCAGCCTTTTAATAATTATTTATTAAATTTTATTGTAATTCAGTTCACCTGTGGGACCACAAATATGTCAAATGTCAAGAGCCTGATTTACTTTCCATTATCTGTAAATTAAGGAAAAGGAATTCATCCCAAAGCAAAGAGCTGTAGGTAAACAGAGAAGTTGTGTGACATTTTGGGGTTGCTGTGTTGGTTGTGTTTTAAGTACCTCCTGAAATGTTTATTTTTAAGTTCTCCCATGCTCTGCTGATAACAGGGAGCATATTTCTTCCTGGTTTTAAGTATAGTGGTCATGGTTTAATTGGAACATAGTAACTCATAGTTTGTACAAAACAGCAGCTTTGCAACTTAAAATTGTGAGGTTGTTTAAAAACTGGTTTGATATCACTCTTCTCACAATTTTTGTCTGTCTGAAATAAACTTTTGATTTTGTGTGTTCTCAGCATATTTTAGACCTCGCTCCTATGTTCATGAAAATCCTGTCTCATACTTCCATATGCTTCTTTGTAAGATGAACAGAAACTTATTCTCTCATGATGTTCAATAACAAATTCAAAGAACACGTTCCTGTTACTGTTGGTCTTAGTCACTGGTTGTGTCTTATGAATCTTATTTTCTGTTCTCCTAATGGTAATCAGTAGTCTGTTTTATTGTCCTGTGTCTGAAAATGATTGCAAAATTCAAGTTAACTTGACTGGCATTGCCCTGAAGTGTCACTGTCTGTAGGTATGCCTTTATGAAGGTAAATATCAAAGCTTGAATATAATAACTTGTATACAGTAACTGCTCCTTATTGGTGTGTTTTAACCAACTTTCCCCTGGTGCACTTCAAAACATACCCTTCTTTTGTGAGCCAGAGCTTTCAAAGAGTAACCCTTGTGGTCTGTCTGTTGGGGTTTTTTTATGGCCATGTTGAGTCAGCTGTAGGCAAAACCAGTAATGAAGGAAAATGTGGGCTGTATCCTGTGGAGCAACCTGGCAGCCGCTCCCAGCTGTCAAGGAGTAGGCAAAGGAAGTTCTTTGCTTTCTGGTTTGGTTTGCATGATTCTGCATGCTGGGTCAGGATTACTGGCACAGGGAGATCCATGCCAAAGTAAAAACAGGGGAGGAGGCAAAATATTATGAAATTTTTGACTTCTAGTGGCAAATCTTGCCTTTCTATGAATGAATCTACTGTATTAGTCCAGTAAATACTGTACTTCCTTGGTATGTATACCCAGGTATTGAACAACATACAGGGAACTGTCGCTTCTCACCTTTTTTATTACCACAGATATTTCAGGTAGTCCAGAGGAGAATCCATTGCAAAACTGGTAGCTGATAAGCAGCTCCCAGTTTTGCTCAAAGCACTTCAGCCTTGCTGGCTGCAAGCTTATTTGCAACACTTTAAATATTATTTCAGAACTGCTTTTAAAATGCCTGACAGCTTCTGTTTTTTATGTCTGTTGTTTAAAATAAGTGTTTTAAAATAAATTGATGACAAAAGGCTCTTAAGAATTTAGTCTTATTTTAATGGGTTTTTCTATATTTTTAAAATTAGATTATATTTTTTAAATTAAAAATTTATGGTGCTTGTGTCTTGCAGAAAAGTTATTAACTGTATAATTTGATAATTAAGTTCTCTAACATCTAATAAATAACAACTTGGTCATACAGGACTATGTTCTGAATATTTGAACAGTACCGAAACTTATATATGAGGAAATACTCCTAGTTTGGATATAGTAAATAGAAAACTGTATCACATATGCAAGGCTTCTAGTTTTCTTCTAGGGGAAGCTCAATAGTTTGCAGAACTTACAATATAAAAAATTTGTTTATGTGACCCTTTCTGTTGTAGGACATGATTTATTTTTTGCTTAAATATTTCACGAAGCACTGATTATTTTCTGAACTTTACAGTGCACTTTAATTGACAGATTAATTTTTCATAGCTTCTTTCATCTATTTTTCTAGTGAGATTATTTCTTTGAAATTCCTGTTTGCAATGTGGAAAAATGCAAATCTCAAAACCTTGTGTTGAGGCAGAAAAGTTGGTGTTTTAACAGCACTTTCTGTGACCTTTAGTGAATCAATTGTTTTATCAATCAAATTATGCTAGTATGAGTTAATTAATTAACTTGATCTTGATGGGACACAGCCTTCCTGGAGTATACACAGAAAGGAGGGAGAGGGAAGAACGGTTTGTATAAACACCATATGCAAAGGCTGAAGCTATCAGCCTGCCATTAGCCCTTTATCTAAGAGGCCCTTGGCATATAAATCAAACAATAACCTCTCTGTTTTGACTCAGTGCCAAAGTATACAGCCACAGTTGAGTCTAGGACAGATTACACCACCGAGTGGCTTGAGGGCTTGCAATGAAACTGGGAAATAACCATTAAATTATTCAGGAACATATTTATGTTCTTGAATATTGTCTGTTGGGCACTTTTTTGTTACTATTTGCATGTTCTAATTGTAAAAATCAATACATGGAAGCATTTTAACACACATCTAAGTGGGGATGTGAGAATAATGTTCTAAGTTGAAGGGCTGCAAAGAAATTGTTTTTTAAAAGGTTTTGTGTGTTATGCCATGTTGCAAAATTTTTACTAATCTATGGCAGAGTCCATGCTCCTGCAGTTTTCTGCAAGCACAATACCAAGATGACATTAGCTTTTTGTTTTTTTTTTTCTAAGGTTAGGATGGATTAGAAAATAGTTCAAGTTTTTACTGTCTGAAGTGCATTTAATTCGGCTGAGCAGGACTGCCAACTGTAAAAAATGTTCAGCAGCACAATTACAGTCTGCTGCTAGGAACCACTTTAAAACTTAAAGTTATTTTACTTTCTTAGAAATAAATAATGTTAGTCCCTTCTGGGGATGTGCAACATACATTCATTTGAAAAAAAAAATTTTGTGGATTTTGTGTTTTTTCTCTGAGGAAAGTATTGCTGAATCTTTAGTTGAACACACTGGCTTAGCCCATCAAGAGCATACATTGGCTTATCCCATCAAGAGCACATGCCTGGGATGTGCTCAAATTGCAGCCATGCTAGAGACTGAACTCCTGGAAATACTAATAGCTGTTTCTGTATGGAAGATTTTAGATACATGGTATTGGAGCTGTTTGGTCCCTTTCAGAAGGGTGAAATGAAGAGCAGCTTCATTCTCTGAGCCCAGCTGTGTTCTGGGAACATGGCAGTGTGGAGCTCTTCTCATCCACGCGGCACTGTCCACAGCATGCCCACACAATCCCTGCGGCAGGGAGGAGCTGCTGCTCGGGGGAAGCTATTCCAGATGTTGTTGGTTGTTTCCAGTTGGGGGCTGCTGTCTGTGTGGTGGGGTGCAGCCAGGGACTTGGCTGTCCCCACCACAGTTGTCAGGCTGGCACTTGTGCCCAGGAGCCCACAGTACATCCGGTGGAGCCTTGGCGCAGCCTCTGCTGTCTCCAAAACAGCAGGGCAATTGGAGGAGGGAGGGTGTCTCTTGATACATGGCCCTTTGCTCCAGGCTCAAAGCCAAATCGTTGCATCTTATCGCAGGCTTGTGCTTCTCCTTGGTTTATCGGTATTCAAATGACATATTGCAGCAATGGATTTGTCCTTCATAGTAATGGTCTTCTGACCACCTGGCGTCGTTTTTTTAAAGTGCTGTGCACTTAATGTGCCTGTTGCGTTGTCTTTAAACAAATGTGGGATTGCAAAGGCAGTACTTGGCAGCATGCTTTTTTTTTTTTTTAGCAGTCACTCAGTTTTGGGCAGCTTTGTGGTATTAATGACCCTCTAATTTAATCTTTACTGAATTTTTCCCTTCTCCCTTCCTCTTGTGAAAATATAGCTATATCTGTATAGCTGTAAAGCTATATAGACGAAAGGTGAAAGCTTTGCTGATACAATAACCACAGAATCTGTCACATGTTGAGACTATCACAGTTTTCCTTCTGATCTTTTTTTCATCTGTGAAAGTATAAACACGACTACTTTGTTATGCTGAAATTCTGTCATTTCAGCCAATTAATTTTTGAAGCCCACTCACAGTTATTTTCTGTCTCCTGTTCAGAGCCTGTGTCAGTGAATTGCTGTTTGAAATCCCATGTCCTTTGCCAGGTGTATAAATAAGAACATTTGCTTATCCTTTCTTCCTTAGTATCTTGCTCGTTATGATCTCCTCCACCTGGTTATTTGCTGTTTATGCTGTTATGATGTAGGCTGTGTTTTCACCTGATCCCAAGAGGTTTAAAATCAAAACAAAACTGTATAAAGTCATCTTTTTCTTTCTTCATTTAAGCTACAGGAGATCTGTGAAGGAAATTCTATGTAGATACTGATTTCTCAATTTGGCCTTTGTAAAGGTTGTGGAAGAGACTCTTGACCTGTTTTTCAGTAAGCCTGGAGGCATGGCAAGGCCTACAAGTAACTGAAAAAAATGCCAGTGTTTTATAAGGAGAAAACAGGATGACCTGAATTTGTCCTGTTAGGCAAAGAAGTCCAGACAAAAATCCAGTCATAGATAATGTACACGTCACTTTTATCTTCCTTGACTGGAAATAAGATCACATCAAAATAATTCGCAATAGCTTGCCAGAAACTACGTTTGTGGCTGATAATTTTGGTGATTGTGGTATGCTGCTTGGACAAGAGGGTTTGATTTGTTTTTATTGGTTAATTACTCATGCTGATTGAAGAAATATATTGCCAAACTAGTACTGTAAATGCTGGGGGGTGTTAGGAATGGTCTATTCATACATCTGAAAACATAATGGTAAATGGGGAGCACTTAGTAATTGAATGAACATATTTTCTTGTATAGGCTTATCACTTCCTGACCTTTTGCTCTTGCATTAGAGACCAGGAAGACCGTATTTTAATAATTTGTAAATAACAGACAGGATCTGAAGCAGTAAGGGAAGTAAATATCTTTCTGTCCTGGTGATACGAAGCAAGAGACATGTCATTTCAGCCAAGGGTGAATCGTGGTGGTGTGCACTGGAGCCTCTCAGGATAATAAGTGCTCCCAGATTTCTGTCTTTGCCTCTAGTTTTGCATCTGGTCTGAGAGTTTGCTCTCCATTGACTGGTGCTTGATTTCACCTATTTCCAGACTACTACCTCCAGCTTGGTAATAGCACATCCCAGTGCCACCAACCTCCCCTGTTCTCCCCAGATTTGTTTAAAATTAGTAGCTTTGAGACTAAGCCTACAGATGATCAGGGATAGGGGCACTTTCTATCTGTAAGATAAACTTGGCAGTGTTGTACTTGCAGGACTGGACCAGACCAGATCAAGAGAATAATTTACAATTATTTTAACAGATGCAAGATTAAGCATTTGATTATCAACCTGTAAATGTCTAGATCAAGCAAATTAGTTTCATGATCAGAACATGTTGCTGAAAGGAGTTCCATGGGAATGAGAGAAGTGAGTATTGCTGAAGCTAGTGTGCCATCACCAAAAGATCTGCTTACCATACTATACTCTTCTGGTTAGGATTTTGGCTTTTTCACCCTGGCATCTTGCTACCAGTAAACAACAGATTTCATTGTGTGGTCTTTCCTTTGGATATTGTAAATTTGAGAAGCCATCTAGTTAGCCATGTCCTGGCTTAATTGTTTTATTATTGATTTTTATTTTTGTTCTTCCATCTCTCCTATCTTTAATTAAAGAAAGTGTGCCTCTGGAGGCCGCAAATTGGAGCTGCTTTGAAGCACCTGCATCAAGCTTTAGTCAGCATGGAACATCCCAGTCTTTCTGACGGGTTCTCATCAGCACCTTTTTCCTGAAACTATTGCCAGCTGGTGTCTCATTTTAGGATTTGTACAGACTATGGGTCTGATGATTTGGTCCTTTTTCCCTCTGTCTTCATGATTCAGCTTTGAAAACTGGCATGCAAATACCAGAAGTGGGGAAGCTGCATCCTTTAGGTTTCTAGATTTCTCCCTCTTTCTTTATGATCTTTTTTCATTGTCGTTTAAAAGTACAAATTATATGCAGTTAAACTTTAATTAGTTTTGGAACAGAGAGTGTCTCATTTAAAAAAAATTGTGTATGAGGGGAAGTGAGAAATTTGCAATTATGAGATGTCTGTCAAAGACTGCTTTGTGTAAATTGAATGGTATAATTGTGTCCAGTGGAGATTTTCCTCTAGACTTAGTGTGGTATTTTCTTTAATAAATTTTCTACCAGATTACTGCTGCACTTGTTTTTATTAAGTTCTGTTTTCTGATATAACTGGTTGATAAGGTACAATGACTATAACAGTAAAAGGAAGGGACAGGGTCAAATCCATGAGCAAAACTCTACTCTTGTTGGTGAAACTGATTAATCAGAGAGACACCAGAACTGTAGCATTCTCTTCTCTTTGTCAGGCTTGCCGTGCCCTGCAAAACATTTTGTAATAGAAATGCACAGAAGTGTGTACTGCAATACTTACCTAATTTTGTGACATTTATTCTGAAGGGTTTTGAGTTCCTGTGCTGTACTGTTGTGTAACTGTAAAGGATTTATTTTTTCTTAAGAAAACCGTCATCATTCAGACAGTATCTTTTAAGAGTTTTGTAATGCATTAAATATTAAAAAAACCAAAAACTGTTTAATTTCAGAAAACTACTTTCAGAGTGCGGAGGTTCACTAGATAATGCGTAAAATCAATACATAGTTCTTGGGAAGTCAAGGAATGCAAAACAAGGGAGAAACTTGAGTTGGGGTGCTGGATTCCATAGAAATCACTGATTACCAGTGTCACCAGATTGGGGCATTTGCACCAAAGCAGAGGAACTGCAGATGGGAAAAAGAGAAGGGGAAGGGCACCATGACAAGAGCTGGAACGCAGTTGCAGACAAATGTCTCCCCAAAAGGGTAAGATAAGATAATATATTTTCCAAGTGTTAGAAATCTCTAAAAGGAAAATGTTGTGGTAACTTCTCAGATCAGGCAAGAGGCAACACCAGAGCCCTGTACTGTGTCCTACTGACTCATTCCCAGCAGTCATTCCTGTCTTGTCACTGATGAAGGTTAAGAGTGGGCTGTTGTTCAAAGCAAAAACCCTTCTTGGAAAGAGTAATGGTGGGGGAACAGGAAAAGTGTTAGCAGCAGAAAAAATACAAGTACTTTTGTGGCTCTTTTCCCCTATTATATTAAAAAAAAGAATGGCTGTGCTTAAAAATTGTTTTCTGTGGACTGACCTAGTCAGTTGACTGTGCTAGCTATTCATATACATTGACCTCATCCTGCTTATATATAGTTATATATATGATACCTAAACCACTAAGTATTCTGCAAAGCAGTGGGAAGAAAAATGTCTGCAGAAGCTCTGGATGACACAGAGATGCAGCGTACAGGAGTGTGGTTGACTCATCTGCTTTAGGGCTGTACCACAGTTGTTTTGCTTTTTGCTATTTTTGATGTATTAAAGCAACCCTCAGGGATCCTGAAAACTTTAGTCCTTGGGATTAAAGAAAAATTTACCATGGCTAAAGGAGGAAGAAAGAGTTTACAAAGCAAAAAGCAAATCCACACCCCTCCCCTTTTTTTGTTTTCTTAAAGCATTAGTATGACTCATTCTTATTTTTTGTTTCTTTGTTTAGTTTAAAATAATGGGTCTGTTATTTTGGAAGGATTTTATAGTTTATTAACAAGTAGAAGTACCTGCTGAAACAGGGACTTGTCCTAGTGATGATACATGTTGCTTTCAAAGACCTTGCCCTCTAAAGTGACAGGGCTAATCCACACATGGTGTGGAAAGGGCGAGCAGCAAGCAAGGATAACAGAAAAATGGTGTAACCTTGTCATATACACTCTTTTATTGACTTCTATAGGTGCTTTAAGGATCAGTTTTCCACACTTTACTGTTTGCTAAGTATCTCCATGAAGTATAGGAGTGAGAAAGATGAGACTACAAAAACCTGTGGAAAATCTGGTAGGCTTTTATTTTAGTTTCCTTATGTTGCTTGTTTCCCTTTGTTTGAAAGCCTTAGCTCCTGGTGTCTTGTTTATGTGAGACTCTGTGCTTACATTTATGGTGATGAAGAGAATTGTGAGAATGAGAACAGGTTAAAAATCTTAAAAAGAAGCTTGACTTTTCCTCCAAATAGGGGAAAAAAGTATTTTTAAACCTAGCTTCCTGCTAGGTCCAATTCCTGATCTCTATAGATTTGGTGTCGGAACTGTATGCTCAGGAAGCAGTTAGTTATCAGGCAATGCAGTGGCCTTATAAAATCCAAACCTCAGGCACAGTTGTAAATGACAGTGAGACATACCCTGTAAATGTGATGTGAACAGGATCAATACAGTGCATTTAAAAGTGATGTTGGGTGGGGAGTAGGCTGAGTAGTTAATCTGTAAAAATAGCATACCTGAGGATCATAGAATCAGAGCTATTAGAAGACCTCCAAGATCATCAAGTCCAACCTTTGACTGAGTAAACCCCTTCCCACTAAAACATATCACAAAGTGCCAGATCTGCTCATTTTTGAAGACAGCCGGGTATAGTGACTCCACCACTTCCCTGGGGAGCCTCTTCCAATGCTTGACAACCCTTCCCATAAAGAAATTTTTTTATTGTATTGAAGATTCTAGTTGCTTTGGAAATCTCTCATTTCTTGCACTATTGTATGTTACATATCACTGTAGTTTTTCTTGTGAAGAAGAATCTCCTTGAACTGCTGCCCATGAAAATTCGCAGCATCAGTGCTCAGATCACACTTGGTGATGGAGTCGAGGGAGCTGCTGCAGGTGCTCCAGCTGCTTTTGAGAGGTGCTGCCTCCTGCCTCTGTGTCTAGAAAAAGGCTGAGTTGCAATGTGTGAAAGAGAAATGGAAAGACTGTGTTAGGTCATCTGATTTTTTTTTTTTTTCCTCAAAGCATGGTAGTAGGGTGAAATTTGCACTTCCTATTCATTTATGATTTGTTCAGAGGAAGGGTAACTCAATCTTCTTCCCATGGTCCTTCCACCCACTCAGGCTTTGACAGAGGATGTGGGTTGCTGGGATGTCAGAAATGGGACTTGGCGATCCTCTTACCTGGTTTGGGAGACAGCACGGATTTGCTAAATACAGCCCTGGTGTTGCAGCAGAGCATAAGAACAGCTGCTCTGAAATGGGTATCAAATGAATTATTATGGATTTCTATTTCCATGAAACAAAGCTTGCTTTAGCATGTTTATAAACATGTTGTAAATGACATCAAAATGTGTTTAGGCATTAAATGTCTCCTGAGGAAAAAACATAGGGAATCTTTTGCTTTAAAACAAAAAATAATTTTTTTAAAAAAAATTAACATAGTTAATCCCAATGTGTGGCTTTAGCCCCAAGCAAGGGATTTTCCTACCTTATCCTCCCGCTAGTGTGGGAACACTGAATTAATTCACACTAGCAACAAATGCAGTGTCCTCAAGGAAAGAGAAGAATGACAGGGAACTGAGTGCAGATGAGCGACACAAATGCCTAATCGAAGTTTAGCAGCAACAACAACAAAAATGAAATCTGTAATTACAGCAATCAGACAGTTACTTTCTGCTATGGATTATTCGTTTCAGATACAGAGAATCCAAGAAATCCAAAGTGATGGTAGTTCATCAATTCGTAACAACAGTCTTCAGCATTGGAAGTACCAGCTTTGGGATGTAAACTCTCATGGGGGAGTTAGACCCCATCCTTTCCATAGCTTTTTAGTAACTGAAGAAGTTTGGACGGTTTCTGATATTCCCATGGTTGAACAGTAGTGGTTACTTTTAGAATGACATGCTTATTTATTATATGTGAATTCTAATGCTTTATAATTGGTAGCAAAAAAAATCTAGCTTCTTTTCTGTAAAACTGTAGTAACTGTTCTGCTAAGAATAATCAAGCTTTTATATCACTTTATTTTTGCTTATATTCTGCCCACCTGAGAGATTACTAAGTAGAAGGATTCATCTCAAAACATAAATGTTGTCTTAAGTTTACTCCATTATTCAAGCAATGTTTAGTGTAACTGTGTCATTTTCTTATAGTGATCCAGCTGCCAAAGCTCTCTGGGAGTCCTTCATGAACCTCAAACAAAAGGAAGCTGTGATGGAGGCCAGGAGACACCTTGTGGAGGCTGCAAGCAGAGAAAATTTACCTATTAAGATGAGCATGGGTAAGTAATGTGACATAGTGGTTCCACGTTCCCTTACATAGTGGTAATGTGGAAGATGATGTCAGCTTCTCTTTTTCCACATAACCCTCTTGGGGAAAACCCACCCATTCCTGCTTCATCCCCATCCTTGTCAACAGAGTTCAGGTGACTGTTGTGGCTACCGTAGGATCTTTCTGGTATATAAGTGAGAGACTTTTTTTTTTTTTTAAAGATTAAAAATATTGAGAACCATGACAAAGAATTGGAGTTCTAGAAGGAGGGTTTTAAAGGCATGTAAGTGGTTAGCAATGCTACTTGTCTTCATTTTACGGAGCATGAGAATTTGGGCTTTCTAAAAAAGTCAGCAGGATTTGTGTCCTGAAAGCAGGCAGTGTAAATAGCAGCTGGAAGTTGTGCAGCTTTTGCGTATGATGACTTTATATAGGTACTAGTTACATTACATAGGTAATGAGGTTTATGTCAGGTAAGGCTGCCTGGCTCAGGGAAGTTTAAGCTGAAAACCATGTCTGGACACACTTTAAACCTAAATTTTTCAAAATATTAGAGAAAGAGATTAAGACATAATGACTTTCAATAGCTCTTTTAGAACCCCATTCTCATTATGTACCGTACTAAGTAAAATGTGGGAATTGATACATTGCTAGGTGTATAAAAACTGGTATTGCCTCTATACAGCGGTATTTTTTTGCATTGTGTATACTCCTAGGTCTATTTTTTGTTGAACTTTTCATCAAGAGAGAAAGGTCTTCATGGAATAAGAGTAACAGACTTTTATCTGTGACTGCAGAGTAAACTGCCAAGATGTTGTAGAATTAGATGTACAACCAACTCATGAATTTCTAACAGCTATAACTTGTAATATATTGTATGGTCTTTACAAATACCTAGAGCATGCATTTAATAGATTAGTAATCAGAAGTACTAGATTTCTGCAACAGTAATGTTGTAAGCTGTTTTAAAGAAATGGAGAAGGAGCAGCTGAGAAAAGGCTATTACAAACTTGTCTGAAGGAGGGAAGGTTCAGTAAATAATAAAACCTTGTTTAAGCTTTCAGCATGTGTGTGAGTATTCACCATAATAATGTTAAGAAGCCCCCACTATTTTTCTATGACATACACTGTAAAAACAATTATTATTAATGTTGAAATTCATCTTTGTTATAGAAGTAATTACCTCTTGTCTTCGAGAGGTAATGATCCATCTGTGACCTTTGCTCCTTTGTGTGAATGATTAGATTAGCCACCCTTTCCTCTGTGTCCCCTTCCTGTGAAGGCTGCAGTAACTTAGTTCTTAATCACAATAGCTGACGTTTACTGAATGTCTGACATACGTGGGCACAACACAGTGCTATATGGAGACATCAGGAGCTGATGGTAAAACAAATTTCTGATTTTTTTTGTTGTTGTTGAAATGTAGCATAAAGTAATATTCACAGAATTTTGTTCTTCTGTGAATCGAATATTTATCTTGCACTAGAATCATAATCAGTTGTAAACTTAGTAGTTGAAATGCAAATGGTGAAGTAAAGTTTGAGGCAGTCTTGTAAATGATAAACGGTGATAAAATAAGAAACAAAGGGGGGGCACTACAGTCACCAAAATAAAAACCTTCTTATTGAGCAGAAATGCAGAAACCCCGAAATTCACACCCAGATGTCATATTGTGCAATGACACTTATTTGTTAATGACTTTTTAAAATGGACATCTATACAGCATTCACTGCTTGGTCATCATGCTAGAGAACATCTTCGGTCTCTGTAGGGAAGCTGGAAATCGTGCTGTTTATCAATTGCTGCGTTTGCTGAGAAGCAAAAAATTTTATTGGCCTGTTCTGGTCCTGATTGCTGTGTTTTCTTGAAAGGCTCCTTCCACTGCAGCTGTGATATGAGGCAACACTGGCTGGAGAGAAGGGAAATGCTTTCACTGGGATCTGTGCTTAGACTTGAGTTTTTATGATTTTACCTCAGGTTCTGCTTGTATTGGAAGATCTTGGTGGATTGCACATTGTTTTTCTCAACACTTACAGTGTTTTCTGAGTTTTTTATGGCCCTAATATTAAATGTCAGGTAGTTTTTCTAGCATGAAAGTTTCCTCTTACTCTCTTTACTAAGACCAGCTGTGTCAGATGGTAAGAGTATTTTCCTTACTACTTCTTTTTTGCTTTTTCTTTACCCTGGAAATAAGGAGTGAATTACATGTGAAAGCAAAGCTTTGAATTCCATTTGGTGTAGCTGAGCCCTCCTGCAGTGGCCACCTTCCTGAAAAACTGCATCACTTGTGACACTGGCAGCATGGGATCTCTGCGCAGTGATGGGAAACTCAATCCCATCCTGTTTCTGTATTTTCAGTGAAAGGAAAATAAATTTTGTTGTTTTCTGGGCTTTGAAAGGCTGCTCATTGCTCTGAGGTGTTCCTGTGCTTGCCCACATTTCCTCTGCAAGGGATGTGCCTGATGCCCAGCTTTCCTCTTTATCTGTCTGGCTGCATGTGGCAGGAGCAAGGACAGTTCTGGGAAGACACACAGGTCAAGCTTTTGCTTTCTGATACCTTCTGAACGTGTCCTCCTCCTCCTGAGAAGGAAGGACAGTAGGAAAACTGTGGAAGGGTACATGTCTTCTCTCCATCACCTCCAAATGTTTGCTGGCCACTGGGAACTCCATCTTCTTCCTTTGAGATTGGCAGGAAGAGAGGAGGGGAGATCTGATGAAGGAGAAGAAAGAGAAATAAAGGATACAGCAAGTATGGTTGCATTTTTTGAGCTGGGTAGATTGGAGCTCTGCTTTCAGTTGTTCTTGATTTGCATATTCATTGTTTTAATTGTATCAAGGGAAGTGGTAGTGGGGATGTCTGAAGTATTTGTTTGCATATAAACAGGTGGAGCTCTCCTTTTCTAGATGTCATTTAAATAAAGAGGCATTAAAATATTCTGTGTCAATCTATATACACACGCACACTTCAAAAAACCAATAGCCAACAGACAACACTTTTTAAGAAATACATCAGTTCCATTTTTCCTCTGAGGTATTTGCATTTGTGTGTTATATAACCAGGTGAGTGCTGGTAAATACTTGCCAAATTCTGGTCAGATATCCTATTGTGTAGGTGTAAATACATAGGTGTAAATTATTTTGGCATAATAAAAATCCTGGCATTTAAAATGTATTTTATTTAAAGAATTAAATATCCTTTTGGAAAGCTCTTTGGAAGACAGGATTGTTTTAATAGCTTTTTGGTAAGATTTATAGCATTGTGCTAAACTTAACTGAAATTGTAAATACTGGAAAGGGATTACTTCTGCCCACCCCTTAGTGACTGTAATGAAGCTGCTCTGGAGCAGCAGAGAGGTTGCTGCTTTTTCCATTCCTGAATTTTCTGCTCCACTCTTCATAGGTCTGATGCATATCTTAGTGATCCTCTGAGCATGGCAGCCCCTGACTCTCTCCTTGAAAGCTTTGCTATTAGCATAGTATTTGGCAGTGGTAAAAACTTTGCTACAAATGTGCTTTTGTGGCTTTAGCAACACTCTTACTCTTCTGTTTGAAAAGAGCACAGTAAACCTTGAATGAGTCTGAATTCCTTTATTGTGTCTTTTTACTGGCATGGAGACTGATGAAAGTCGAAACATTGGTATAGTAACAGAAACAAAGTGCAGTGTGCTGTTACACAAGCCCTTGTTAGTAGGAGAAAAGCCATTTGGTTTCTTTCCATTTGAACTGTACATATACAGTTTTAAAAATCAAGCTCACTATAAAATTAGCAAAGCCTTTGTCTCTGTGAAGTAAAAAAAGAGTACTATAACTTTTTCAAATGGGGTGGTTTGTATGGATTGAATTAAACTCTAGTATTTGATTGGGTAGAAATAGGAAGATGATGACATTCTAGTGTGATGATATGAAATAACATTTTGAGTTTAGAGCAGTAGCTTAAGATGGGCAGGATCAATACAGTAGATCAATACTTTATCTAAAAACATAAAGCATATGAAATGTGCATTATTTTCTTTTTAATGAAGACATATGACTGCAACAGTGTTTAACATGCGATTTGTTCTTTACAAGACCAATGTAAAAATATTCAATACCATAAATTTCTGGAATAAATTTTAAGGATAAAAGCTACAAGCCAAGATAATGAGCTAATAAAGTAGGTAAGTACCTATATATATATCTTTCTAGATAAAACAAGTCTGATCTCAGGTATCTAAAAGCCACCCTGGCCAACCATTAGGACAATTTTGTGATGGAGACAAGTAGTGAGACAATACCAGTGCGAGGTCATTACAAGGGAGTAGAGGGAAGGTCATCATTGCAGGGCTCAGTGTGGTCTGTAGGGTATTTGAATCCATTCTGCAGAATGTCTCTGAGTAAGTGGTAGATACCTGGATAACAGCTGCATTTGGAGACATTGTGGCCCCTCGTTTTGCAGAGAAGACATCATATCGTAGACTGGTTCTTGGGATGCTTATTATGATTCTCTGATGCCTGTTTACCTGGGCTCCAAATCGTTTGGGAGAGCAAGCTGCACTATCAGTGAGGCAGCAGCCAAAGTTCTCCTCCAGGCATCCTCATGAAGCAAGTATCTTCCTGTACCAACTCAACTGACACAGGGCTGGCTTAGCCTGAGGTGTCCCAAGTGTCTAATGGTGGGTCTCACAGCGCTCCTCCAGGGGCTCCCTGATCTTCTCAGGGTGTTTTTCCAAGGAGAGGGAATGAGGGAATGCCGCTTTTCTCAGACCTGAATTCCTTCCATTGTGCAGCCTGGATCCTGAGCAGGCAGTTCTTAAATTAGTCTGCTCTTTGTCTCTTTAAAAGGAACAGGAGTCCTGCAGTGTGGGATTTTCTAGCCAAGTGGATTTTTTTTTTCCAGCCTATTGCAATACTGAGTTCCCAATTTCTCCCTGTAGTGCAACTAAAAACGTAGTCTTGACCTGAAGCAAATGTTCCCAACCTCAGTGATGGTCAATATAGCAGATGTTTCATTGCATCACTCAGCCCCGGAGGCAGGAAGGCTTTTTGCTTCTCTGTGCTAAATGTTTTTGAAGACTTTGAAGTGTTTCTGTAAAATTTGGAAATGCTCCTATTTGGGAGGCTTCTGTATGGGCCTTTGCATTTCCAGGGAAGTGCACTTTAAGTATAGTGGGGATAGCCTTTCCCTGGTAACTGTTGAGGAAGGTGGTTTCTGAACAGTATTTACCACATTAAGAACTGTAGAAAGACACTGATATTATGGCTATTTCACCTTGCACTGTTAGAACAGGCTGAAGTTCAGGGCTTCAACCCTGCTGAGGGTTCACCTAACTAACTAAATAGATCCCATCTTTTGATAGTCATTTGGGTTTGACAGTTTAGGACAGGTATGTTCCAAGCTCCACATGTGCAGAGAATATGTTGCCTTCTGCTGTTTTTCTTAAAACAACTAAACTTTTCACATAATCTCTGTAATTTATTAGGTGTAACAGAAAAGATGAAGGATACTGATATTCCTGCCAATGAAGTTCTCTGTTTTTCAGGAGATGTGACAAAGTAGCTGAGAAGGTGTGATATTCAGGAGCAGAAGTTTGGTTTTCATCAGTAGTGACACTGCCTTAGTGTGTAGTGTTGTTTAGAAGCATCACCAGCTGAGGAGCCATCTTTGTACTAATCATTATAATTCTTTTAAGCTGGATGTCATGCCAGTTCATTTTCTTTTCACTCTTACCTGCTGATACTCAGAGTAGTATCTTGATAGATACTTGAGAGCATAAAATAGTTACTGAAAGGAAAAAACAAACACACCTCAAAATAACTGTAACTATGTGTGAGGTGAGACATCCATATGCATATTTTGCAATTTATCCATCCCTTCTTTTTCTGTCTAGCACATATAGGTTCCTGTAGTTGAAAGAATCATGTGATTTATGAAGAGCAAGTATTTATGCTCTTGGTGTGAATCCTGTGCAGGTTGAAGATTGAATTGAGTTCTTACTGGGCTGGGAAACAGCTGTTGTCGTGGAGGCAACTGTATGGCAGAAACTTGGTGGTAAAGAAGAAGATAAGGCAGTGGCAGAAGCTTCGTTTTGAGAGCACAGATATGCATCCTTTCTTATCAAGTGCATCCCAGAGAAAGAATTATATGATATGAAGTTGATTGAAAAGGCCTGGCAGGAATTTTACCCTTTTTGATGACTGCTTCCATCATAACACAGAACGAGTGGTATCAACAAATAGAGATGAACCGTAGCATAATCTTGGGTTAGAAGGAATCTCTGGAGTTCATCTAGTCCAACCTCCTGCTCAAATCAAGGACAGATTAAGAGTTAGACTAGATATGTTGTACCTTGTTCAGCTGAATTTTGAATATATCCAAAAATGGCAATTCCACAGCCTGTCTGGCTACCCTGCACTGGTCTTAACCACTCCTGCAGAGAAAATGTTCTTTATGTATGGTTTGATTTTTCACATGCTGCAGTTTGTGACCATGGCTTCTTGTCCTCTCACTGCACCTCCAAGCTGTCTGATTCAGTCTTCCCGTAGTCACTCATCACATCCATGAAGACAGTAACACCCCTTGCTGCTTTCATATCTTGAGATTAAGCAGACCCACCTCCCTTAGCCTTTACTTGTGCATCATTTTCTCTAGCCTAAATCATTGTAGTGACCCTTCTCTGAACGTACTCTAGTTTGTCTTGTACTGTGGAGCCCAAAACTTCATATTCCAGATGCTGTCCCCCAAGTACTAAATAGAGGTTTGCAACCACTTCCCTCTGCCTGCCAGTTGCATTTGTGCAGATGCCACCTAGTACATGATTAACTGGTGCAAGGGTGTATGGCTGATACTACTGGACAGACACATTTAATCCTGAACTTCGATGGAGCTAGGTCACAGATCCACTGTTAGACTATTGCAATGAAATGATCACAGAAAAAGTTGAAATAAGGCCTGGAAAAAGAAGGTTTTGTTTGCTGCAAAATGGCATGTGGAGTGTAACAAAAGGCTTGCTAGTGTCTACAGTCATCCATGAAATGTGTTCTTAGTGAGTACTGTTGTCTCTACACTTGAAAAGAGAACTGGAAACTGCAATGTCCCAAATGTTGAAATACTGTGCTAGCAAATAATAAATTTTAACCCTTCTTGTTGGACTTCTGCTCGAACACTGGAAATACCTAAGAATGAAAGAAGTCCTTGTATGCAGTTACTTAAGTTTGCTCTTTTTAACTGCATTTGTTTGATTTGGGCAAAACCATGAGGACTGAAAAAGAGGTGCTGTGCCAGGCCCAAACACAGTTGGTGATGCTTTAATGCCTATGAGTTTAATAGTGAAGAAACTCTCAACCACTGGAGCAATACAGTATATTTCATGAGGAAGAAATAAAGTCTAAAATGAAAAAGGCAGCTGTTCTTATCCAGCTCTGTCAGTCTTGTAGCTGCTCAGCTGATTCAGTCAATTCTTCTTTCTGTTTTTGTTTTTTCTTCTTTTAACAACTTACCAATTTCTTTGGTCTCTTACCTTTCCTTGCTCTCCTCCCTCCTTTGCCTACTGAATTGTCTTTCAGTAGGTTATGTTCCTTTGTGAACTGAGGAAAACACCAAGTCTACCTGTTATTTGTTCACTGGTTTGTATTATATTTAATGGCAGAGTATCGATTTGACCCTCAAAGTGCAGGATTTTTTTTCTGGGAAATGTACCCACTCAAATCCACGTGAGGTGAGAAGAGAGGAAAAAATTGATGCTTGAACATCTGTGTCATTTACACATCCTGTCTGAAAAAAATGTACCTTGGAATACCAAATCCTCATCTGAATTGCAGAGATAAAAAGAATGGTTTGGAATGTGCAATCCTACTGGCTTCTCCTACAGCAACAACAGCCACAACTTTTGAGAATGAGTTTGGAAGGGGTCCTGGGAGTTAAGTCCTGCCCTGTGCTTAAAGGAAGCATGCTGTATTTATAGAAGGAGACTGAGATTGATAATGTGAAGTGCACTCATAACAAAAATAAATTTTAAGCAGAATGGGTAAGCAGAGATGTTTTAATCCAAAACTGCAATTACCCAGAATAGTATTAAAATAATAATAAAAAAAAGAATTCTTGTGGAGCATTCCGTAGCCTCTCTGTTGTAAGAAGTTTATTTGGAGGCAAAATTTCTCCCTCAGTATTTTAGGAAGGTATTCCCTGCAAGTGATTGTAAATGGCTTTTAGCTGTTCCTGTTTAGCAGATGAAGTGTTCTTCAAATTTATTTTGGGTGTTGTGGGTTGGTTTGAGTTAGGGTTTTTTTGTTTGCTTGTTTAATGGCTACTGAATTATGCATTGTGTGAATTTACCTTAAAAAAAGAAGTGTAATATTGGGAGTACTCATTCTTCATTTAAGTTTAAAGAAAAATTTCAGCTCATTCTGAAGTACCAAATACCATGTTTTACCCTAAGGTCTTGTTGAATTTTTTTTTAACTTTATTTCTGATTCTGTGACTTCATATTCTTGCAAAAATAACAGCTCCTAGGTTAAGTTAGTTTTCAAAGTGTCAGTAAAGGTATTTTTGTCTCAACTGTCTCTCATTGTTCTGTGAATAATGTACTGCATGCTAAATAGTTTCTTGTGGTGTAAGACGGATAATAGTTCAAGCCCTAATAAAATTGTAAAACATGTCATATTTGTGTCTCATACCTCATCTACTTTGCACTTCACTGCTATAAAACAGTTAGCAGTTGGACCCTGTGCAGTGATGGGAAACAGAGAAATATATTGGTGGTATGTTTTCTTTGATTAAATTGTAGTTGGCACATGGGTGCAGGACTGTGGCAAGCCTTACTGTTACTTTTAAGAAGGGAGTGGGGTGACATTAGTCTATCTGTGTGCCTGGTTTTTTGGATAAAGTTTTAATTTTTTCATTATTTTTATATCAACTTTCTTCCTAGAAAGTAAACCAAGAGACTGAAATATAAATGTGAGGCCAAGTCTCCTTCTGTGTCTGGTTGTGATTAGAATTGAAGATAATTCTTAAAAATTTAAAAGTAAACACAAGTGTTGCTCTTGCAGAAGTTCTGCAAATATATCATTTTATTATTTGTATTATTTCCTAATGTAATATGGCAAAGCATATATAAACTTCAGTATGAAGTCTTTTTGTCTTAATTAAAGTATAAGGAAAAGTCCGTGTTAATGTGGTCTTTCTCTAGACAATTTTGCAGGAGTAAACATTGATGTGCAGATAAACATTTGTAAAGTTTTGAAACAAAGGTTTAATGTAAATCCACGTTGTTACTAATTTTTTTGTGCTGTTTAAATCAAGAGAATTACTTTGAGTTAAAAGCTTAAAAATTTAAATAGCATTTATTTTGCACATATACTGGCAACTGGTATTGTTTTGAGGGATTTCACAATTAACATTATTTCTTCATTTTCTGGAATCTGTAGTGGTAGCAAGTCAGTCTTTCTAATGTCTCTAAACATGCAACTTTTATACCAAACAAACCAAATTGTCCAGAAAAAGTTGAAATGCTTCTTCTGGTTTTTGAATACCTATGAGTCAGTTCTGGTAAAGCTAGATCAAAAATCCTTCTCTATAGAAATAAGCTGATTAAAGAGAAAAGCAATATTTATACACACACACACATAAATTTGTAAAGTAAGATATTAAAGATGCTACTCGTCAGTTTTGAAGGCTGATGCAACTTCCTGAAAAGAAGTAATTGTATTGCCATCTTCTGTTCTCTGCTAAAATTTATTTGGTGGGGGTTTTTCAGGTAAACGCCAGAGATTTTTTTACTCACTAAGCTTGCTTTATTTTTTGCTGATATTGAGTTCTATTGTATCATCTCAGTCTTGAAAGTAAATATTTTGATTTTTGAATTTGAAGGGTTTTTTTAAAAAAGCCACTGCACAGTAGACTGTCCATTTGTGATAATCAGAATGTGGTTAAAAATACAGGAGCAAGTCTCTTAAGCCTCTTTGTATCTGGGTGAAAAATAAAATACTTCAAGTTCACAAAATGAAATTCACTACAATTGCTGATCTTTCTATCTGTGGGGAAGCAGCCTGGTTGAAAATAAGATAGAACTTGCTGTAATGTGTGCTGTGATATCTTCATTTCGTAGGGCGCATCAGCCACAAGGACTGTGTTTTACATCAAGGAAGAGTTGATGAGTGCGGGTTGGGAGATGCTGATTCTGGCATGCAGTGGGAACACTTGGCACCTCCACTTTGGTGGAACACTGTTGTGGGTATCAGCACTAAGTAATGTGCTTTGTGTGTCTGCTGGTCACAGAAAGGACTTCAGAATTTGCTTATGTTAAAAAAGGAGGGGGAACAAACTTAAAGTGGCTGAAAGTGATGTAGAAGGAAAGGATGTCACTGAGAAGTGCCTTTGCCAAAGGATTTAAACCAAAGATACAATACGTTCTGGTGTGCTTGCAGAGTCTGTAAGTGTAAAACTTGAGGTGGAACGTGGCAATTCAGTAAAACTGTGTGGGTTGCCCAATGCTTTTTTCATCAAGCATAATTGTGTAAGCCTCTTCATTCAGTCTCGCGAAGGATGACTCGTTACACAAGAGACATGGTGAATTACATATGTATGTACTCATACATCATGTTTTCCATTCCTATTTAATTGCTTACCACCCAAAATGATTGTTAGGATATTCTCAGCTGCAGAAGTCTTCTAGAAGTCATAAGAGAAATAATCAGTCCTGTGAATAGTGTACCAAAGGAGAACAATGACCTCCTTCTCTCTGGGGCAGTGTGCCAAGAACACAATGAAATGCTTCAGTGTCTGAGAACATATGTCGTAGGGCTAAACGAGGACATGCGCAAGCCACCTGACATTCCTTTGGGAATGTTATTTTCAAGACAAGTTGATTCATTTCTGTGAGAAGTTTAAAGTGTTCTGGAGATAATTCAACCAAATTTGTATATTTCAAGTCCTCTTGCAGTCACAGTGAATTACTGTTTTCCAGGGTTACTGGGTTTTAAGGGCTGGAGACTCCCTGTTTGGGAGTTGGCCTAGTACTCTGTGTTTATTAACTTGGTGGAAGAGGTAAAAAGTAAGTAATAAAATCCAACCCCAGTGCATATTTACTCAAGATTAACAGGAGTATTTGGTAAACTCTGGTATGCCAGTATTAAATTACAAGTTTTATATTGATGACAACCCCTGGGATGCTTAATTCTGGAAGATGAGATTTTACCTGTTTGTTCAAACTGTTTTGTTCAAACAGTTCTCTTTTTTTAAAATTTGCTTTAATACTTGGGAGGGCAATCAGAGAGTATTGTAGACACTGGCTAGAGATGGTTGTTACTTTTTTTTGTGCGTACTGACTTCATCAAAAGATGAAAAACTGAATGGTAGAGTGCACAAAGAAGGAAGTAATCATTTGAAGAGCCAGAACATTTAAAAACAAAGCTCTGAGGGACAGAAAAGAGAAAAATCAACCAATTCATGTTGGGACACCTAAACTGTATATTTGTCAAAGCCTTAAGGATGTATTTGAAAACATGCAACTGTAGATGGTGTAGAAGTCATAAATCATAACTAGGGTCATATTTAGGCATCTGGACTTAGGTGCTTAGAACTGGAAATCTTGATGATTATATTTGAGTGCTTTAGTTATATTTGTCCCACCTAATTGATTAGCTTTTGGTTTAAAGCATGTAAAAGAATGGCAAAAGAATAGTCAATGGAACTGATATTTAAGCATTGTTTCATTTTGTAATAAAAGATTAAGGCTTATTCGGAGAGAGAGCTAAAACAGCATATGGCACTTGTATGAATATAATTGGTCTCTATAGGAACACAGTTAAAACAAGGATTTAGTGATACCGTACACATCCAGTGATACAGAATAAACTGCTTTTGGGATAACTAACTCAATGCTACAGCTGATGAGACTGAAGCCAAGTTGGGTTAGATGTTCAAGCTCACTCAGCAAGTGCTGGTTGAGTAGTAAATAGAGTCCAGCTTTATTTGTTCTGGGTATATGCCTCTATTCCAGGATTTCCTAAACATCAGCGTAGTTGTCACCACTGTCTGTGGCTCCATGAAAGTCACTGCAATACACACCTTCAGATGTGACACGTGGCAGGCTCTGTCTCCCTTAAGGTGTTGAGATGTACTAGAAAGCCTAAGACAGGGAAGAGTGGCTGACCTTCAATACCTGTGTCCTGCAAATGTTGTTAAGGTGGCAGGAGGAATGGGAGTCAGTAAGGGCCAGTCACAGCTCTTCCTCGATGGCACAGTGCTGTGGGGGCAGGCAGCAGGAAGCTGCCACTGCTTTGTGGCAGTGTACTTTGGGGTGTACTTCAGGGACTTCTCAGACTCCCAAAAGGGGGTCATCCTGGGATTGCTCTGCTGAGGACTTGCTGTTTGTACTTATGCCTGTTACCATGGGGTTATCTGGGTGTTGGTGTTTCTGCCACAAAAAAGGGAGAGGATTACAAGTGACCATCAGCCACAGAACAGATGGGTTCATGTTTGTGGGAGATGAGATGTTAGAAATAAGCCTGAGACATCTGCTTTCAGTCTGCTGTAAGGTTTAGAGCCCTTCAGGTCCAGAGCCTTATTCTGGAGAAGCCAGCCAAATGGCATCTCATACTGGCCTACTTTGCTTCTCTCCAAAGAACTAGGGATTAGCTGATGTTCTTCTTTTCTTTATTAACAATTTAAGGGCTGGATGACTTTTGAAGTAAGGTAAACAAAAGTTGAGATTAAATTATTTTTCTGGCACTTGTTGTTAAAGATTGTTATTGAAGCTTCCCAAGAAGTACAAAAGAATTTTGAGTTAATAACAACATCTGGAAATTACACTAACAAGGAGACATAAGGGGCATCATCTGTCCTGCTAAATTGCTTTCACTTAGTTTGTCAAATATCCAGCTCCCTTAGCAGCACAGCTGCCCAGTTGGCTTTGTGGAATACAAGAGCTTTCTACATTCCTCGCAAGTATCTGGCATTGCTACTGGGAGAGATAGGTCTATGTTGATTAGACTGTGGACAAGGAAAACAATTTATCTGGATTTCTTCAGCCCTCTACTGACTTGAAAAATCTTGTCTGTGAACATAAGCATGCCAAAATTGTTTCTTATTCTTGGTTCTTTCAAGTGAAAAATGGACCTCAGCAAAAGCACTCCAACCAGTGAAGCTCTGTGTTCTTGCATAAAACTGAACAAAGTTTAAAGCTGTGTGTATTTGGCGGTTCCTGCAGTCTTGGAAGAGGAACCACTGATTTACTCAGTTGGTCACAAAATGTACTTTCCTCCTTCCTTGTTTCCTTGTCCCTATGGAGGTAATAAACTAAGTGCTACATGAAAAAAATAAGGCCTGGATGTTTGGAACAATGCATTGATAATTCTGACCTTTGCTCTTTAGACACCTTGTTCATCCATAAATTTTTATTGGATGCATAAGCGCTTTTGGATTCTGAATTCTAAAAAATTCCTTCTACCAGTAAATCTATCTTGAAAAATAATTATATTATTGAAGCAATGCCTGCATTGCACTACATAGACTGCAGCATTAATTTCAAATGGAAAAAAAAAAGTCATACTGCTGAATTGTGTCTTGATGTCTACAAATATGGTTTGTCCAGTTGACTTTTTGTTTAACTGTTAAGGTGAAAGTTTTTCTGTTCCACTCAGTCTACTCTAACTACTCAAACCCAGACATTTAATATCAGTTGCTGGTAATTTCTGCCACAGTATGTCTGTCTTGAGTGATCTGCTTTGCTAGTAACAGAAATACTTCTTTCATTCTGACTAATTGTGCATGTCATCATTTGTACATGTATTATGAACTGTTTCTATTTGATACGGTAAAACATTGAAAATGTTGATATTCAGTGCTGCTATTTTCATATTTAGCAACAAATTCTTTATTTCAATTAATTATTAAAAAACCAAAACCAAACAACAGCTTCTGTAATTGAAAAGTAGGCAAAGTCGATCTGCAGTTCTTTTGGGATCTGCTCTAAATTCTTGAAAGTTGGAGGTGGAATTCACCAATATGTTTACAAATTAATTCTCATAGGAATGAAGGATTGAAGGGGGCCATTTGCATTGAATTAAGTCTTGTGAACATTTATGCAACTGCTCATTAGACACTTACCAAACCTCACCTTTGAACAAGTTACATTTGTTTGCCTCCACTCTTGCCTCCACTACTGGAAGATTGGTTGATACAGTGATGTTTCTTAATGTCTTGTGTAAATACATTCATGTATTATTTATCCCCATTGGTTGTAGTACCAGTATTGAACCTTCATGTAAATATTTTTTAGCCATTCATAGAGACCTCTTTTTTTTTTTCCGCCTGGGGCAGGGAGTCCATATAAGCCAGACATTTCTGTTTTGCTTTCCTAACTTTAGTTCTCCATCATCCTAATTGTTATAGTAACCTCTCTGTGCATGCACCACAGTTCTGAGTTAAACTTCCAGGAATGGGAGTGATTTGAGCTGCACAGAGTGCTCCAGGAGGGAGAGCACTGTATTGAGGCATTTCTATGGCCCTGTTTTTACTGCAACTGTATAACTTGAAAGGAATTGTACCTGCTTTTTTACAATGAAGAAGCCTAGACATTATTTCCTTCTCCTGTCATTTCCAGGTTTTAACGCCACATTTACAGCTCTTACCCTAGCCTCAAAAGGCATCCTTTGTATACTGTTAAATTTCACCCCACTTACAGTTGTCCAGTACTCAAAGCAATCCAGCTGTGCAGCTGCTCTTTCTCCATATTAATGATGTTCCACAAGCTTCAGAGAACCCTGTTTTGGCACCATTTATTACCAATATTTGTACTATAAATATGTTCATGCACACAGAAAACCACTCTTGTTTTACCTTTTCTTTTTATACCGTAGTACTTCTCTATTGCATATTACCTGCCATCTGCTTTTGGATGTTTCTTAGGTATCTTACAATTCTTGTAATCCTAGTGTTTTCCTACTCAAATATGGTTATGGCACAGTTAAATCCATGTGCATTGTAATTAATTTGTTAATTGGTTACATATCAATTTAACATTATATTCTTTGATAAATGTGCTTTGCATTTTATCCCATTTTTACGTGTGATGTAAGGTATTTTCTCTTGGACATTTGTCCTGAAGCTTTTCATACTCTTGATGTCAGCTAAATAAGGTAGCTAATGTCACCATTTCTTTGACACAAATGTTGGTTTTCTCTTTTCCTAAGCTAGCCTAGTCCCTGTTGTGTCTTACTTTTTATCTTCCATTTATCAGAGTTCTAAAACACAGGGCCGCTTCATCACACTGTGTTCAGTGTCTCTTGGATGGGCCAGGTCCTTCAGTAGCGAGATTGGTCCCTAGTCTGTCATGTTTCTATTACTTCTGTAATATCCAGTCTCATTTCCTACGCTATTATTTCATTCTGTTTCCTAGGATTATTTCTTTAGTGCACAAATATGTTAATTGTGCCAAACTAGCCATTCATTGTTTTTTAGCTGAATTAGTTCCCACACATCACCAGTCTGGGTTTTTTTCCCTGCTCCCCATCCTCCTATATTCTGTTAACATTTGGGTTTCATTGTGATACTTCCTGGTGACTACCTACTGATTTTATCCTCTCTGTTATACTTGTGAAGAGGCATGAAGCTTCAAAGGGTTGGGGTGATCTGTGTTTTTGTTGTTGTTGAGGTTTGTAGTTGTTGTGTGTGTGTGTGGTGTTGGGTTTTGTTTTGTTTTAATAGTCCTTTCAGTAGATGTTGTTTTTATCAAGTCCTGTATTGGCATTTAATGTAGTTGACAGAGTTTGGGACAAATGTACCTGTTTCACACACTCTGCTTGATAACTACTAATGGCAAAGGTTATTTCTTAGACAATATGGAATTCCTGGCATTTGTGGAAAAAGATTATCAGTGTTTTTAAATCCCTTAATGATGGTTGAGGTCATGCTTTTCCTTCCCACATCCAGGAATTTAAATATTACCAAATGCTTTGCCAGCAAATCATGTATTTCTCACAAGTTAGGCTTTGATGCCCACACAGACTTCTGACTATGCATGGATCTAGAGTCTGGAGCAGAGTATGACTGTGATGGAGCAGGAAAAAGAGAAGAGAGCAGGATAAGATGCTTACACTAAAGTCTTTTTGCCAGTAGTTGCCATGATCTGCCTGTGAACCTCGAAATCTGCTTTAGGAGAACAAAATGATACTTGAGACCTGATGTGGTAGAAATCAATCTCCTCTTGATTTCTTAGGACCTGTCTGCCACACTGGAATGAAATGGCTTGAAACAACAGAGGGACTTCAAAAATCCAAAGGGCTGGTAGGGTTGAAATTAGATTAACGTTAGTCTGTTGTGCCGAAATCTCCCTCTGTGAGCAAGCAGCAGGGAAGATTATGAGGATTTAGGCCTTGGGAAAAGTCATTTAATTGCTGATTACCACCAATTACTTTCCCAAATTCCTCTCCTCAGCTACTGGAATAGTAGAATACTGGAACTGTATTTATCAGCCAGCTGTCCAGGGAGATCGCTATGTAGAAGTTGGCTGGAACTCTCAAACCCTGGATCTGAGTGGTTCTATGGGTATTGTAAATATCACAGATGAGATGCTGCACTCCTTAATGCCAGTACAAGTATTGTTAATGACTTGCTAAGGTCAGGATTTTCCTTATACTTACATATGTATTGGAGTTTCTTTTGGTGGTATTCTGAGGGTGGGAAAGGATTCAATTGTTTATCTAAAATGGTGCTGAATGGATCTCAAGCTGATCCAGTGCTGCATCTGGATTCACTTTCACAAGGAACAATGTGGAACAAAACTCTTGAATTTTTTTTTTAATTGAAATCAGAAGTTTTGAAAGCCCTCTTATTTTTCTGATTCAGATGAGGGAAGGGCTGGCAACTGCATGTTTTCTCAATTGAAGCAAGTTATCAGATTTTGAATATGCTACAATATATCAGAACTGCTGTGGGTAATAATGCAGTCATTATCAAAGGTATGCTGCAAGGCATCATGGACTGACATTTTCAAATCACCGTGTAAATCTGCCTGACACAGCTTTAAAAGAAATAAAACAAGGCTGAAAGCTCCAGTGTTTAGTCTAAAAACACACATGGCCATGGTTGCTGTTTTAGCCTATGTGGGCTAACCATGGAAGCCTTTTGTCAGCCCTCCGGCCTACTGAGTGGTGTCAGCTTGATTTGTGTGTTAATTTGCTGACTTTTCGGTTTGATGCTTTCCATTAAAATTCACATAAAGAGCCTGGGTTTTTGCTTTATTTAGCAGCTTTCCCAAATCTAAATGCTCTTCCAAAGACCGCCCTTGATATCACTGAAACTAAGAGGAAGAACTTTCAACATTTATTCACTGTTGGAATCATTTATTCACCATTTATATGATACTGAAAGGATGAAGGCAGATGGGGAGCCTTGTTAAGTGATGATATAACCAAACAGAGAGAAGAAATACAGTGGCAGTTTTACAAGGTTTTTCCTTTTTGGAAAAATTCTGACTAAAATGATCAGCTATGATCCACTTAGCATCAGGACCACCCTCATGTCTTCCTGGCACCAAAGACTGTCTTACTTAAGTTAAGGATCCTCCTCACTCTATCTCATATATCCCTGCTTTTTTGGTCTGGTTTGCTTGAGGAAGATGACTTGTTACTGGCAGAGGTTTCCAGAAACCGGCCCTGGACTGTGTCTCAATCCAGACTTGCAACTAGGATGGTGTTTTGACACCTTTTTTTGCCTGCCTGTTGATGGCATGTGTGGCATTTTTGCCTATGATGATTTTCTTGGGATAGATGAGCTGCCTTCCTTCCTGAAAAAGATCCCTTCTAAAATATAAATTGGTTGAGCAGTTCAGCTGGCATTTTAATGTTGGATGGAACAACAGCTAATCCTGTAGTGTTCATCTGGCCCAAATGGTGCCCCTCATGCTCTTCTAATAAGGAGACGTCTACAGAACCATGTGTGGGTGCTGGGGTGTTTATTTTCAAATAGCCAGTGAAATCATGCTGTGGTTACTGCATGTCAGAAACTGAAGAGTCACACCTTGGAAGTGTCCCTTCCAAGAACAGCTCCAGAAATCAGTTCCTTGCATCACTAACATTATATCTATTTTTTGAGTCAAGGCTAATCAAAAATGCACCCTCAGGAAGTGGTGAGAAGGTTTGAGTTTGCCATAAGGTAAAAGGCTCATGAAGTCCCATTGGACTTCTGGTAAAAACAGAAAGATTGTTTAGAAGAAGTCATCAAATATTATTTCCCTAGCTTAAATGAATGTCCCTCTTTGTCTGAAAACAAAAAATTGTATTACCTGTTATGTCACCATCTGTTGTGCATTGTTAAAAACCTGCTCTATTACATACCTCAAGGCACAATTCCTGGATGATGTAAGTCTTTGTCCTGACCTGTTGCTGCAGCCTAAGCTCTCAGTGATTGCAGCGAAGCTAAGATCAGGCCTAAAGTTCTCTATAACCTTTACACTGTAATTTAAAAAATTGTTTTGCATTGGTCACCACTGAATGCTGTGTCCTGTTTCCCTTTCTACAGGCAGAGTCACCCCAGAACAGCTCAGCTCATACATTCAGCTTTTCAGAAACAATCTCAAAGCTTTGGAGAACCACTGTGGTCTTCTACAGCTTGTGCTGGCCACGGTCCAGACTTTGAAACACCCTCTGACTTCCAAATGGGACAATTTCCTTGCCTTCGAGAGATTACTTCTGCAGGTACACATTATGCTTAATGTTTTGATTTTCCATTGCATTCTGTAGCTTGTATTTGTTTATGAAGAAGTGCACTGGGATGTCTTGCTAAAGAGCTGTTGCTTATTACCAAACAGGTAAAAGGAATGGGAACCTACATGTTTATTCTTTTACAGCTGTGTCTAAGAAATTTTATAAACAAAAGAGTAGGCATTAAAGGTGAAGCGTATAAGTAATCTGAATTGGATGACAGTTTTGCATTTATATGAAGTTTCAAGAAGATGTAACTTTTAGCATTGGCTAGGATTGTTGCTATTTTTATTATTATTATTATTATTATTATGTAATTCTTGAAGTGCTGACTCAAATGCAGAGAGGAGTTTGTCACTATGTAAGTGTAAAACTTATGTAATTTGCTGACTAGATGAAAGCAGTTGCAAATTCCATGCACCAAGAGAGTGAGGTTTCTCTTGTTCACGACTGTCATCTACCCTCAGTTTTTCCCACCACCACATTTTTTACGGCATCCTGTTTGTGACCACAGTATTATTTACATACCATTTTGTATCACATTTGGATTTCTCTCAGGAAATTAAGAGTTAGTGGTATATTGAACTCTATCCTACTAACCTTTGGAGGGGTACCAAACAAAGGAGGAGTTTTTTCTAAAAAACTAGAGA
This sequence comes from Corvus kubaryi, assembly GCF_017639235.1. Lineage (NCBI taxonomy): Eukaryota > Metazoa > Chordata > Aves > Passeriformes > Corvidae > Corvus > Corvus kubaryi. The sequence continues at coordinate 5,124,119 of NW_024582073.1, forward strand.
GCTAATTTCTGCTTAAGTTCACAGAAAGCTCAAAACTTTTCTTCCTGTAGTGTCTCTTCTGCCATTTTATTGTTTTAACCATCTTCTGAAACTGTAGCAAGAGGCATGTCTTCATGAGCAAACTCCTAATGAAGTTAGAGTCAGCCTTAAATGAGTGAAAACCAGATACTTCAGTAAAAATCAGTTGTCTCTGTCTAGGTGTCCAAAACAACCAACCAATTTGACTCTCCCCATGATCTCTGGCAGCAGGGTACAATCCCTGGTCCTTCAAGAGGAATATGCCCATACTTCATAGCTTTATAGTCAATGAATTTCTGCAAGATTTGGAGAGCAAAAAAATGCAAAACTTAGATAGCAAGCTCTTGTCTAAATTAATTTTCAAAACTATTCTCTCTTGGTAAGACTGAAATATTTTTGAACACCGTAGGCAACTTTCTTTCTCTATTTAAAAAACCAAAATACACCTCAGGTAAAAGAATTAATTCCAGCCATTCTTTAGTTTTTCTGGACTGTAGAAGATGGGACTGACAGCCCATAGTCCCCTTCTCTCTCCCCCAGTGAGTCATGTCACATAGCTCTTCTCAGAGGCTGGTTAAGTTCCATCTTAAAACCAGTTCAGCTTTAGAATCAAAATAAAGCTGCAAGCTCAGCGGTGTTTTCACAACAACAGCTGCCTATATAAAAGCCATGCAGTAAATCAGCAGGGAGTGGGAAAACAGAGGTAAGGAACAACCAAACTATATATTTCATAAAAAAGAAATGTTTAACAAGCAGTCTCATAATTGTAGGTGGCTTTGGATTATACCATCTGCCTTCCACCCATCATATTAAGGTAAACTTGTGTTAGCCAAAGCAAACTTTCTAGGCTAACATTTGTAAGTGTTCCTTAAGCACATACTTATTTTCAGTAGTTCAAACAACAGTTATTTTGAATTACATAGATTCTATTTTGAAGACAAAATCTGACATGCAGTATCTGCTTCTGAGCACATGGCCTGTCTTTGAGCTGTTGACAGGGGTTTGTAGGCAGAGCAAAGTGTTGAGACCCCGAAGACATTAGAGATATTTTTATTTTAAAAAAATCAACCAGGACATTGCATTGTGAATGGTTGGTACATAGCACTAAATTAGTGCATAGTGGTACACTGCACTAAATTAGATGCTGTGATAGTTTATTTCAGCAGTACTACTGAGAAATTCTTTAGCATATTTGTTACGTTTCATATAGTTAAAATAATAACTCTTTAAGAATCCTCAGTAAAAAGTACTTGTTTCAACATGAAAGTAATATTGTTTCTACTGTATAATGGAACAACATGGAAGACAACTGTTTGTAAAAGATCTACTGGGACTAATATTATTAGACTCCGACAATGCGGGAATTCTGGATTTTTTGCTGATGGATGCATGTCAGACTCTAGCTGATGCTAAAGGAGATAACGCAGTAAAAACAGCTTATGTTAGAATCTCAGATTTCCCAAAAAAATAAATCTGCACAGTGTTGGAATTTCTGTCATTACTGGATCTCTCTGATGGCTCTCATGATTCTCTGCTTAGTCTACTTCATGCTTTCCAGAAAAAAACACATTGTTGATAAGAAACCTTTACTCTAACCGAATTACACTGAATAACCTTTTCTGTTTTTCTCTCTACTCCTTGATTTACCCTTTTCGGTTGCAAGCACTCAGTTCTAAAAATGGCCTGTTAGATGTCAAAATAGCCCACTTCTACTATTTTGTCATAACTAAAATCCCTACATTTTTCAGACCTATGTTGGCTCAATGAATTTTTTACATCTGCAGCAAGGAAGTTCGGTTTTGACTGAAGGTCTGCTAAAAGTGCAGCTTGCATACTTAACACAGTGTTGTTCTCTCCTTAACTGGGATGGATGAATAGTTTGAGAGTGAAATTAGATGTCAATGGAATCATGGCATTGACTCAAAGGAAAGAGGGTCACGATCTAAGAGTAATGCATCAAAATGATTCACCTTGCCCATCACAAGTTTTCTCTGTGTCCTGCTGCTCTACCTCTGCACATGATAGAGCTTTCACTACTGAGGAGTTTTAAATGCTGTGTGAATTGAAACAGTTTGTCCTCTTTACCAAGGAGATATCCTACCCCACTGTATTTTTCATCTCTTGAGATCCTCTTTCTATTTTTTCTAATTCTGACCATCCATAAAGCTGGTAGATGGGAAAGGGAGCACAGACTAAATGCTGCATCACACAGCCTGTAACTCCCCAGTATTCCTCAAGTGACTGCCTTGTTTTCCTGCAAGTGAAGATTTAATATTTAGGGAGTAACAAAGTAAGAAAGAGTGTTGCCACTCCATACTTTTTAGCTATATTCCTGTTCTTCTAAAATTTGTGTCTTTAATGCAGGTTTATTAAGCAGTATGGGCCCATGCAATACAAAAGCACAAGAGGAGCTCTCTCCAGAGTAAACATAATGTGACACTGTGAGAGAAAAAATACTTTTGCTGTTTCTAACATATACTACTCATATACTTACTGAGCAGGGATTTCTGCCTCCAAATTCAGCTTAAAAGTACCCAGCAGATAGTGTGAATGGGACCATAATGTGCCCCAAGGGAAAGTGCTGTTCCTTGAATGGCACACTCTAGAATTGCTGAGGTTGGGTGCTACCTCTTAGAATTGGCTGAATACTTCTGGCATAACTTATTCTCAAGATTTAAGAGTAAAGCACTTGTCATACTGAGTAGAACTCTATTTTATTAATAACCCCACCATTTAAATTCCAAGATTAGGGTTTTTTTCAGAGAGCTCTTCCCAAAAGAGGAAGCTGTGTTTCTTCTTTAGGATGAGGACATTCTCCTCTTTTTTAAGATGTCTGGGGTAAACTTCCTTCTAAAACTGCTAATATACCAGCATTGTTGTCTTAGAATAGCTGGATTGCCAAAAATAAGGATATCTGGAAGATTATTAAATTCATTGTTATTATAATGTTGTAGAGGGAAATCTTGCTTCTTGAGATTTTTTTGTGACACAAAGTTTTTGCACCTGCTGCCCAGCATTTCTCAATTTCCCAGTAAATTAGAGAGCTTCAGCACTGACCTAAAAACCATGATGCCACCATTGGATCTCAGAACTGTTAAAGTTTTGTTTTGTGATTCTGATTACTGTCACATAATCTCAAGAGTAATTTGAATTAAATTCATAATAAATAATACTGTAAAAACCCACAAACCCAAAAAATTCACAAAATCAATCCATAACCAAAAATCATTAACATATTCACAGTTTCATCCTATAACTCAGTGGATATAATTACCTTTATGATGCCTATCAGACTAAAAATCCTTTCAGCTACCATAAAAAAGACAGCACTCCAATATTTTAGCAAAAGTAACTGGAATTTTTAGTCACTCCTGGTAGTAATGTAAGTAGGTCAAATACTCTGGTGGTGGAAGCTGTGTACATACACTTAGATGGAGAGCTCTTGACAGTATAGTATTTTCATGTTTAAAATTCCAAGTACAAATTAATACTAATTTGGTGCTGTAAAATTTGTCAGAATACAGTTTTTATTTTTGTCCTTGGTGTCTTGAGAAACAGAAAGTACAAACATGTTTTTAGGGAAACAGAGACTCAATGCCAGATGTCATTCCGATGTTTTTATTTTTCTTTTGGCAGAGAGTGGTTATGAGTTTAATCAATGACATCATTCTTTCTCTTATGAATATTTAAACTCACAAAAAAAAAAAAAAGGAAAAAGAAGTGAAAAATTTGCAATACTGCTGAGTATTTTATATTGTAGTTAGTGTTTCAGTAGCAAGATCTAATAGCTAGGGTGTTAGTAACCGTGCCATCCCGTGCTGTGATTCTCTACCATTTTTACAAATGCAGGGTACACAATTCATTACTTAATCAGGAGTGACATTATTATTTATTTGCACGTAGTAGGCTGGGCGTTCCTCACATATGCATGCCTGCACAGAATCCTTTGCCAATAAATTTGGAAACTCTTAAAACAGCTTACAAATTTTCGCTGCCTAGAACTCAATGTAGTTTTCAGACCTCTCAACTTTTCTACAGGATACAGTAGTTACTAGGTGACATTTATTGACTCTAAACTGGTATCAGCCAAGAGCTTAAGCATGGGCTTTGGTCTGCTGAAGCACGCAGTTTGATAGAAGGAAGAGAGAAAATAGAAAAGCTTTTGGAGTACTTCCTCTTGCTCTGCAAGAATAATTCGTAGGTCAGCTGTTGAGAGACCTTTATTTCTACATAGAATAGATTAAGATCACTGACATTCTGTGTTGTTATTATTTATATTGCTTATTCTATGTGTAATTTATAATTACATAGCTCAGCTTAGTGCAATAAATTTTCTTCTTGGTGGCCCACAATGTTGATCAATTAATCTTTTTAGAAGAGATATTGCAACAGTATTTGGAAAGAAGACCCATAGTGTTAGCTGCCCATAATTAGAGATTTTACATTTAAAAAAATAAATCTTGAAATTAGCTCAGTCACTTTTCAACATAAAGCTACATATGGAATGAATTGTCTTGGTGGGAGTCTTGCATGATACCATGGTGATTGCAAAGGTCATCCTCTGGAATCTGGTATCTCTTGGATGAGATTGCAGTTTGGACACTGATACACATTCTGTCTTACACAACTAAACAATGAAATGTAATTTGTTGATGAAGTGAAAATAGTCATATATCAATTACTTAAGCTTCCAAATTATTCACTGTTAGTTCTTATTTAGCCATCTGTTTGTTAGACTTGCTGCATTTACACTGGAGTCGTTTCCAGACCATCTAAACCCATTTGGATTCTTCCCTTATACATGCGCTATTTTTAACTTCTTAAGTATTTATTCTACATAAAATTTATGCTAAACTTCATAGCCTTTCATAAAAACTGGTATATACCAGTCCTGAAGTAGTGTTGCTTCTTGACACCTGTCTCACATGGTCTCAGTTCATTCATTTCTTTTGCTTGTTCAATGCCTCCTATGCTCATGATGCCTTGTTTTAACAGGAATTCAGGTGTGTTTATGTGGTTTTTATACCTTTCTATAAAGCAGAGCCCTAAACTGCTGGAGGCATCTTAGTACTACAGCAATACAAGTAAAACAGTGAACTAAGTTTGAGGAAGTGATGAGCTCTTTTGAGTGTGTTTGGTTTTGTACACCATCTGTGACACACCATAGAGAAGGAGCTTGTTGGTTACAATTCCTTTTCCATGGTTATGGACCATTTCCCAGGTTTGACATGCCAGGATTAAGGTATTCCAAGTAGTTTTGCTCAGAAAGAAAGATGTGTATGCGTGTATATATACATGTATAAATTATTTTATTCTATTTGTATATATAGAATTTTTCTAGTCAAAACAATTTCCTGTAAAGTAGAATGCTTTTGTCAGACTACTTCAAAAGTACAAAATAAAAGACAGGTAGGGATTGTTTTAACATTAAATAAATGCTTTGAGAGTGAACAAAAGCTGACTTTATTAAAAATTTTTAATCTGTTGAAAGAAGGCTATTTCAAATTTTTCTAACTCTGGCTGACAAGGAGCTAAAATATTTTAAGTGTAGTTACCATATGACTTGTGAATTAAAAATATCTTTTGGTATTGTCAAAGAAACGTGTTTGCATTTGGTCTGAAAATTGCCAAGCATTGCCATTATGGCTCTCGTTTAAAACATAAAGATCTCCCTCCTTCACCCTGTGAAAGGGCTAATATTTTGTGTCCAGGCATAAGTCACCTAGAGCCTCTAAAATGAGCACTAAATGAAGAAATGGCTTTCTTAAGTGAACAAATGTCAACATACGTAAAACTTTTAAAGCTTTCTGGGAAGAGGCTAAACATACTAAGTCAATTGGAACTGTTAAATTATTGTTCTATGTACGAAACCAAAATACTTCTTGTAAAATGAAAGAATCCCAGTGTATAAATGACTGTAATAGGAGCTTTTCAGGGGGGAAAAGCAGGAAACCACTGTCACCCCCTCTACACACATGCACATTGTTTTGTCAGAAGTTTAAACAATCAATACCTTTTTCTTGCTATTTTCTTAGATACATGCTGTGATTACCTGGCAGTTGATATCTGGTTAACCCATGCTGCAGAACGGCAGCACGATTCTCAGCTTCATATGGACGCTCACCACCAGTGAAACCCAGAGGCCTTCACCAGTCCCGGGAATCCCTGTGCAGAGCTATGGCTCTGCCTGCCACTTGCCATTCTTTCTCCTTTGTGACTTTTCTCCTTAACATGTAACATTAATATTGAGTTAATATTAACTGGGCCAAAAGGCAGGTGCCCACAATCCCTGCCAGTAGATGTAGAGGAGTTGTGAAGAGGCACAATATTAGCAACATTGAACAAGTCATCGTTTACTCTTACACTGATAATTGTGCTCCAAGAGGCAAAGCTTCTGTCATATGTATTCCCAGTAAGTGCTTGCTTTGCTCTACATGGTGCTCCAATTACAAGGGTTGCATATTACCTGATTTCCTTTAGATGCAGGATCTGGTTTCTGGTGTCCTCTTCTTAAGGAGATTGGTACCACCCTCACAAAAAAATGTGTCTTACTTCTTTCTGGTTTTACTTGCACAGGACAGGCTGAGTCATGCATGAAATGTGTTTTAAAAAGCACTTTTCCTAAAACATGGCAATTGTCTCCAACAGACTGGACAAATGTCATGGCTTATTAACCCACAGAAAAATGACATGTATTATTTTGGATTCAACAAAGTGGAGGAGTCAAGCACTCTTGGCAGCAGCATCTTTTATATTGGAAGGCAGGGACTTGTAGGCAGTGCCTTTTTAGATGTGGCTTCTGCAGTCACAGGTAAGCAGTGCAAGAGTGCAGATTCCTTTAGTTCATCTTTTGCCTCTTAACTACAGAAATCCCATTAGCAATGCCCATTCATCAGCCTCCTGATGGACAAGTTAATTGTCAAGGTTTTGCTGAGCACTGAATCAAGTGTGCTTTTGTGGTGTTAAGTCTCTGCTAATAAGATCATTAATTTGATGTTAATTGTGTGTTACTGGCATGCAAAGTCATATGTGAATGGAGATGGGGAAGCAGACAGCTCCATTTGTATTCTAGCATTTTATTTTGTATCCACTTCGTTCATTATGCTACTCATGGTTCTTTGATAAAAATACTCATTTGGTGTAATTTTTTTAATACTTTCAGTCAAAATACTTCACTCAGCTTGTCATAGGCTAGGTTAGAAAGGCAGGGGGTTTATTTTAATATGATATGTAGGATTTCTTAGCTAATAATTCTAATTGGATTTTGCCCCTTTTTTAGAGCCAGACTATTTACCTTTGGATTTTTTCTGCTGTCACTAACTATACTGTAGTCTTTAAGGAAATGAGCATTGCCTTATTTTCTCAGCCCATGTGTCCTCCCTCCCAACAGATACTGTTGTAATAATAATGAAGCCAACACCACAAAGCACAGTGAATATTGAGAGCTTTATTCATAGGAACTGCTTATCATTGTGTTTCTTAGTTCAAAGGCAGTAATCACCTATCAAATCTCTTATCTGCAAACCAGTTTGATAGTGCCAGCACTGTATATCTGTGTTTGAGTGTGATTATACTAGTCTGTCAGTTTGGTTTTCCTTCCTTTGGAGGATACGTTTGATTATTTGCTACAGACTGGCAAAGAGAAAGCAGAGAAACAACACAGTTGAAAACTAGTGAAAACTTTACTGTGGGCAATATCCAAAATTAACAGTGGGGCTGCCACATTGCATTTCCTCCATCTCCCCACCTTCATGAGTTATATTAACTTTCAACTGGCCCCCACGCTTCCTTGGATCAGATATTTCTGAGCACATGGTGCATGCACAGACATAGAGGTGCACATTACTTTCAGTAGAAAATAAACTATATTCTTAAATTTGATTTTGCTTATTTGATGGAAAACAAGGTGGTGTTAATTTTCTGAGCTTTCAGGCAAGCTGAGATTGGGGTGGTCTAGGACTTAACTTCTTTTCCTGACTTAAGATTTTGTCTTTTCGTGGTGAAATGGAGCTGGCAGTGTGTTGGAGAACTCAAAAAACTGTTGTTTTCAATGAAAACCCCATCCCCAAAGGAAGCTATACAAAAAGACACTACTATACAACAAGCTGATTGTGGCTCAGGCGAGCTATGGAGCCATGGTAGATTTTTGTTCATTATAAATTGTTGCATCATTGTAAGGAAGGCAGGCTCAGCTCTCCTTGTCTAGGTTAGAAAAGCAAGTCATGTTTGAAAGCAACATGCTGATTTGGCCAGCAAAATATTAGTGGAATTTTACCTCTGCAGTAGGTCATGAAGAATAGATTTTAAAATCAAATCTGGCTTGCCAGAGTTCTGCCTGTATAGTACTTATTGCCAGGCATCCTTTTGGAGTTGACCAGTTGGCTCTACTTAAAACAGAGTTGTTGTTCTAACTCTTCCCTCTTAGAGAGACGTAGAACATTAGAATTTAATCAGAGGTTACTACTACATCTGCTGTCCCACAGGTACGTATAACAGACAAATGACTCAACCTACTAGGTGTTTCCCACACGTTCCTGAGTTTTCTTGGGAAATGAAGAGAGATTTTCCTCTAGGGGTTATCTTTTAGATTTTCTCTAGTTCACATTTCTTCAGCTAAATTACCTTACATTGCCATGAAGTTTCTCTAGGGACTCTCTCAGTCTAAAAAGATGCCTCTTCAGAAGTCTCCCCATTTCACCCTATGGCACCACATTTGAACAGAAGAACATTAAAGTTAGCATACCATAGACCTGAAAAAAGTGGATTTATGCTCAAATCTGCCTGCTGGCTGTGGTGTTCCTGGCTTGGCACGGAGCACTGTGAGGGCTGATACAAGACTGTAACAAGACTGCTTCATTCTCATTTGTATCCCACCTTCCCCTAAAAAGCAAAAGGAAATATTTGCTCCACACCTAGAAGTTGCCTACATTTCCTTATTTGATATGCTTCTGTAGCATTGTAGTCTCTGTGTTTACCCTTTTGTACATTTAATAAGAATGCTTTGTTAAATAAAAATGTAGTAGGGATAGGAGAAAAAATTAGATTTCCCTCTGGATGTCCCCCCTGCACCACCTCATCCCAGATTGTTTGCCTTTGTGTGCCTTTAAAACAAATAGCATATGATTCTGTGAGTGTTCCTGTAATTTAAAGTAGTCATGTTGCCTGCAGAAATGAAGGGTACTGTGCACACGTAAAACTTGGACGGTATTTTCTAATGTAATGCGACAGCCCATTTGTGCAGCTGTGTCTAATAAGGCATGAATACATTTAACTGCTGTTTATGTCCTCACACTGGTTGTTTGAAGTACAGAAATGCTGTACATTCACATTAGGCAATTCAGTATAGAAATCTAACTTGGACTGACTATTGATGGGAAGTATTTCATAATTTTGTAGCCGGTTAAAACATATGGTTGAAGTTACAATAAATAAATTACTTGGTCCATAAACCATTGCTATTCAGCACAACTGTCAGGTTGATGTAGGTTTATCCTTCAGGAAAATAAAATGTAGATAATGGATAAGTAATAAATGATAGTCTGAGTCTCTAGGGAAGGGAAAAGTTTCAAATTCTTTTTAATGAGGGCATTTGGAAGGGAAGAGGAAAAGGTAATGTGCCAGAGATGAGAAACTCTCCAAACATGACTTAATTCTATCCATCAGTTTTTCTTCTAGTATTTCTTCCCTACCCATCCTCAAGTCTAGGGGAAACGAAATAGCTGCTAAGCTGTAGACAGCAAAGGATTCAGGCATGCTTCATAGGTGCGTCTGACTTGCCTTGCACAGTACAGTTGCCTTTTCTGAATGGAGCATAAATGTTCTTCTCTGATAAAAAATAAGGTTTTTATAAAATGTCTCTGACTTATCTGAATTTCTTAAGCCAGTATTCTGCAACACAGAAACAGAGATAGGACAGTTGAATTTCGGAAGATATAGATACTGTATTAAGATATCTGTAACTATTAATAGCTGTAGATATTAAATGTATCTGCTCAGAATATTGTTTTCCAGTAATAGTATCAGAATGTGGTTAACCTAAAGGATCCCTGAGGAAGACTGTCATGGATCTCCAACTGCCTTTTTATTAATATATATTTTAATTATGGCTTTGGTGTCCCTGCTTACCAGGATCTCACTGGCATGATTTGTTTAAGTTCTGTTTGGTTTTAAAAGTATATGTTTTAAAATAATTCGTTCATGTTTTAACAGATATGGTTATGAAAAAACTCTGCAAGTCTCTGCCTACATCATAAACAAAGAATATTTAAAGAAATATTTAAAAAGCTAAAGAACTACTTAAAGTTCATTATCTCTAATGGACAGTAGCCTAATTCTTCTGATTGTAACTATATGATACATAGGAATAAATTTCCAAATGTATGTTCTTGTAACAACAACAACAACAAAAAAAAAAAAAAAAAAAAAGGTGAAAAGCTCTCTTAGCTTTCTTACTTAATTTGATTATCATGCCTCCCTCTGTGTAGGTTTTTCCCCAGACTGTAGGTATATTTTCTGACCAGGTTATTTAATTTCTGTCACTCCACAAAAAAATACTCAATGCTCAAGGAGTCAGTACACAACATTCAAGTACTCTGAATTCTACAGTAGTTCTGGAGAGCTTTACAACAACTCAGTTAGTACCTTCTGTGTCCTCTTACGTGCTGTTCCTCCAAGCTTGTCTTGGTGAGACCTTGGCTTTTGCCACAGTTGTTGGAAATTTGTGCTTCTTCTCTGTACCATGGAAGGAAAGGCTGTTTGAGAAGCTACCTACTGTAGGAGAGAAATGGTTCACAATATCTTCTCATTGCATCTGCAGAGGTGGCAGCAGGTGCTCAAGGACATATGGTGCTGCTGCTTCAAGAGAGTGTCACTCACTGGCATGGGCCAAGTTTGGCTTTGTCTACATGCTGGTTTAGTTTCATCTGCTTGTTCACTGCAGAGAAGAGGTTGAATATACTGAAGATATATGTGCTCATCTCTAATTCGTCGGGGTCTGACAGCAACCATTGGCAACAAATTTATAGGTTGGAAAGCCACCATGTGTTTTAGGGGACATAATAGCTGGGAAGTCTGTTAACAGGTTGCAAAAATTCAATGTTTTGCTTTGGGTTCTGATAGCATTGTTTTTGAGCTACATGGAATGAAATTTTTTCTCTGTATTAATTCACCCATGTAAGACTGTTGGTTTGAACTTCAAACGTCAGCATCTGCAAATGGTTTTGTTGCCTCTGTGAAATTAATTGTTTCCTATCCTATCACTGTGTGCATATGTGTTTTATCCATAGCCTGAGCAAGATCTCCTTTAGAAGTGATCACTAGCAGAAAATGAATTGTTTCTTTACTATCTGATGGGTAGACTTACAGGAGTAAAGATAAGCATGGAGTGGTGTACCTCTTCTAATTATGTTTCCCTTCTGTAAGTTAAAAGAGGAGACACACTTTTAAGACATCACTAAACCACTCTTGCCTGGCACTAGTTTTCTTGTCCTTTTCCTGCATGTGTTGTTCATAGGAGTTTTATTTTCATAAAATACATAGAGGCAGAGGATAACTTTAAATCTCTTAACTCTTACTGGTTTTCAGTAGATAATGGCACAGGAATGGAATTCCTTTGCATAAAAATACAAAAGCTAGATGCTGTCTCACACAGGGAGAAACATATTTCAAGCAGATGGGCTCTCAAATAATGATGGAAACAGCAACTCATGGATGACCAGGTGCCCAGTTTTTCTGTCCTGAAGAACTAAAAATAATTTACATATTTTTGTTTTTGAAACATTTGCATGTCATCTTGGTGTGATTACTGGCACATGTTGTATTGATTCAACTTTATTGTCGCATTATTCTCTCACACTCAAGGGCCACATGTGCTCCACATCTGGTGAACATTGAAAGACCTTTTGAAAAAACATCACCATGTTTTTGTTCTTAGAAATGCTTATGACAAATATCACGGTCTTGCAGCTGCTTCTGCTATTGGTTGCAAACAGGATGCGCTAGGCTGTGCCTACTGTCCAGTTACAAAACCATCAATGATAACATAATACATTTCCTGTTAACTGAAGTGATTAACTGCTTGACTATTGGTCCTTGTTCTTTGCACTAGAATGACTGATAATAATGAACTTTTTTATAGTTATTAGTGCTAAAATGTAATCTTGCTTTTTAGGGCAGCATGCTTTAAAAACCGCTAGCGTAGTATTCAATGTCAAAAGTCTCCAACAAACTGCTACTTAAAATATTCTGGAAAATGTTGAATGTTTTCCAACAGATCTTCCAGTGCTGTTCTGGTTTGGTACATTGCTCAGTGCATTTTATAGTGTGACTGCATGAGTATTTACCATGCTTCATGACAATGATGTTGCATTTATTGTGAACATCCGATGGTGTGAAGTACGCTCATTGTGAACACCATCTGTTTAGAATATACGTTTCCCCGTACCAAACCAGTTGCATGCAAAGAAGCTTGCAGTGTGCTTTTCACACATTATTTATTATGTAGGGCAAAGTTAGACATTGTGATTAGCATCTTCTTACATTTCACCCTTAGGTGCATATTACATAAAGTCTCATTTGGAGATACCTAAACCCAGACTCAAACCTGAAGCTTATTTAGTTGGGCTTAGTATGAAGGAGAAAATATTCTCCTGACTCAATAATGAACTTCATTTCTCTTTTGGGACTTGACTTCTGACACAGAGAGAAGGCCAAAATAAAACCCAGACTGAGTGAGGGCCCCGACTTAAACCTGCTTTTAATTAAGCCTTGTAAAGAAGCTTTTCTGCTAAACTCTCAGGTTGAAGAGTTCATGCAAAAAAACCTTCTTGTGGCTTATGAACAGCCAAAGTGGGGACATTCAAACATACATTTCTAAATAGTTTAACCCAGAAAAAATGCAAGTGAGAAAGTCCATATCATTTATTTAATGCAGTTTTTATCAAATCACTCATTCTCCTAGTTATTTTCTTTTTTCATTATTCTATGTGTTTCAGTTAAAATTTAATGCTTCTACAAGATGTTCTGATATTAACAAACATGAAAACGAAATTGTTTTGGTTTCCTTTTTTCCTAATTGCACATAAATCTGACCCAGTTCAGCTGGACACAGTTACAGGGCGTCAGACATGTAATACACATTTCAAATCAGAATCCTTGTGCCAAGGCAAAGGTCAAAGTAATTTTCTTGTTTGTTTGTTTTTAAAGGGATTAAATAAATGTAGTTTTACCACAAGGAAGATGACAGTGTCCATTGCTCAATTATGGCTTTGAAGTCCACGTTTAAATGGGAGAAGACAATCCTGTCTGGATCAGTGGCAGGGATAATTTCAGAAGTAAAGGTTGTGTGTTTCCTGTGCAAAATGATGCTCTTTGTGCAAGATGTCTGCTAGATCACTTGCACTATCAACCCCAGACAAGAGCTTATACCACATTAAAATAAAGCTGTGGCTTCAGTGACAGGCTGTAAACAAAAGGGGTGGGATACAGTTAATGGCAGGAGTGCACTGCTAAAGAAAAATAAATAATTCCCTTTTACTTGCAATTGGCAATTGCCCAAATGCTGAAACATCATCAATCATCCTTGATGACGAGATGAGATCATAAACTGAATGAGGGAAAATAAACTTGAATTTAACTTAAATTGTGATTGGCACAGTAAAAATTAACTTTCACCCTAAAAAATGTTTTCTTCTTCCAAAACTTTTCTAATTGCTGCCCTTCCCAACTTGTCCCCACCCATTGCAGAACTTCCAAGTGCTCCTCACTGTTGGTAATGTCATCCTTCCATGTCTGTTTCAGGATGTGCTTTTAGGTTTTTTATTGAGAAGCAAGCTGCTTCTGCATTTCTTCCAAAAAAAATCTTCAGTGTAGTCTTCATATAAATACTGAACATCATGTTATTCATAACCTCATAATTCACCAGTCTAGCAGCTGAATAATGTAGCAGGCATAGAAGACTGAGAAGCAAAGGATGTTATACAGACCAGGAGAGCCATTCTGACAAAAATCTGTTGGGGAAAAACTTCCTGAGAAAAAAACATAGTTTCTTTTTCACTTCTTCACACATCTACAGTTTATTATGAACAAAATACACACTCCAGGGAACATTTATGTAGTGTCAGGAAAATTGACTTGATATTTTAATTTTTACAGCTGTTTGTGTTTTGCACCATGGTTTTAAAAAAATTGCCTATATCGTATGCCTGGGGAGAGTTGTTTGTTCTTCACGAGTGGATAGCTTTAAATATGAAAGTTAAGTTCTGGAAAGTTTGAGACTTGGTAGAAATAATAGTAAAATTCCACCAATAGTATTGATGCCTTTTCCTGGTCTTAAAACCAAGAGGCATACACGGTTAGAAGGGGAAAAGGGATTTTACCTTGCTATTTATTTTAAGGATCCTTAGGTGTACAGGTCTAGGTCGTATGCATCGAAATGCACCCCGCCGAGTCTATCTCTGTGTCTGTGTCTTTCTTCTCCTGTTCCCCCCAACATTGGGTATAACATTATAGGCTTTACTAATTAGCATATCTATCAAAGATTCCCCAATGAGAGGCTCAAGTGAGCCCCCCCTCCCCAAGGAACCTTCCCCTGGATGGTTCTATCTCGGTTTACAGAATATGTTCTGGAGAGGACCTTGGGGTCTGGGGCACACTGATCCCTAGCTACGAAGCTTCTAAAATGTTTAGTCTCTTAGCTTAACAAACAAGTCCAAGAATGTAGGCAAAAAGCACTAGGAATACAGAAGCTGTAAAAAGGTATAACAGGGGTATAAAAGAAAAGGCAAAAATCTTCATGGCATCAGTCTGAAGTCCTGACATTGTGAAGTCAGCTTTGAAGCTGGCAAACAACAACATTATTTAAAAGATAAAGCAGCATATTACAAATATTGCAGTCAGGCAATGATCATTACTGATTATTTGAAAAACATCAGATGTGACTGGAAGAATCAGTTTGACACTGATTTTGATTAGCAATAAGCAAGGAAATGTTGTAGTTTTAGACCATTGGTTTAAAGGCAGTGTTACATCCTAGAGGTTCATGGCACATACCAAGTAAGTTGAGAATATCAGTCTCATTCTTAGGGGTCTAATTGATGTCAAATTGGCAGAGATTGAGTGGTACAGGAGCTCAGGCTACCCCCTAACCTCCTGAGCTTTTGCATGCTTATGTTATCAGTTGTGTAGATAACGGCATTTGCTTCACAGTGCTGTCAATGTGGTCTTTGCTCTAAGATGAAAATATTGAATTTAATTAGTAGCATGGGCTTGGGTTCAGGCATCCCCTATGATACCAGATGTGTAAAGTGAACCTCTGATGGTAATTAGTGTGTATTACTGATGAGTGTTGGGAACAAACTATGTGAGCGATCTTTTCGATAGACACGCTGAGAGGTTGGTTTTTCCCCCTTAATTAAAAAAAAAAAAAAAAGGCATAAATGCTGACTTATAATTGCTCTGATTATTCTGTGTTAAAATGGTGGATCAGTCATGCTGTTTGTTTATTTGCATAGTAAGATTTGGAGGGAAATCTGTTCTAGACTGAGTTAAATTTCTGCCAGCATATGACGATGCCACATTATTTTATGTGGAGAGAGCTGTAAGTTGAGAACTTGTGATTTTGGAGGAATGTCTTTCGGAGGCTCGCTGCTCATTGCAGCTTAGAGGGATGCAGCCAAAATAGTATTTTAACATTTTTTCCCCTGTTATACGTGTCAGTTTTTTTGTCTGTGTTGGCAGGAGGCTCAGTTTGTGGATAGATGTTTATTCTTTTGTACATGATCATGTTCATGTAATCGTTCTTGCCAGAAAGTGGGAACAGAAGTACCGAAGGTTTTGAGACATACAGCGCAGCTTGGTGGACATGGAGGATTTAACAGTAGTCGGTAGGGCTGTCCCAGTGGCCAGTGTAGGGGCATTTGGATGTGAGAACTGTGGGCTTTGTGGGAGCGCTGTACTGTTGCCAGGAGAGGGAAATGTGGCTGCCATGCACCAGGGCCACATGACCCTTCAAAGGCCACAGTCTTTTGAAAGGGCCAATAGTAAAGGTTAATTGCAACACATTGTTCTGGAGTATTTTGTTTAAAATTTGCTTTCCTGAAGTTACCACATATGTTCCTTGAGTGGTTCGATACAGAGATTTAATAACCTTGTCTTCTAAATTCGTGGTATATATAGATGAGATAGGTGGCTAGTGGAACGTGTGACCTCGTTCAAGACTGAGAACTGATGGAGTGGTTCTTTATGTCTAATTCTCAGTTATTTTGCAGTTGGCTCGGAGTTTGCTAGCCTGTGCTGAAAAGAAGAGCTAAGAAAAGATAGTTGTGCTGGTTCTGAGGAGAACATCTTACAGCTGAAAGCTGAGTCAGCTCTTTCAAAGCCCATTGATACCTCAGGATCAGGATAAAGAGTGAGTTTAGACATCCCAGGAGTCCCCAAATTTTTTTCAAATCAAGAGATTTTATCTATTGTTTTGCCATTAACATCAACAAAGCTGCCTTTGCTGTGTGGTTTCTACATTCCTACCTGCAGCATCAGAGCCTGTTCTGAATTTCATGGCCACAGCACTAAATATTCTACATTTCATAGCACTCTTTGCAGAGAATGGCATGAAATACTGGCTTTGGTAGCTCACCCTTGCTCTTTTCCTGATGTTTGGGTTATTATTGGTCTTTTGGTTGTTGATTAGTTACCTACTAGTTATTCTCAGGTTGAGTGTTTTGCTTTTATTGTGAATTTTTTATTGATCTGTGCCTTGAGGATTTCTCCTTCTTACCAGGATTTTAATGGCTTCACACCGAAAGTTGGTAGATCCATGTATTGAAAGGATAAGGTTATGTTCTGGAAGATTAGGTGAGTAAGAAGTATAACCTTCAGGCATCTTCTATGAATTCAGCCCTTCGGATTAAATGTAAAACGTTGTTCCTGTAGTAATCTAGAACTTTAGCAAGCTGTTTTTTGGTAAAAGCAGTAAGATTTAGGTGTAGCTGGGAGATTTCAGAATTTTTTCCTGATAATAATTTCTTTTCTCAGTAACAGCAAATATATATTTTTCATGTGCTTCACTTAATCCATGTGTACTGAAAGGTTGCAAGTTTTAAATGATCACTAAACTAGTAAAATGATCACTCTTACTCCTCAGTGATCCTCTGGGAATCTGGTACCAGAAAGATTCCAGGAGCCAATTCCCCTGCAGGAATGAGGAATTCTGATTACTTGTTTCAGAGTATTTGTCCACTCCATGGACTGGTTTGAGTGTCAAGATCTGGCAAAGACATTTCACTCCCAAGGGAAGTGGAAGCTATTGAGGCCAGTGGGTAAATTTAAGTAGCTTCATTTTTCTTTTCTAACGCTTCTGCTGAGGATTATCTAAGCCCTCACAAAAGTTGTGCTAAATAAAAGGAAACCGTTGCACTTAATGTAAACATTTGCATTTAGTGGGTAATGGAACATTCACATCATCTTTCATTTTGGACTTGAAGTATAGCAACTTCTGTTTTTTCTTCAAGGAATTTGGTTTGTCGGGGAAACATCTGGTTTATGTAAATGAGCAGGGAATTCGACACACGAGAAGATGATTGCGAAGTAGCATCTATGTGGTCTCTGCATCAGTCATTCAGTTACGTTTTCAAAAATAAACACCTATTACATCTGTAATTGCTGTCCCATTTTCAGTGTGCCGTGTTAATGAACATGTTTTGCTCCTTCGAATTCAAAACAAATTTAAAAAAAAAAAAAAGAAGAAGAAGAAGGAAAGAAATAAGTAGAAGAGAGCGAAGCAGCATGTCCGCAGCAGAAACGACGTAGCAGGATTTTCCCGATGTTGGGTACTTGCTGCGGAGGGTCGAGTTCAGCCCGGCGCAGCTTTCCGGGCGCCGGCTCCGTGCCCGCGGCGCTCCAGCAGCGCCCCCTGCAGGGCGCGGCCCCGCCCGTGCCGCCGGCAGCGCCCGGTGCCGCCGGGAGCCGCGCGCGCCGGCTCCGTCCGTGCCTCGCCTTTCCCGCCGCTCCAGCGTGTGCCGCCCCGGCGGAGAGGCCTGCGCGCTCCTCCTTGCTCTTCTGCGTAAAGCGAGCTAGAAATCCACCTTCACAAATTCAAACGCAGAGAAACAGTTCTTGTGGCAAAGTTTAATTATTTGTATTTCTTTTAACCTGGCTACGTCTCGGCCATGTTTTATTAAGATGGTGTTCGTGGCATTTCTCTTGCATGTTTTCTGATGTGGAAAAACAAATCAAAACCCACTTATCTCATGAATCATTGTTAAAGTCAGCAGTAGTCCTCTGTGTAAAATCTGCCAGTAAAAGCCGGGAGGATGGGGATTAAACCTGGAGCACATTAAATTAGTTCCAGTCTATCCCAAGCAGGCTCTGCATTGCTTGCTTAGGCAGGCAAAACGGAAACAGGCAGTTTATAACAAGGGTGGTTTAAAAACCGTGGGGTTCATTTGAAAAAGATTTATATCCCTCACTTACATAAACATTACAAACGTGGGCTGCAAGCAGGAGGCAAATCTTTATCGAAATCTCTTTAAGAGCTTTTTCATTGTGAATAAAATGGGCAGCGTATAGTCTTATTTGAAGATTCGTCAATATCTGTACACTGATCTTTTTTCAATGCCCTTACTAATTAAAATACAACTCAGGGTACAACAGTGAGACCACCAACCAGTAGTTTGCTGGGGTCTGACAAAAGTGGCGATGACTGAGGTGGCAGAGGGAAATTATTTGTAGGCAGGAGAAGAGATTGTCCTGAGACTAGTTTAGGTTTTTTTAGTAGTTATAAAAAAAAAGAAAAAAAAGGTGAAATTTTCAAGAGAAACAACTGTGACTAGATTTATCTCCACCCACCCCCTTCCCTGGTGGATGTTGCTGTTCTTAAACAGTAGCACAGAAATTTTGTGGGGTATGTGATCTTTGCTGGGGCCTGCAGTACTGTCTGCTGGGAAGATCAAAATGTTTGCTCCAGGAAAACTAGAAGTAGTGTGGGATGTGAGGGTCCCAGGTGACGACTGGAGTGCTACTCGCATTGTAACATTTATGGGTATTTTAATTGTGATGATGTTGTTTTGAAAGTCTATTTTTAGAAGGATTAAACATGCATTAGTGCAATGAAAAAATTTATTTTTAATAATAAGACAATTTTATTTCTAGCTGTTGCAATGCCATTTTAATGTATTTAGAGTACGTTATAAGAGTTGTTCAGATCCTGGATTTAACAGAAAGTGCTTTTCATAGTTCATTTTGATGTTAATAAACAGTGTCTAGAAGAGCTTTGTAATCCTAGTCTGCCTTCCAAAATACGATCCAAGACTCAGATAAATGATTTAAAGTATTTTGTGCATTATAATATACAACTAAGGTCATCTGGATTCTCTCAGCAAACTAAGGTGTCTCACACCTCCTTTTTTTTGCTGCGATGGTGTCTCCATATGGAATATCACTTATGACCCAAATGTCTGATTGTCATGTCCTGGGAGCATACTGACAGATGGCTTGTTAGAAAAGTGGAAGCTTTTGGTGCTGTGGAGTGAGTTAAGAATTTTCTAGTAGTTCTTTAAGAAGAAATTTGGATTTTTTTGCTATTATAGTGGTATGAGTATGCTACAGTGGTAAAGGTTGGAAGCACTCCCTTCCTGAGGTGTGGGGAGCCAGATAAGAAGGAAAGGAATTATATCAAAATGCTGTCTTTTCTCTCTTGTAAGAGCTGTGCAAGAGAGACTGTGAGATACATAGACATACCTACACTGGCTTTTGAAAGAAGCAGCCATTTGATAGTGAGCTCTGTCGTGTGACAGCTTGATGGCCATTGATGCTCACACTAAATAGGTTACAGCAGGCTCCTGTTGTATTGGTGTCAGTGTACCATGACTCACAGTGCAGGTCGGGGCTGTAAAGGGAATTCTTAGCTACACTGAATGTTATTTCTTATACCCCGGACTCAGCATCAGGCTATCAGAGCACTCACATTAACATTTGGTAGCATGGGAAGCTACCACTGCTTACAGGTGTATAAAAGCAAGAAGCTCACTTTTGGACTTGGAGCTGAGCATTGATCTCCAGAGGATCAGTCTAGTGCTGACCATGACTTCTTTCTCTGCTACCAAAAAGCACAATGGGTAACTAACTGAAAAATATCTTGGAACCTCACCTTCTAGCATATACAGCTGAATTTGTGGGGTTTTTCTTTGTTTGTTGGATAGGTTTGGGTTTTTTTTTTACATTGCACATAATAACCACCTTTTTTTGCCTGTTAATGGAATCTGAATTGTGTTGTATTTCAGGGCGTTTTGATAGTCTTCTGAAATAATTTTTTAAAAAGTAGTTAACATAGAAGTAACTTAAGACAGGTCTGGTCTTATCTTTAAAGCTGGGGTTTTTTTTTCCTCCTCAAAATGAGGTGGAATATACATTTGCCCAGATCTTCAGAGTGAAACTTGGAACATAAGAAATGCTTTCTGCATGAAGCAACTAGGAAATATATATGAAAGTAACTGAAAACTTCTGAAGTCCTTAAATGTTTGGAATGACATGCATGATTTAAGTGTTTTTAGATATTGGGACCAGATGTCCTGTGCTCCAGTCATCTCCCTATGCACAAATGGGATATCATGAGGGATAGCTATGCTGACTCAGGCGTTTGGCTGAGTGGGAGGGAAGTCCCAGGGGGACAAAAAGTGGGATTGTTTTTCTAGTTGTAGTTCATGCTGGACAAACGGATGGGGAGGAGGTGTGGCAGGAGCAATCCGTGGCAGCCAGGATGCCCTCACATGGCCCTTGCAGCTGGCAGTGGGAAAGCAGTCTGACGTCTTTTCCACCCAGAGAGAGGAGCCAACAGCAAAACCACTGCTAGTGCCACCCAGCTGGCCTGGCTCCATGCAGGGATGATGGGAACACTGAAAGGAACCAAAAGAGGAGAGGACTTGCCACATGCCAACCAAAGGAAGGACACATGGGTCAAGAGGCAAAGAACATCATGACTGGCAAGCAAGTGTTGCTGTGTTCTCTAATAACAAGCATCCTAAAAATTCATATACCCACTCACAGGTGTGCCCAGCCCTGGCTGTGCAGCCTGCTCACCACTGCAGATGAATACCAGCACAGAAGATTCCTGCTCAGTTAGGGAACTGAAGAAACAGTTTGTAGGCACTTGAATTAAATTGTGCTTGAAGAGAGAACTATTAGCTTCTAGAGCAGGAAAGCATTTCCAAGATGGGATGAGAAGATTAAGAAAAGTGGGATTTCAGTAGTGTTTCACCATAATTATCATTTTGCCTATGCCTGTATTTCACTTGATGTTTAATATTAGATAAATGCTGAGTAGTCGTCGTTGCTGCAGTTCAAACATTTATAGGGAAAAAAGTGTCCTTTTCTTTGAAGTATCACTGTTCTGCCATCTGCTGCTCTCTGAAAGATGGTAACCTGATTAGGTTTTCGTGGTAATAGAAAACTGGACAGGAAAATTAAGGTTTTAACCTGATACATTTCATAGAATGGAATGAGGTATGGTTGTATAATTAACCTTTTTTTATTCTCCCCAACCTGAAGAGGGGGAAAAAAATGTTCTTCCTCGTGCAAATCATGCCACTGTGAGCATCCTCCAGTGAAGATGTCCTGTGAATGAAAGATTCCTTCCACACACAAAAATGAACCAGGCATTCCTAAGTTATAAACTTACTTATACATGTGACATCTGCCTTTAATCACCATGAAAGCCTGAATCCTGCTTGAAGCATAGTGAGCCTTGTACAAGGGCTAGAAATGTCAGTACTCTATTGTGATAACATTTACTGTACTGATTAACAGTTGTGGTGCTTTGCAGTGGACTGATAATCTGCCTTCACATGTCTTTGTGTTGCCGTTGTGTCTCCTTCCTGTGGTTCCAGCTGGGGCTATGGACACAGCAGTGGGATCTCCTCTGCAAACCTCCCATGTCCATATATTTTTATGTATTATGTCCTTGTCTATCTGCATACCAAGGTGTAAAATATTTCAAACACAATGCAAAACACTTTCAAATTAGCTACTGTTTAAATTCCTATAACAACATGATCTGGCATCTAGTCTCAAACCTACTGTCTCATGTAAGTTGATGTTTTAAATGTCTTTCAAGTTTCTTGGCACGTAGGAGTTTCAGTTACTAGTGCTTTGGTAAATTCCAACAGTTTTTGGTAGGTATGTTTGTCTTAGTGGTAGATTTTCACCAAGTTTCTTGGCCACTTTTTTAAAAAATAAAGGAGCAAAATAGAAGGGATAGGGAGAGAGAATGCTGCTTTGCTCAGATCTGTATCCATTTCCACTGAAATAGCCAACAGAAAGTTGAATCTCAGGGATTCAAAAATGGAGTATGTTTTGGTCAAGATAGTACCCTTATTCTGTGTGTTTTATGTAATAGTATGATCTCTAAGAATCACTAAAAGATATCAGGTATATGTTTGGCCCAACCTTAGCTGAAATCTTGATTTGTGTGATGCTTTAGTGCAAACTGGCTTTGTGGCTTGTGGCAGTGTATGTTCGATATCCGGGTTGTCTGTTAATATCAAACTTGTAGGGGCAGAAGTTGACTGGATTTATTTTAAAAAGTCTGATGGTAAGATAACACACTTAAACACAAAAAGCCAATGGCAATTAGAAAACAAATGTCTTTCAAATGGACTCAAACAGTCATTGCGGGCTCCAAACTCCTTTTGGTTTTCGCTTGATAGGACTGGTTTGCCATTTTACCCTTGCCCCCAGCTCTCATTTTTCATTTCTGGTACCAGTGTCCACCATGATCTGACCCATCACCACAAGTCTGGAGGTTTTCCTGCAGCCCTGAGGAGTTTCTGGAACATCTGATGTTAGATTGGCATAGGAGTGAAGCACAATGCATAAAATGAAGGTTTGAGAGAAAAGAGATGATAGAAAAGGCAAGAATGTGGAGGAAAAGCACAAGATGGGCTTGTTTTGACTGTCAATCTCCTTTTATGACTCACTGCTTACAGCCTTCACAGCATGTATTGCCTTCATCCTTTCTGCTATTTCTGAAGTATTTTTCTATCACAGTTCATAGTTCCTTTCACTGCAATCAAGAACTGTGCTAAACAGTTCATAGTTTTATTCACCAGATGCATTTAACACAATGTTCTACTGCGTGAAACCACTGAGTCCTTGCTTTCTGCTTGTTTTCTGCCCTTTCACCCTCAAAAGTCTTTGTGAAATGTGCACACCACAGAGTATCTCCACCAACTTGAGAACTGGAAAAATCATAATTTCAACTTCCCTTGTTCCTCATGTGCCTTTCTTGACTAGATTCAAGAGCTGTCTGATGCTCTGAAATTTTTGTCTGTCCGAAGAGACATATGTAAACTGTTATTCTTCCTTTTGATAAGGAACTGTCTCTCACTCTGAAGAAATTTAGCCTTTCAATTGTTTTATAACTCCTTTCAATTTTGTCTTTAGTTTTTCACATCCTCTTAGAAATGTGGACTCTAGGACTGGGCACAATATATAGGAATTAATCCTGACAGTGCCACATAGTGTAATAAACCTGCTGTCCTACTTCTGTCCCATGGATACTGTATTTCATAGTTACATTGGTCCTTTTGCTATGGCCTTGAGGTATGTTTATTATGGATTGGATCAAAAAGGCAGCTGAGCTAGTTTGCTTTCTCTAACAAAAAAAAGTTCGCTTCTACTCAAGAGCAGCTGCCTACAGAAGATTAAGAGAAGAGGACAAGGTTATATGATACTCTCACTGTTCCAATCATTATGAGTTCTGTAACAGTTGTGGTTTCTGTGTATTTACTAATATTTGATGGAATTTTTTCCCCTGTGAGTTTTCCCATCTCCTTTGTGAGCCCAAGTAAGAATTTAACAGCCCAATAGCATTTGGCAAGATGTTCCACGTCTGAGCAAATTGCACAAGGAACTACCTACATTTAATTTGCTCTTTGAACTGGCTTTTACCAGCTTCATTTATTGCCTCTTAGTTGTTGTGTTGAGACAGAGTGAGCAATTTTTCCCTACCTGCCTTCTCTAGTCCACTCATGACTTTTTAGACCTTTTCTCTCTACTGGGTCATCTATTTTTCTAACCTGAAGGATTATACCTAGTGATCTAAGCAGGCATTCAATCCTTTTCTTTGTCCTGAGCATCTCTCGAATCTTTTTTCAGCAGTCATCTCCTGGGACTGAATCTCCTTCTTCTGCAGACATGATCTGCACTATTGAATGACCAAATTGGTTATACTATATTTTTGTGATTTATACCCTTTTTATTTGTTTTCTGTCCCTCTAGTTTTTTATCCCTTGCTTTATAGTGTTTGAATACTTTCCCATTGTTTTCCTCAAAGTTGATAGGAGTTTTAGCCTGATAGGATATTATGTTATCCCTGTGCCCTTTTCTCCATTTTGAACCCCTACCATCTTCTGGCAATTTTCTCCAAGACTTGCAGAAACAAACAGTGTCAGAAACCACACACAAAAAATCCTGACGTGCATAGCACCAAGATCTTTTTCTGATACAGGTTTTATCTGGACTGTGCCTGTATTCCTTTTTCATTCTTCTGACACTGTTTTTGCTGTGCTGATTCGTGTTTTTACCAAGCTTGTCTGTAGAAGCTATCACAGCTAAAAGCTTTGACTGAGTAGGTTGGAAGTATTCCCTTTTTAACCTGCTGATGAGTCTCTTATGTCAGACATGAGGTGATTTAAGTAAAATTCTCCTTATCCTTGCAGAGCTTTGTCTAATAAAATCTAGACTTATTAAATATCCTTTTTTCAGTACAGTGTTGCTCCTGAGCCCCCATGAACCCATTAAAATATCTTTACACAGCTGTACATGTAGATGATCTCCAAAGAGAGAGGGAAAAACCGGACCATATGATGTAATGATATATTGCCCAACAGCATAATTCACTGTGATGAGGTGATTTTGGTGCTGTGGAAGATGAGATATCAGTGGGCATTTGAATTCTCTCAAAATGTACGTATAAGTCTTGCAGTACTGACATAGTGACAGAATCTGCTTGTTGTAGCAGAAGAAACAAAAATAACTGAAGAAGTTGTAAGCTGATTAAAACCAGGAAATTGTTGTCAAGCAACTGTGGTGCTCAGTAAAGACAGGAGAAACGTGTTAAGAAGAAATCTTAATTATGTTGTCCAAAATACAGTTTATTTTATGTCCTAAGCATATTAGGTTAAAGAAAAATACTGGAATATACTACTTTGGCTATGGGATGTAGATGGAATCCAATTGCTTAGGTCATGATCATAGGCTAGGGAGTTACTGGCAGAAAGAACTGTCCTGGGTTTTGCTTTTGTTTTGGTTTTAGAAATGATAGGGCTTGAAGAGCTTGTTTTAAATACTTGTGTTGTTATCACATATTAGCTGTTAAGTGTCAGTGTTGTGTTTTTGGAATTATGCAAGACACATTAAAAAAATTATCTCTGACCAGAAGAGCTGACAAATGCTGTGCTTTTAAAAAGTTTTATGTTGTCAGTAAATTCTTCTTGCCTTTGACTTGTCACTGTGTTTGGTAGTAACTGCTAACATCCTGGACAGACATTCATTAGGTGTATCAAAGGAGTTTTGGTGTCTGTTGTGTTGACTGATAGACAGTAATTAAGCATCTGACCATATGACAGTGTACTGAAGAAGTCATCCAGTGAGCAGGTGATTATTTATATAATTTTCTTTTATCTGTTGGCAACCTTAAACTCTAGTTCATCTAGGCTTCAAGCCAGCACTGTTGCATAAGGAGGCAGTCCAATCTTTGTCCTTCACAACTAGTGTGTTTCTCTGGCCAAGCTGTAAACCCAAGCAGACAATCAGTATGGTTAAAATGATTTGTTTTAATGCACAGTCACAGAAACACTCCAGCAGGTGCAGAAGTAAGAGGCTGCTGTGGTCAGTGGAAGGTGAGAATGAAGTCTAATTGGGAGAGCATGGACGTAGGATGAATGTGAATCTATCTTTGACAGCATGAGCCAGGTTAAATACAGCTTCTGGAAAGCTTACTCTTTTTCATTTATTTGTTTACAGTAAAATTTTAAGATACTGTCTCTCTACAAGGAGAGCCTGAAAATTGTCTCTACAGTTTTGAGAACATAGCTCCTTGGGCAGTGTTCAGAGTGGGTGATAAATGCGGAAAAGAGGACAGGAGATCGATTTGGCTCTGTAGGGATATTTCATTAAAGACAGAAGAATCATTAAAGTAATGACAGGGGAGACAGGTCCTAGATTCTTTTACTGTTTCCTGTGTCTCTCACTAGCAGTTTAGTTCTCCACTGTTTTCTTTATATGCGTATTCTAGGTGGGTTTCTGTAACGTTTATCAAGTGAATAGACAGTGCCGTTAAAGAGAGGAAGATGCAGTCTCTTGGTATTGGCAGGGGCAAGTCATAAAGCTGTTTTGGTCCCCAGCAAAAGGCAATTGATGTCTCTCCTGATCTTTATGGCTTACTCTTTTTTTTTTTACTGGAAGCAGCCATTTACTGCCAGCATCTTACACCTCCACTCTCAATCTGCTGTGAGTTGACTGAATGGTTTGTCTGCTTTCCCCTAAGGCCAAAGTTTGCTCATTCTCACTGTGAGGAGAGGCTTTGTCAGCCCCTCCCCAGCTGGAAACATAAGTTTGAGACTAAAACTTTACTTCCTGCAAAAGGAACTATATAGACAGTGGACTTTGGTTATCTAAAATTTCCTGTCTTCATAACTGGATGCTCTATATTTTGACATACACAGATTGAAGTGTTTCCTAATGGTGAGGGTGGGATACTTTGAAGAAGATTTTTTTTTTATTGTGTTCTGGGTTGCTTTTTCTTGAATCATACCCTGCAAATATGTAAAGAGAAGACAAAGCAGAGGTACATTTTTATCAAAACCTGCCTAAGTCAATAATTATAAGGATTTCTAGAGCTTCATATGGCAAATCATAATTTGAATGGTAAGATCATACTTAACTGATTTATTGTGTCAGATCACTAGTCACCCATAGGCCATTTAATAAATACTAAATACATGAAATAATTGTTTTGCAGGGAGTACAGACATCTTCCCACCCATATGGAAATTTTGTGCAATCGACCCCAAATCTCAGATGGCCAAACAGTGTAAAACAGCGAGTAGCAGAACTGCAGCATATGATTTATGGGCAGCTGAGCACTGCAGGCAGCAAGGACTCCTCCTTAGCTTGGCAGCGCCTGTTGTTTTCACTAAAATGACTATTGCTGCAGAGATCTATCACCATCAAAGGATCTGAGCCAGTTGCACATAACCACGAGGTCCTCCTTTGGTGCCATTGTCTCTTTTAGCAGCTAGAATGTTCTTGCCTCTGTCTGGACAGTGGGGAAGTTAATGTGCAGTGTAGCAAAATCACAAACCACAAACAGTCAAACCCAGGTAAACCATGAAAAATCAAATAGGGTAACATTGGAAAGAGAAGGAGCTGTTAATAAATAGGCCAGTCCAGGAGCATGGGGCAGGAAATTATCCAAGGACTTGTGAGTTCCCACTGTTTCTTCTGCTGGTTTTACCTGCAGCTGTGTTTTGGGGTTGTTTTTTTAGTTTTGGTTTTCCCCAATAAAATTCTTCACTTGTATAAAGCTCTGTGATTCCCATTCCAAAAATTTCTGTTTAACTCATGTAACCTCTGAAGGAATTAAACATGTTTTGCTTCCTAAATGGAAAGCCGCTAGAATATTTACATAGTGAAGTAGTCTCTAAGGATTTATCTCCTTCTTCCTCCTGGATTTTAAAAGAAAATAAATTCCACTTGGTTGAAGTTGATTTTTGCTTTAATATTTTTAATGATGGGTTGAGGACACTGGGCTGGAAGCACAGGGATTAGAGTACTCAGTTCTCTTCTAAGTTTTGTCAGGGACACGTGTTAATTCAAGTAAACTCTGACCCTCTTCTTCTCTTCCTCCCAAACTCACTCTGTTTTCTATTTTGTAAAATAAGTCTAATGATGCATATGGCTTTAGATTCTTACAGGGTTTTTTAATACTGAAAATAATACCTCTCACAAAATTGCAAAACATTTTTTTCTTGGGTTATTACACTTCCTCCTAATTCCTGTAGATCCTATAAATAAGATTTTAAATAAGATTTTGAAGCACAGTGTCATATTCAGTGTTTAAAGCCCCCCAAAAAATATGTTTGTACTTTCTTCACTATTCTCCCATCTGCCAGAATTCAGCTCTTTTGCAAAAATCAGCAAAGTGACATCAGTTTATTTACCCTTAGGGACATCAAACTATTACATGGCTTAAGTTCTAAAAATAAATTACTAAGGAGGCTGGAGAAAAGAGAAGGAAAACAACAAAAATCTGTCACAAACTCTCCCTGAATTCTAGAGAATATATGATTAGAGTATTAAAATGTCCAAACAATGCAACAGAGCAGAAAGTGTTAGAGCTTGGGCCTTTTAGCTGGCTCTGCATTAAGCAGCATTGATGTTTTTATACAGCCTTTGGAAAGCTCTGAACTGACCTGTTTTTATTGTTTTTATTGGCTCCCTTGATGATAGACAAATGGGGCTAACTTGAGGCCAACATAACCAGCAGGAAATTTGGGTCATGGGTAGTTACATTTTTAAAACTTGTGTTCTAGGGCTGTTCAATCAGGGTAATTGATTGATTGTTGGGCAGTGCAGGGAGCCCCTAAATCATCAGAGGTGGCCAGATAATGACAATCTGCCAGTGGATTTTGTTTGAGGCAAATTTCCCAGCTCCCTGTGGAGTGATGCTCTCTAGTGAGGTTGCAAGTCCCTTTCTTTTCATGCACGGTCCAGTCCAACTGGCCTGTTTGGACAAAATAGCCTCTGAAACTTGGCAGTTCCATTTGAAGTCCTCTGTGGTGCCATTTCCCAAGAGATAAGGGGAGAAACATTCCAGAGAAGTTCATACCCCAGAAAGACCCTACGTGCATTCTGAAGTTAATGGTTTATTACGGCTCTTTAATTTTTTTTCCTCTTTCATTTTTACTTTGAAGATAAGAGGTGGCAATTCTTACTTGAAGTTGTTGAGTTTTAGCCTGCCCTACAGTAAATCACCTTGAAAGTTTAGACATGATTTTTTTTTATCATGTATGTTTGAAAGTTTGCCAAAGATGCTGTACCTGTGTCCTTGCAGGAGCTATCCTCAAGCAGGAGCTGTTCACTCTACTGTTGTGCATCCTCAGTGCTCCATGCCTGTGGATAATCTGTGCATGCAAAATACAGCTTTTGAAAATGCTCATCTTCAGTGGTGTAGCAGCATGCTATGGGATGTTTAGAGGTAGAGTGAAGTAGAGTTTGTGTGTTGGGAGTGGAGGAGGGGAATAAATGATGTGCCAGTAGATAGTAGATGATGTTCAGTAATACCTGGCATAGGTCTTGCCTCTCCATAAAATTGAATTCAGATTAATTTAGACTGAAATTTGCCATCTATTCCAGAATAACTCCACATGTAGGTTTATCTTGATTTCTTAGACTTTTAGGACTGATTAGGCTTTTGTTCATTGCAGACGGCTTCCTAATGATAGACGCATACCTCTTAATTCCTTGAAGCTTTGTCTTTTTCCATCTTAGGATGTGAAAGGCCTGTTATTTATTGTACTGGCATCCAGATGAGAATTTGTGTCACTTTCCAAGAAGAGGAGGTAATACTGAACTGAGGCAGGGCTGAGTTGAAATCTGGGAATCAATAGCCTTGTCTTGAGGATGGCCCAGCTACCAGCATATGCCTGACCAGTGCCAAACCCCATAGATTTGCTTCCCGGATGGAGCAGTGCTCGGACTTACTGTGTGTGTGATTTAGCTCTCCCTGCCCAAACACAGAGGGTGCCAACCCCTCCTGGGTTTCAGAATGTTCCTTCTTGGCTCTCACATGCTTTTGACCACTGCAGCTTTTTAATTTACTGCTTCAAGTCTGCAGTTGCACTTACTGTTAGGTTTAGTGAATAGTTAGAAAATTCTTCTCCAAGGTATGTATTCAAATGGAAACATAACATCTGACCACACTGAAGTCACAGGAAAGATTGGTCCATGGCAAAACTTGTATATCAAGACCAGGGTGGGGTACAATAGTCCACAGAAGTGTAGTTTCTTGTAGCACAGCCTGGAAAAAAGTTTTTTGGTGCTTAAGTAATTCATGCTTTCTTAATGGCTGAGATCTGTGGTGGATCAGTATAGATATAAAAATGATAGTTTATGAGATGCTTGTTAGTGTTTCTGAGATTGACAAAGAACAACTAAAACAAAATACAACCAGACCCCCTGAAGTCTTGTATGGAGTACACCAGGAGATAAAGCTTTGAGTTTCTGTGTTCCTAAAGTTATTGCATGGTTTTGCTATTATATAAACTTGTGTCTCTTCCTAGGATGTTTGATTTGTATTTTATTTACTTGTTGTGAATCAATTTAAAGGGTATATTATTGGCTGTGGTGCCTATTTACCATGACTAGTCTGTGTGAAGTTACTGTAGTAACTACCAAGAATAAATGTGTGCAGACTTCACTCTTTGAATTACAAGAGATTTGATGTATCACTGTACACTATGAACTGAACCACAGGTTTTCACAGGGGGATCTTTTGGGTGATCACAGGACAAGAGGCAGGGTATGAGTGTTGCCGGAGACCTCCTGGATGGATCTGAGCAATGGTTACCACCAGGAGAGAAAGACTGTTCTTTTCTCCCACACTTCCCTCCCCATACAAGAGCAGCGTGTTCTTCCTGTTTGCCTTGCAGTGGCCCCACTTCTCACCTTATCCTTCTGCTGAGTTCCCAGCTAAGCCAAAGCAGAAAATTAGCATGTAGAAGTTTCATCTGCAGGTGTCTGTGAGCAGTGAGGATGGCAGTTTGATGGTACAATTAGTCACTGGGCTTCTCTGAGTGGCAGAGACCTGCACGATGGATCTAAATGCCATCCCTGGTGTTGCATAATGTGGATGTCAGCAAGTCAATGGAAGCTGAGTTTTGAATCCCCTGCTCATGTACAAAATCAGACCCGAAGAGGAAGCCTAAAATTTAGAGCAAGTGTTTGACCTTGTGCTTTGTACCATTTCTATCCATACCAAGGGATGGATGCTCTCATCCTCTCACCATACTGGTACTTGGAGAAGATCTAATCAGTAGGCTTTTCAAGTGCTAAGATGCTGCTATCATGAATCCCTAAGAAAAAAACTGCAGACAACTAATAAATTCGTTGTCTGAGCAGCAAATAAATCACAGCACCATCTACTGACTACTGAGAATGTGAACATTGAATGATGTGCAGGCAGGAGTATGTCTGGTCCCAACTTAAAAGCACTATGGAGGCAATCTGACACAATCTTCTTTCTGTTTTTCAGACTATCGGCGACTCAGAAATGCCCAGTGTTTTGAACCAGTTATTGCCAATGATCAAGTCTTACAACGAAAGGACAAAAGACGATTATACCTGTGAGGACTTCCTTGTCTTGCTGATATACATATATTCTGTGTTTGGAGAAATCAAATGTGGCAAAGAGCTGGATGCAGCTGAAGAAGAGGTGAAGAAGGCCCTCGTCAAGGCAATTTGTGATGAGCCAGAACCACCTCCTTTGTTGCAGAAAATTACAGGTAAGATTCTGCTTGTGTGGTGAGAAATTGGATGTCTGGGAACGTGTGAACTGGGAGAAGTCTATAAAAATGGCTTGACTTGTCTGTGGTGCTGAGAGTACATGAGTAAGCACAAGGATTTCCTGTAGATTTGTTCCATCTCCTGTGTTCATATATGCCAAATGCTGACAGGCTGTCCTTGAAGAGTGCTGAGTCTGATGAAAGCTCTACAAGTTGTTCTTTTTGTTAAAGGTTGGCTAAGTTTGTGTGTTTTCGTAAGGTAATCTTTTCCACAATTTCTTTCATTGATTGGTGCAAAGTTGACCCTGGGAAGTCAAAATTAATCCTGGAAACATGTTCAGTGAACCACAGTTGCTTTGTGAATATGAGGAGCTGGCTTGTCTGGCATAAAAGAAGAAATGTGTCTAAAACCAACATTGAACTTCTTGCTGAAACAACATGAACATTAGCCCTTAAAAATAGCATGCTAAGCCTTTTTTTAGATAAGCACTCATAGAATAGGAAAGCCCTTACCTCTTGTTGCTGGTATCACGTTTTAGAGAAAAGTAATTGTTAAAAACTTAATTTTAAATGAATGAACTGTGGCTCAGGAGTGGCTTAGCATGGCAGAGGGGATCTCACTTTCTGCTATCAGTTTTCTCAGTATTTGCTAGTATTGAGTAGGTCATTGACCAGGTCATCTTTGAGGTGGGGAGCATATGAACATAAATCAAGATGTTGAGAGCTTACAATTGAAAGCCTAACAAGAATGGGCCTAAGTGGGGAGTCTCAAGGGAAGTGAATAATACTGCTGTTGGTTATTCTGGTACTATTCCCTGTGGACACTTCTAATTCAAAATACAGCTGTGGTCTTAGCAGTCTGCTGTTGCTTTGAGTGTAAAATACTGTAACAGTTAAAAGACTTAGGGTAGGAATGGGCTCCCTCAGTCATATTTGCACTGTGGTGTTATTTTAATACTCCTGGCCACAGTGCCCACAGTGTTCCAGGCTTCTTGTAGGCTTTTGCTTTCCTGTTTTTCAATATGTACTGCACATCTTGTCCACTAAATGGTGCTTCCCTGACAACTTTGGTGGTGTCTTCTAGATGGGATGTAGTAGTTACTAAATCTCTGTTTTCATATTTTTCCCTTTCTCCTATAATCAAAGCTGTTTTAAATCACAATTTTACCAGTTTCTCCTCATTGTGTTTAATGTAAGTATGTGAAGATTTTAAGTCTCTAAAACTTCAGTCAAGTACCAAAGAGAAGCTGAGGAGAGACCCCCCAGTACAGGTAATTTTAGACCAAGCCCATCATTATCATGTGATTAAATTAATTGCTTAACACAAAGCCAGAGTCTTCACATCCTTATATTTCTGTATCTTTGTTTTAGCACAACCATGTCTGTGCAATCTGCACAAGTAGGTGATAGTGTTGCATACTTTTTGCATACTTATTGCTTGCATACTTTTTTGGTTCATCCGCATTTTTTGGTCTTATTTATTTGGTCATATTTATTTTGAGTTATTCATGGGAGAGGGCGAAGGAAAATTAACATCTATCGTCATGACCAGAAATAAGTTTCGTTTTGGCAGCAAATTATAAACTGAAATTTCTAGGAATACTCCATAGGTGGTTTTCAAGCCTTTATTTATCCAACCATTTGCTTTGTCAGTACTAGTGGAATTTGCTGAATTCACAATTTGCTGTATTTACAGTTGAATTGGGAAGACCTGAAACTTGACCAGCCTTAGACCTACTCCTTCTCGACCTCTGTTTTGCCAGGCCTGTGTTCTACAGCCTGCAGCCCTCTGAACCTTAGGTAGCTTGCTTGCTACTTTAAAGGCAAAGCAAGTCAGATCTGTAGGACCTTCCACAATCCTTCGAAGGCACAGCAGGACTCTCTTTGTAGCAGGGCTGAAAGTCAGGGAATAGAGAGCAGTGCCTGTTTCTCCTTTTCGTACAGTCGCAGATACAATGCCAAGACATATTCTGCTACCAGCAGAACATCTATGAACTACAGACTGACTATTCCTTTTAGCAGATGCAGATTGGCATATTTTCACAAAGTCAGCACAGCTCTGCAAGTTAGCAACAGCCACAAGTCTGGACAGATCATGTTCCAGACCTACAGTGTTCTGCCCTCATTTTACTTTTAAGTCAGAAACAAGAAAACCCTTTTTTTATTCTTAAAGGGCCACAAAAGTTAATTAGTTTAAAATAAATTTCAATAATGCTTAGAATTATTCAGTCATGATCAGAATGAAGTAAAATGTTCATGGTCTTTTATTTTCACCTGTCCATCAAGGTAAGTAATAGGAAGACTGTTAAATGGGATGTATCAGGAGAGAAAACAGTGCCAATTACTGGGTGGGTTTGAGACATCACCTGCTGGCTCATTCCTCACCTCCAGGTTGAAGTTTCAAATCCTGCAATCCATGATTGGACAGCTTGAGTTATAGCAACAGATAGCAAAACTCACTGTTGCCTGTAAAAAAGAGCACACAGAAGTAATAATACATAGGCTGAAAATCCAAGAACTTCAAAGTTGAGAAATGCCAGTAAATAATTTTCCCATGTAACCATCATTTGACTCCTGTGTGCATTGTAGCAATTTCATGATTGTGTAATGTATTTTCTATGAGCCATGGCTGCATTCACTGTATGGACTGAACACCACAGAGAGCTAGAACAATATAGCTTCAGTTACTCTTCACATGCGGAAGAAGTACTAATAAAGTAAGTGAGACTTATGATATTCAGCAAGTAACTTTCTCTGGCTCTCACTTTGCAGTTGATGAAGTGGACTGGTGCTCTCAGCTTTGTGACCCATTTTGGAACTTGAAACAGAAAGTCATTAAATTACATTTTGAGGTATTAGTGATTACGTGTCTTTGAACAGAGGGGACTTTGTGCTCTGCTTCCCGATACACCTGGTGCCTGATGTTTTTAGCTTGGACCCAACACTGCACTAAGGCTCTGTGGTTGATTAAAATTGAAATTAAAAGCCATATCTTAGCTGTGGCTCTGAACTGCTGCCTCAGCCTTTTGCTTTCTTCTTTTCTGCAAAGCGTGGAAGTTGTGCAGTCTTGACAAGTACACATTTTTCTTGGTTTTATTTGTTGCTCCCATAGAGTCACTTGAGAAATACAATGCAAAACCTTTTAAAAACTTTAGAAGACTTGTCTTTTGGGATCAAATTATCAGTCAAAGCAACAGTCAGGTTTATTTGAATTATCTTTTACTCCGATTATACTTGTTAAATGTAAACTTACTGATGCTTGCCTGAGTCTAGGCCTATAGGAAATCTCCAGTTATGTGACTATGTCACAGACCTAGTGCAAATCTCCCCCAAAAGAGGCAGCCCATAGGTGCACAGGGGATGTTTGTGCTATTTGGTGTTACCTAGTAAAATTGGACTAGTATTTGCAGTAGTGGAAAGAAAGCAATTGTCCCATTGGCCACACTAGGTTTCCCTAAGGCACTCTAGGTTATAGCCCTCTGCAGAATACGTTAAAGATGCAGCACTTGCACAAGCTTATATTGTGTAAGAAGCACAAGCCCTTCCAATTTCCTGGCTGTTGAGTGTTAGGATACTCAACCTTTCTGTCACCTGAACATATGTTTTCCCAAATATTTGTACAATAACATTCTGCATTTATGTTACACCTTGTTTCATTGAAGCACTAAAAAATATCCTGGAACTGCTAAGTAAAATGAAAATGCAGTGCATTAATCACCCATTGAGTTTTAAGAAATATTATACTAATTTTTGCATGCATAATAATATAAAAGTACATTAGCAGTGTCTTGTTTGATGGAACTGTTAAATAATAAGTGTAATACTAGCCTATCTTAATGCCTTGGGTAATAAAACTGAATGTAACAGTTCCAAGATTTCTCCTGGGTGTAATTTACCTCAAACATATGTTCTTCATCACTGATTCCAGCAGAATGTTACAAATTGGAGGAGAAAAAGAATAGACCAGAGCATAATGGAAAAAGATGCTTTTCCCAGAATGCTAGGTTTGGGAGCTTTAGGGGTGGGGCTTTTTGGCAGCTGTTTGGAAAAAAAAACCACTGCAAAATAGCGTATTTATTTTATCACGCTGTCTGTTCATCTAGTTTTCTAAATGTCTGCGTAGAGCTGTGCGCAACTGCAAACGTCTGCAAAAGAAATGCTAATAGAGCCACAAAGCAATAAAAAAATCTATTTTTTCAGCTGTGCCATTCTCTTTTCATCTGCAAGTCTCTGTGGGAGCTTTGTAGAGCAGATCTGCCTTCCATGGTGTGCTCTGAGGACCCGCAGCCCAGCCCCAGCACAGGCAGCTGGCTGTGCTGCCCATATGCAGTAACTTTCACCTGTCAGGGCTGTATCAGTTGTATCCTCTTGAGCACAGGTGTAACAGGAGCTCTTTGTGCCAGGAACTGCTGGTATTTTTAATCACAAAATGGATTTCTGGACCTTTCTTTTCCTTTTTCTAAATTCTGTGTGTTATGTAATACGGTGGGAAAAGCAAACTGAGAAATCTTTAAGTAAAGAGCAAAGTGGAAATGCAGAGTTCTTTTAATGTCTGGAGTCCTGCATAAGGGAAGTACAAGCTGTCTGAAGTCTGTATTGTTCCCTTTTTGATATGTGTATAAATCAAGGGACTGGGAATTCCTCATCTTTTATTTGTCTGGAGATATGTCTGAATCTTTGGTTGTGGGGGCAGAGGTTAGATGCTATTTCTTCCTTCTTCTCATAGATCTGGGTTAAATTTAAAAGAACAGAGTAGAGGCGACAGTGGCAGATTCCTTGCCCATGGCAGAACTAGAGGGTCTCTTCCAACTCAGACCATTCTGTGATCCCATGATTCCAAGATTCTGTGGAGTGTAGGCATTGCCATATTGGATTAGACATGTCTCCACTGATCCTGCTTGTCCTCAGCACAAGATTTTTGGGGGAAATGTTTCATATTAATGAAGTTACATGCTAATGCCAGTGTGGCCTAAGTATCATTAGCCCTAAAATCAATCCTGGTTTTGCAATAAGCGTTTGCATTCCTAGACAGGGACAGCCAGTTCTCTCAGAGGACAGACATTATTTGGTTGTGGTCTTCACTTCACTGCTGGTTTGAAGCAACAATTTCCCAAACCTGGCTATATTATGGGTGGGTAGGTATATATGAAATTGGCTGAGGTTATAATGTAGCCCCTTTAGACTGAATATGCCATTTGTTTTGTGTAGGAGAGAGCTTCCCCAGCTTCACAGTAGAGGTATAGCTCAGGTCTCTGATAGTGGTTTTTATTCATACCAAAAAATAAAGCATTGTTCCAAACATAAAATTCAAGAGTAAATTCTGAGTGATTTTAAAGTTTACATGCTTTTATCACATGTGTTTTCTAAAGTTAATAAAGTTTGCAGTAGCTCAGTGGAAGGCTGACCCACCCCCTCTCCTTCAT
This sequence comes from Corvus kubaryi, assembly GCF_017639235.1. NCBI lineage: Eukaryota > Metazoa > Chordata > Aves > Passeriformes > Corvidae > Corvus > Corvus kubaryi. The sequence goes on from NW_024582073.1 coordinate 5,161,113, forward strand.
ACTAGCTGATTTCTAAGTAATCTGTGAGTTTTGCAGCAGAACTGATGGGAAAAAGTAGTAATGACTTGAGAAAAATGAAACACATTAATGGCAACATGTAGACAAATTAGAGAAGGGTTAATCTGGTGTTTCTATATAGTGTGGGTGTTTATGTTGGGAACTATAACTGGCTATATTGATCCAATATAAAATTTTAAAAGCTGCAACCAAGTTGTTGCTTGGGATCATTTAGGGAAATACAGAAAAATAAAAATTAAATATTGTCCTTTCTGAGTTTGCAAAGATTACATAATTCAAGAAATTAAAAGTTCTTTGTTTTGAATATTTAGAGAAGTCTTAATGAGCTGTGCCGTCTTCAAGCCTTCTCAAGATCTTCCATTTTGCCCATTCATGCTTCAGTAGCTCTGCATTTGCATCTGCACAAAAAACCAAGCTCCATGTGTAAGCAATGCTGGATCCTGCTGGGGCATTCCTGCATGTCATTCCTGTGGGTACAGGATTTAGGTTTAAAAATTGATCCATGATTCCAGGTGTGTGTGGAAATTGGCTGCCAGTAGCTTTCGTAAATAGGCATCAGCTCCCCACCAAAACAAAGGTTTCTAAGTGTTGTGGTTTAACCCCTGCCAGCCCCATGCAGCCCCCACTAATTCACTCCTCCCCCATGGGATGGGGAAGAGACTCAGAAGAGTAAAAGTGAGAAAACTTGTGGGTTGACATAAAGACTGTTTAATAGGTAAAGCAAAAGCTGTGTGCACAAGCAAAGCAAACCAAGGAATTCATTCACCACTTCCCATGGGCAGGCAGGTAGGTGTTCAGCCATCCCCAGAAAAGCAGGGTACATCACATGTAACAATGACTTGGGAAGAAAAATGCCATCCTTCCAAATGTCTCCCCACTTCCTTTCTCCTTCTTCCCCCAACTCTATGTACTGAGCATGACTCCATATGGTCTGAAATATCCCTTGGGTCAGCTGGGGTCAGCTGTCCTGGCTGTGTCTCCTCCCAGCTCCTTGTGCACCCTAAGACTCCTTCTGGAGTGAGGGGAGGAGCAGAAATGGCCTTGAACTCTCTGTAAGCACTGCTCATCAGTAACTAAAATATCCACTTGTTATCAACCCTATTTTCACCACAAATCCAAACCAGACTTGTACCAAATCCTGTGATGAAAATTAACTGTATCTCAGCCCAAACCAGCACAATAAGCTAAATGGTTCATGTTAAAAGTTCGCTAGGGTTATACAGGGTGGGGGAATACCTTAACACATCAAATAGCTAAACATTTTGAAGGTCCAGTCAGGCTTCTCTCAGAAATACTGATTAGCTTCTTCTGGTCTTTGTTGCTAAAAGGTCATTTTTGTGCCTAATGTCAGTGGGACAGCTTTGCACTCGTTTGAAATGAGAAGAAGACCTCTTTCCACCAGGTTAGGCTGTTCGTGTGCATGATTGTAGGCTGCATTCTTTGGGTAATCTCTTCTGTTTCCTGCAAGTCATAACTGCAGCTTCTTAATGAAGGCAAATGCCAGAAATGTCACAGAGTATGATCTATATCTGTCTGCTGTGATAGAGAGGGGAACTGCAAATGCTGGTGTGCTGTGGCTGTGCAAACTTCAGGGCTGCTGCCCTCCACCATGGGTGCATTTCAAAGAAGAAAACTTCTCATAGGATGGCTCTAATCAAGTGATAGAAAAGAAACTCATCTTAGGTTATGGCAGTGTTTCTTTCTCACATGCTCCCTGTGTCTCATCCAGTAGTGAGGAGAAGGTCCTTGTCCTTCAGACCCCTTCCAGGCTGGCATGCGGGTAAGATGCAGTTGGAATGAGTTTTCCCTTTTGGATTGGGCAACAAAATGTAGTCTCTGTTGTTAGAGCTAAGTAGTTTCATCATGCAACCATGCAGGCATTATTATTGCAGCCAGAGAACATCCAGATTATTTTCTTCCCAATTCTGAAATGACAGTTGGATATTCGGGAGCCTTTTCTTCCTGTTGCGCCATCTGATTTTATAGACACCTAAAATACCCCTCTCTGACTGTGTGTAAGATGACTTCCTGGTATCTCTACTTCTCAGTGTGTTCTGGACATGATCCAGGGGAAAGTATTTGTGGTCCAGCAGTCCCAGATGATGGTGGATCTGACGTTCACCCTGCCAAGAGCACTGGGAAGACACGAGCAAAGCCGTTGTCTGGCCAGCTGAGAGAGGCTGTGTAGGGAGCGCCTGCAGTTTAGTTAATGCTGAGATGCTGCCACTGCTGCACCAGTTCAGTCCTTTGCTTCATGGTAACAGAGCCATTGGGCAAAAAAAGGTCACTTCACATGTCCCAAGATATTTATCTGATTTACACGACAGTCAGAAGGATTCATGGGGACTTTTGTGATCTCTGCAAAAGCAAGGAGAAATTGGGTATGCGCTGAAGTAATGACCTGCTCTGCTTTAGCCACTGACTTTGCAGATGTATGTATCCTAAATTTTATCAGCTCTCCTTAGGATACTTGAGCTCTCCAAGACCACAGTACCTTTCTGCTGTGACCTTTCTAAAGCCTTCCTCCCATTTCTGTTCAAAATCTGTGTGGAAGTGGAAGATGAGTGAGCCAAATGAATTGACTGCAGGCTTTGTGTCACTGCTTGTGTGGATTCCTGGCCTATTTATTTCTCATCTGGGAAACATGGAGGGGTTTCTAGTGGAATTTGTTTGGAAGACAAATTGTAATAGTTTTCTGAATTAATTTATATCTATATTTGCATAGGCATAGTTTTTATAGGTTTTAAAAATATGAGGCATAACTTAAATATCAGTATTAAAAAGTTATGGTCCTAAACATGAATAAATCTGGTTGCTTTCTACACATGCAGGTATATTTTGTTTGGATTTCAGGATGTACATTAAAATCTATGGTAGAAGACAATCCCAATGGAAGGCCAGTGGCATTGGGGATTTTTTTTTTTAACCTTTCATATGTTGTCTGTTTATTTTGTCTTCAACACCTGCTCTCAGTTGGTTCCAAACTGGATAGTAATTTTCATTGAAATGTTTATAACATGAAGTCTTTTTTTCTTTTTTTAACATGAGACATATGCCTGCAGCTCTGCAGGCCACTGTCTTGCTGCCAACTTAGCAGACAGCCAACTGCAACAGGAGACTGATACCCTGCAATTTTCATTAATGATTTATATTCTTTTTCAGTATGCAATTTCAATAGCATGTAGAAGATGCTTCTAACATCAAATACATCTTTGCTTTAAGCATAAAATGAAAACAGAAGCTTCTTTAGAATTAGGCAACTTTTAAAAAGGTACTTTTGTATGTATGTGGCATGATTAAATAATTTTTTTTGTTCTTTTCATACAAGTCGCTTCCTTGTCAAACCTTCAAGTTTTGATGTCATGTTGTAAAATTATGAGTAAATTCTTGCTGTTCTGCAGAGCACACCCAGCCTAGGAAACCAGAAATGGTGAAGTATTAAATACCTGTCAAAAGAAAAGAAAGATTTGTTAGTCATCGTCCATAGGACAAAGCTAGTGAGATTGTTTTAGGGATGTTTTTCTTTTGTATACAGACACAAATGTTAAGGTATTTGCTGTAGATTGCAAAGTTTTGCTTGGTCCATTTGAGTGCTTTCTTGTAAGAATTTCTAAGTATTCTATTCTAATTCTTGTCAATTTCGTATCTGTTTTAAATGCACGGTGTGTGCTGGCACAAGGACAGACAGCATTGCCTCTGCAGAGGCAAGGAGGAATAATTGCCATCTTCAGATACTGCTAGTTATTTTATTCAGCTCAGTGGTGGTGGTAATTCTCTTGTGCTTACCATGAGATTTTATCAGAGGTAAATTCTGTTCTTTGAATTTTGGACTGTCAACCTATGTCATGCTAACAATCTCCACGTATTTTAGTGGTAATGCACTCATTTTAGTCAAGATAATTTGCTTTCTTATATACTTTCACATATACACAATATTTTAAGTGTTAGGTTCTGCTTCTGTATAAATTGGTGTGAAAACATACAGGTCTCCTCGTGTTTGCAACAGTCCTGAGATCAAGTTTAAAGGGTGGATCAAACTGTTTTGGTGTAGTCTATGGATCAAGTCTGACTTGGGGATAAGCAGAATTAAATATTTTCATTGATCTGTCAACCTTGCCTAATGCAACTTTTTTTTCCACATAAAAATTAAATACCATCTTTAGAAATGTTGTTAGTGCTACTACCATTTTTGTTTTCAATAATGTCCAAATATTGTCCTGTACTACATAAATTCAAAAACTCTACCTTATTAAATCAGTACTTTCTCACAAATCTCTTCATGTGTAGTCAAGCTCTAGAAAGAAAGAACTAAGAAGCAGATCTTTCATGGTCTTGAATTTTAAATCAACATGGAGAAGGCACTCTCATAGTCCTTTCTCCCTATTTGTTCTTGTTTAGTTTTAAATTTTATAGTTGAGTAAATGTCACCTCTGGTGGTTAAAGTTCAGGTCAAGTTACATTTTGCGGTGACCCTTCTGCTCTGTTGCAGACACTGGGACTGTGGCCTGTCAAGACAGGAAAGCTCACAGATCATAGCCTAAGGATTTTTTTCTCCCTCCCCTTTCTTTCTCAGATATCATTTTGTCAGGCAAGGAAAGTAATGTTTGTAAAATTGGATTGAGGGAGCTTTGTTAATTGAGACTTTTGTGTAAATAACAGAATGATGTTTGTGTCATACACAATTTTAAAAAGCCAATTGCATCACTAAGGCTAGTTTAGAACCAGATGTGTTATTCTCTCGTACTTTCCCACTTTATTTATTAAAATAAACATTATTGTGGGAGTAGTTGCCTGATAAGAGGTGGCAATAGCCAGTCATAACCAATTAGACGAATTTGTCTAGCGAAAAACAATACAAATAGGGATTTGACTTGCATGGGTTTGTGTTAAAATGGTGAATGTGTGGATATAATGTGTGAATGTTCCTTGTTGATTCAAATCTCATTCAGGCTTTTGTTTCTGGTGCTGCCTGTGCATATTTGTTTTACAGATCTGTGTACACCTTGTGTATTGATGTAGCCACCAAGACCTTAAAAAAATAATAGAGGGAGAGAGAACTAGAATTAGAGTTATAAAACAGTCTTTGGGGAATGCTTACAGCCACAGAGAGGTGCTGCTGCTGGTTCACCAAGCTGCACTTCCTAGATGACATGTTTCCCAGGCTGTTACTGAATGTCAGCATGTCTGTACCCAGAAGGCTCCCCAGAGATATGCCAGGATCCCAGAGGGAATTCTGACTTTTTGCTTTTAAAATGTTGAGCAATTGGAGAATATATAGAAATGGCAGAAGCACTCTTGTGTTATCTTAAAGGAGATATCTTGTGTTATCTTTATTAGACTGGAGGCTGCAAAAGAGAAAAACCTAACAGAAATTTAGAAAAAGCCATGCCTTCAACAGGCTTGCCTAAAAGCAGGTGAGAACTGGGAGTCAGAGAAAGAGAAACTAATTCCTCAGTTTCTTCATCTTTTGCACCTTTCTGTCATCTTCCCCATACTCTGCCCGCATTCCTGCAAATCCTGTGCACTAAGAAGAAATGGCAGAAGTTGTAGGGGCTAATTGATTGCTTCTGCATCTTAATGTTGTTCATGCTGGGGAACTGTATTCTGGCATTTGTTAACTTTTGAGCACTTGCCTTCACAAACTCACTGTTGTTGTTCCTTTGATGCTTTCAACATAATTTCTGAAGTAAGCAAATAAAATACTTAAAAGCTGAAACAATGTTTTGACTGTAGAGAATGATACTTATTTTACTGGCAAGTTCAAATAATTTGTCTGCACGTCATCACTATCCGCTGCTTGCACTAGTGATCAATGCAACAGCAGGTTGTCTGCCTTGTCTTCCAAATGGACCAAATGTTCACCAGCGGGTAAACACACCACCTAGGCTTTGCAGGTATTTGACAGCAACAGAGTACTGAGGTTTACGAAGAATTAATTCAATTTGAGATTTCCTGACTATATTCTTTTAGTTTCTTTTGTCTCTTCATGCCACAGCTCTTCCTCCACCACCCATCTCATATTCCTCCCTGTCCATCTGTTATAACATCTGCTCCCATTTCCAGCCAGCTGCCTCTGTCTCTCCATCACCCACATGTATCCAGCCCTTAGCTCCTTTCTACACTTGCTTTTTTGTTTACCTTCTCCTAAAGTCTGCCTTTAGTTTCCCCAGACTCCCATCTGTAGGCTGTCTTGTACCTCTGCAGCATTCATGTAGGTGAAGTATCTTCTTACTCTTTGTTATTCCTTATTTCAGGTCGGGCATTTTTTGTGAGGAGACTTCAGTGACCAGTTGCTATCCCCAGGTGAAAATGCCATGTTCTTACTATCCCACTCATGTTCCCCAGAATAAGCTACTTAGAACAGTTCCATCCACAACTGGTTATGAAATTAATTTTTTAAAAGGAAAAAAAAAAATAAAGAAAATCAAAAAAAGACATGCTTAGGTTTTTATAGCTCTCTGAAACTCCCTACATTAAGTCCCTCCTACATTGGGCCCCCAAAACACTTACTTGTATTGATCAAGGATGAAAGTGAAGAATGTTGGGTTTCTTCCTGTCACCCTACTTCAAGGCAGGTTTAAAACAGGAACCTTGTCTGTCTGTCTCTCTGTCTACTTACAGCATGCAGAAAGAGCTTTTTGAGGGTATGACTCATCTTGTCTAGTTAGGTGTCTTGAACCAGCTTTTGGAAGCACCTGTCTCTCCACTTCCAAGGAAGAGCTGTGGGAACCATCCTGCACCAAGTCGGTTTTGTACCTACAGAGCAGGCATCCCTGACTGGCTTATGGTTTGTCTGCCAGGGGCCACAGGAGGATGGTGACAGTCAGTGCTCAGTCTGTTCCTGGGGGCTTTCATCAACAAAGGTCAGGTTGCAAAGTTTGGATGTTGCTTTATTTCTGTTCATAGTTATTCATTTGTGCGTTTTTTTTCCTTTACATTCTGTAAAACCCTTTTTCTTCAGAAATGCTCTTGTATTGGAACTTCGTCTTATATTGGAAGTGCATCTCCTTTCACCAACACTGTCCTTGTCCAAAGGTCTGGATATTTTACTTTGAGTTCATGGCCTCTAAGTTATGTTTATGATGGTTCCTTCTCAGTTCTTTGGCTTAGACAGGAAATGTGCATTTGTCTGGCGTGTATTTGAGAAAGAAGAGTATGTATACATGGTAATATATACTCATTTACAAGTTTTATGAGACACTCTTTGTTACTTTTGCTTCTATTTGTCATGCCAATTTACCATCCTCTCCCTCAACACTGTTTTTGGCAGAATGACAGGAACTGGAAGTGCATTGTGCCTTTGATTTTGTAGTGAGTAGGGGTTTCTGCATTTTTCAATGCACATGTCCCTTCCTTAATTAACCGTTAATTAATTAACGGTTTAAGGTGCCGTCTTGGGTGTTGCCTGTGCAAATAATTTCTTCCAGTCTCTTATTTGTAGTGGTGGACAGACTGGTTTGATTTGTTTTTCCTTGTAGCAGCTGTGATTGTTTGATTTAATATGTATTTGATTCTGGTATATTTGCTATTATCTCTTTCCTGGTTTTCTGGAGATAAACTGCAATGAGTCATAAAGCACTTATTCCCAGAGATAGCTTCAGCAATTGAAGAGAAGCCATGAATACTTCAGGCAAAAAACTAGATATTAGGCATAGATGGTATGAAGGTCACTGGTTTTTGTTATTTTTTCCCCCTCCCTAAGTAGATGAAGTTCTCTTCAAACAGACTGCAGAAATACCAATTAGTGTGCTTCATTCTGAAATGTAATCAAATTTAAAATGTAAAAAATCCCTTTCGGCTACAGTATAATCAGGCCCCTAATTATGAAAGGCATATGTTCCCCTCCGTCTTTCTTCCCTCCACCCATGTAGATAATTGTCCTTCTTGAATGATTTCTTCTTTGCAGAAATCTTTGTGATGTTCTACTCCAGGTTTGCTCAAAGCAGTGCTGTTATCTGGTGCATTAGGTTTGTGTTGTTGGATTCTCGCAAGATAATATTCAATATAGTTACACTGATTACTTGCTATTTCGTCTGTCATCTGTGTTTTGGAATATCTCAAAGCTTGTCAGTCTTCCGCTGGGGATTACATCATTTTGGGGGTCTCAGCCGTTCTGAAACAAAAGCATACTTCAGTGGTAAAATATGTACGCCCGGACAGCTGGCAGTCCTTCAAGGCTCCAAAGTCGACACAGAGTTAATCTCAGAGAAATGTCCCCCTTCCCCCCCCCCCCCTTTTTTAACTTCCCTTTCTTAATGTAGGGATTTCTTTATGGATAGTAATTAGTGGCATAAAATACATTTATTTGCTTTTTTCACAGCAATTGCAGGATTTATTCTGGTGGAGATTTTAGTTTCTGCATGGTCTTTTGACTTTTTTGACAATGGTCTATTCAAATTAATAATTGTTGCTTTTCTAAGTAAAGAAAAGTGGTAAGCCTGATCTTTTTTTGAAAACATGCAAGTCTCTCAGTTATTAGTTTGCCCTTTTTTTCAGGGGCAGACTTTTGAGGAGAAATTTTCTTGCACCTTCTAAGCTACCTTTTCCTGTATTGGCTTCACACAACGAATTGGTCTCACAGACTGTACACCCCATAAGCACCATTTATGCTGTAAAGGCTACACAAGATTTAAACTGGAGGACAGCTGGTTGCACTAGGGTGAATTTGATCCCAGTATCCACTGCATAAAATGGCCTCAGAGCTGTTGCAAGAAGACGCTGAAAACAACAGCAATGCGAAATAGGACCAAGAATTTGCCATGTGCAAATTTGCCATGTGTGTAGCTAGTCTAGGTTTTCATTCTATTCCGACCACTTTTGGGGCTTAAAAGATATGTGCTGCATTTAAGTTGTTCTGAGGAAAATCCGTCTGTCAGATTACCAACTCCCAACTTTTTTTTGGGCAATCTGATTCCACACTCATGCCTTGGTGGGTCCTGTTTTGGTATCAGCTTCTGCTGTAAGGCTAACTCATAGGGAAACCCTGCTTTGGGAGCTGCTGCATTTAGAGACACTGCCTGAATCTCTCTCTCTTGGACTCACTGTGTCAGGATGTAGCCAAAATAAAATCATCTGCAGAATATTCTCAGCTTTAACAGAGTATCTCTTTTATTTTCCTAAACTACTATTTAATTAAATATTTTTATCTCCCTAACATTAAAAAGTTGCTTTTTTGTTTTAAAGAGGATTTAGGCATAGAGTATGAGTAACTGATATGAACTAAAAATAACAAATAGAAAATGTAAACGAGCTAATAATGTTAATTGATTTTAATTGGCATATAGCACCAATAAATAAGTTACTATTGTTAGGGGTGTAGGTGTTAATCTATTTCTATATTTGATTCACCAGAAAATTTGTGTGAGTTTCTGCTTGATTTTTTTGATAGATTTTTATTTAATTTGAAAAGATTTTATAGTGAAAGAATTCTGGAAGTGGGAAATTATGCTTTTGTTTCACATAAGATGCAGGCATCTCTGGTATGACAGATAAGTTTTTCTTTATGTAGAAAAGCATTTAAATAAGTGGAAAGCAAATATGAAAACGTTCTAACATTATTTTTTAAGACTGGAACTTTCCAAAGACATCGCTTAACAATATTTTCTGTGTTCTTTTAACTTATCACAGATTAATGAACTCTATCTTCCTCTTAATTTTAGTGGGATTTAATTTTAATGACTTTTTTTTCCTTGTCTGCAACAGCTTTCTAATATAAAGTGATTAGAGGGACTTCACATTCTTTTCAAGGCACACCATTGCCAAAAGAGCACTTTGTAAGCAATTGAGTGGAGTTGTGCAACCTCTTGATGCTGTTGTTTAAATCTATGGCAAATCTGATTTCCTGTTGGTTTTGTATGCAAGTCATGCAGTCAAGTGTCTAAGCTATGCAGGTTGTGCAAATTAAAAGTTTATTGAAGAGCCTGTGTAGTTACTAATGGCTGCTGTCCATAGGGTCCTTAACACTGAGCTGAAAATTTATCTTTTGATTTGAATGGTTCTCACCCCTAAAAACATTAGAAAGTCTCAAGAGCATTGCTATTTTTAACTAAATACAGCTTATGTCTTTGAGTTTACTTAGGCATCAGCCCAAAGATCATTGAAGTCAATATGAATTCTTCACTTACATCAGCATGCTCTAGGTCATGCCCTTAATAAACTGTTGTGTGTGCTCGCCAAACCAGAAGAGATTCCAGCATAAAAACTGGTGCTCTACAAACCAACAAGAGCCTGAAGTACTAATTCTGTGTCCTCAGCCCCTGAAGAAAAACAGAGATAAACACCCCACAAGAAAAGTTCAACTGTTTGTTGCATGAAAATTACTTTTCACCTAACCCTGGTGAAAACATGTTGGCATTTACACCCTGCGCCCACACCAGGGTGTGATGAGAGGTTGGAGTGGGCAATAAAAAGCCATGTAAGATTTTGGAGCATGAGTAATCATTAAGTAAATGCTGGCTCATCTATGAAACAAAAAAACGTTTTGAAAGTCTTTTGATCATGATAGAACAATTCTATGTATAATGCAGATGTTTGGAAAGATGTGGTGAAGATGATAGTAACAATTTAGAATCCCGATATCAGGAACCATGAAAACATGCTTGGATTAGAAAGTTCAGTAACCTAAAAATTAGGAATTCCGGTAAATTGTACTGTATTGTACTGTTTTACAGTAAGCAGGACAAAAGAAATACAAGATAGTGTGCAACATCACTCTATTAGTGTTCAGAGGAAAACATGAAATGAAGAAAAATGAAAAGGCTGTATTTCACCCTTTCATGTCATTATATTATAACTGAGTAATCCTGAAGGCTTAAAAAATAGCTTTATAAATAAAAGCAAGGGAAGAAAAATGCCCTAAAATTAAAAATATTTGAGACAACCAATGAACTCAGGATAAAAAAACATACAATAGAAAAAGAAAACCCCTGATTTTGAAGCTTAGTTTTAAGGCATGCATCTTCATCATTCTCTCTGAAAAGGCTTAGAGAAGCAGAATGTCTTCTGCTTTAAATGAGGCTAAATTCTGTTTGGATCCTTACTGAATGACACAAGAGGAATAGTCATAGAAGGCGAAAACATTGTTAAATAGAAAATTGCGGTGTGAACTGAGAGTTGACAAAAATACTGACATGGAAATTCCTTACTCCTGGGTCTGAAAATGCAAACCCTTTTATTTGCTTTTGTTTAGCAGATGTATTAACCTTGTTGGAAACTTTAATGATAGTACGCCTTTTTTTCTGTGTGAGGCTGTATGTTATCTTTGCAGCAAGAAAAAGCACAAGCTACTGAAATGTGATAATAGTATTAAAAACATTTAATTTTATATAATTTAATTTTTAAAATAGCTTTTATTTTAGGTATGAAAAGGAAACTTAAAGAAATTGATATTGTTATGCTAAAATGTTGTCTGCTTTCCACTTTTGTTCCATGCTAAATTATTCCCATGGCAGGATAGTATTTATACATCACATTGTATGATTAATCAGCCTCTGTGTTTGTGTCTGGGTTACTAAAAGCAGAGCTACTGTTGAAGGGTGGAAATAATCATGCTGGCTTATGCGTGCGGTCAGTGCTCCTACCTCTGTTGGGTACATTTTTTCCAACATGTATCAAATACTGTATATAAGGTGTAGCAGTGGTTGAGGAAATGGCTGCTAAGAGACTTTTTGGGTAAAGCCTTTCACTTATGCTTTATACAGTTCAGTAGCAGAGGTGCCTTGGTATTATTAGTGGTTAATTGTTCATATTAGGTGTCTGAGATTAATTTTTGTTGGCGGGAGATTCTCCAAAGAGCTTTGTTACTACTGGCCCAGGAGTGAGGACTGGTTAAATTGCTGCTCCTCACTCCTGAGAGTCAAGTCCATGTGATTTCTTCAAGTTGCTTTATTGTCCAGCTGATGGAGTAGTTTCTTTGAACACAGTTCATCAGCTACTTTGAAAAGATTATCACTGAAGGCACTTTCAGTCACCATGGGCAAAGTGCTCCCTTGCAGTCCCGCTCTGGTAGAAATTGCTTCTCTGATAATTTTGCAGATGAACCCAGAGGGGATCTCAGCTCAGGTTTCTGGACACTTACCATAAAGCCACAAGGCCCTTGGGAGGGCACCACGCATCACTGAGGGCATCTGAAGTTCAGGTTTATCTGAGAGAAGAAGCTCCGCCCTGGAGCCCATGTCACCTTGTCTGAGTTGGATGGAGGGCAGGGCAAGTGCTGGTGATTAAAGTGAAGAGGTGCACACCACGAATACCAGCTCTGTTCCTAAGCCCTAGTTATCAAAGAAGAAAGTACTTATTAGCACAGAAGTGAGAAGGGAGTGTTGCTGGCCTACAAGTCATTGTTATCTGGATTTTTGCATAGGAATAGATAGATGGGGAGAAGAAACTGTGCCTCCAAACACAGCCTGATCCACTAGCTCATTTCATAATTTCCTTCACACAATCAATCTGCATTCTTCACAAGCAGTGTCTTGCTTCTGTTTGCTCTCTACCAAGGGGAAATGGAAGTAAATGGCTCATTTTCTTGTGTGATTTTGGCATCTTCTGCACTTCATAAGAAACAGTAGATTTTTTCTAAAGATAGTCTTGAATACAACAAAGAGGCAGATTTTTTCACTATACCTGAAATTGTGCATGAAACTTGATAGCATATGTTCTTATTTATGAGTACAAATGATGTTTTGTTCAGATAAGGTTGCACAGTTTACCCACGAAAATGCTACACCATGAGCAAGTGTCATTGTTTGTAAAGGTCAGCCTAGAAAAAGCAAAAGGTCACCATGAAATAACCATAATGATTTATTAATTATTTTAAATATTAACATAATAATGCAAAATGCTTGCTCAGTTTTCTCAAACACCTGCAAAAAAGGTATTTCCTTATGCAGGACAGTTCAACAGAAAGGAGATTGTTTCTGGCCATTAGTCTAAGGACAAGTAATGAGGAACTGTAGCCGTTCTTGATCACTGTAAATCAGCAGAGACTTACAGTAGTTTACAGCTTTTTTTACAGGTTGTTATTGGTTCTAACTTGGATTAGTTCCCTGATCTGGTTCACAGTGCAGCTTGTCTATCAGCTTGTACCAGCATGGCTGAGGCAGTCGGTTTGCAGCGCCAAAGGGTGCTGGGAGGGTGGAGGACTCCTGCTGTCATCCTGCCTGCTGGGCAGCCTAGACAACCATTTGTTTTGTGAACTTTGTTCCACATGATTAGCACTTAATCAGCCAAATTCATGAATTCCATAGCTTTCACCACGGCATCCTTCTGCTTCTTCTGTTCAGTCTTTACCCTGATTGTTGAATTGTTGGTGAAATAAAATAGCAGGCACCCCTCTTGGAGATAGGAGAAGTTGTGTCAGTCCCTGTGGTGCCCTTCAGCACATAGCTGATGCTGCCATGGTCCTGCAGCTTTTATCTCCTCATAATAGCAGAAATGCATCCTATCAGTTATGTTGTTGGATGGATGCGAAACCCCACTTCCCTTTTTCCTCCCCATACCCACAGCATTTTCCTCTAGGGCATTGATTATATCTTTATATACTCTCCTTTATTCATTTTAATCTAATCTACCTCCCTTACATCATTCTCTTCTCTTCCTGACGGGAAGTCGTGCTGAGGGGAGCTCCCCTGGCCCCCTGAGAGTTGTCTCAGGGAGATATCTTGTGCTGCTGAAGGTCCTTTCTTATGCTTTGTGGAGCACAGAGGTCTAGACACAAATTGCATTTTGCCTTTCAACACCAAGGGCTATTCAGCCTGGAGAAGAGGAGGCTTTGGAGAGGTCCAATAGCAGCCTTCTAGTACTTAAATAGGATGTACAAGAGAAGTGGCGAGGGACTTCTTAGAAGGGCATGTAGTGATTTAACGAGGGGGAATGGGTTTAAACTGGAAGAGGATAGATTTAGATTAGATACTAGGAAAAAATTATAAGGAACAGGTTGCTCAGAGGAGTTGTGGATGCCCCATCTTGGAATTGCTCAAGGCCAGGTTGGATGGGACTCTGAGTAACCTTGTCTAGTGAAAAGTATCCCTGCCCATGGCAAGGGAGTGGAACTAGATGATCTTTAGGGTCCCTTCCAACCCAAACCATTCTATGATTCTATAAAGTACTGCATTTTTAACACATACCTCCAGTAAATACAGCAAGAGAAGAGCCAGTTAGCAATGGTCCCTTGAGGCAAGTATTCCAGTTGTCTTGGAATTTTATAGTGCCACAGTATGGCATGTTTCTATCCCCACTTGGGAACATAGCTTCTAGGATATGGGGTTGCTATAAAGTAATACCACAGTGCTGGCAATGTGCTTGCTAATGCCCTTGCAGTATTTTTTCACACTTTATTCTTTCTAAGTAGCTGTTTGTTATGCTGCTCCACAAGGGACTAATGCTTCAACACAATAGTTAAACTTCCTTTGTTCCCCAGAAGATTATCTCTTACCCAGCCACATTTATTTAAGATACTACATACCTTAGCCTCTGTTCACATTTTTTGGGTAGATAATTTTTTCTCATAAATTGTATCAATCTCTGCCCAGATGAAATGTGAAAATAAATTTTAAAACTGCAAACAGTTTTTGTTTTTAATCAGTTATGTAAAGCTTATTTAAATGTGCTGGAGGCTTTTAAAAACTGAGTTCAAAGGTATTTTGATAAATTTAAATGCAAGTTTTTCTAGTTAGTAATAGAACTGACAGATCATACTGTCCTAGAACCAGACCTCATCCGTTACTATCTGGTTTTTGTCCGTAAATTGGAAATTGGTTCTCTGTATCTAACAACCAAGGATTTTCTCAGCTTCAAGTGAACTAGCCTTTGAATTGAGCTACATGAATAAAGTGACTTAAATAAAATGTTTTCCCTGCACCTGCAGAAGAAGCTGCAGCTGCCAAAAGATGAATACTTCAAAAAACATGGATCCCTAGGATTCAGCCAGTGATTTCTGCCAATTTAGTACTTTGATGTTCTTTGAAAATTCAGCACCAAATGCATAGTAATGGAGGTTATTATGCAAGTATAGCCCTTTAAAAAAAAAATAGCATGATCTAAATTTGGAATCTTAATAAGCAAAAATATTCAACTTCAATGAAACTGTTGATCGAGGCAATTTTTAATACCTGGTTTTTATTATTCTTCTTGTCTCTGAAATTAGCACAGGTTTTCCAAATGATCATGTCAGTGCGGGTGATGGAGGTTAACTGCCAGCAGAGACAGGTATTTATTTTAAAAGGAAAAAAAAAGATAAGGGGAGGAAAGCATAATTTCCCTAAGTTACTAGGAGTGGAGAGTGTTCATCCAAAGCTTCTGGAAGAATTTCAGGAAGGAGCTGAGTTACATCCACATGTAACTTTCTGAAAACAATTACTTCATCAAAGAAACAGGTGAGTCTGACAGCATACCTAATTTGGGAAAGTGGGTATAGACATGAACCTGACTTTCCTACTGGCACAAAGAGTGAAGTGCTGAAGAGAGAAGTATAAGGGCAGGATATGGATGTTGAGATCTGTAAGCACAGGCAGGAAATCTCTGGGATCCAGGGGAGGGCAGTGCCCTGGGACAGGGGTTGCAGGAGGTAGCAATGACCCATGCAGGAATTCACCCCAGTTTTTAATGGCACTGCAGATAAATTCCTGCTCCTCCTGACGGAAGGACAGTAGCCATCAGAAACCTGGATCATCAGCAGTGCACTGATGGGCCTCCCTCACATCGTGATGGGAGGAGGAAGGAGCTATTCAGTGCAGTCCTCTTCACTTTATTCTGCTTGAAAATGTGAAGATGTTGTGATAGTCTTATGCAGTTAGAAAACAGGTTACAGAAATTCACTGTACTCAAATGCAGGAAAGAGTCTCTCTTTGGCCTGTACCCAGTAAAAATGGCATCTGATTAGGTTTTTTGCAAGTAGGAGATCAGCTGTGTTTTAAGGCTGGACAGCAGTTGTCAAATAAATTAATTACTTCTAGCATTTTTGAGGGTTTTATTTTGCATGAGTTGAGATTGACACTTACAAATTAAATAAACCTTCTCTTTATTATGTTCAGTTCTATAAAATCATAGACAAGTTTAAAAAATGAAGCAATAGGATGTGAATAGCCAGAAGAGCATACAAGGAACCAGGGTTATCTGGGAAAGTTTGAAAAAGACAGGAGAAAAAACAAAAAAGTCTAAACCGTGAGTTTTCGTATAAAGAATTTTGTTCAGAGTTCTTACTTGCCTGTAATATGGGGATGTTGAAATTAAAATGGTAGACAGTTTGAAGGCCATCAATGGACGTGTTTCAGATACAGCTTTTGTGTTAATTTTCTAGTGGTAACTCAGGAGACACACTCAGTTGCATGGGGTGCATATGCACCTTCACACACTTCCATGAAGGTGTGTGTCCTGTAAAGTCTGCCCGTGGCTGGAAGAGATGAGGCAGGATCTAGTGCTAAATTCCTTTCTTGTGCTTTTGCCCAAGGAAAGTTTGCAGGATGCAAACAGTCACATTGCAGGGAACACATGCTGATATTTCAGACTGTCAGGTGTCATGGTTTTAAAGTTAGCACCATTTCATCAGAAAAAAGCCCTCAAATACCAGAATGGTAGATACATATTAAACAAAAAAAGATAGTTGAAGTATATTCTATTAACAGTAATGATGTGGTAGAAATAAAAATAAAAATGCCATATTTCACAGTTGGACACTTCAAAGGGTACTCCTCTCCCAGTAATCCTCTGATTTGCTTCATGTCACAGGTCACCTAAACAATATTTACAAAGCTTCTGACTGGAGCACTCATTCAGGATTTAAGGTGTCGCAACTTTTTTTGGCATAAAAAGTTCAAATGCACCAATATTTCTCTGAGAATTTTACATCAGAGTTAGTTTTTATATAGCCTTGTGTTTATGAATATGTCTCCTCAAGACCAATATAAAACTCACCTGGCGAAGGGGAAATCTTTTCTCCTGTCAGCTGTGCGATGAGGTTATGCAGTGTCTGGTAGCTGGGTGCTACTTTGAATGTGCTCAGAAAGGTGAGGACCAAAGTAGGAGGCAAAAGGCTGATGTGTCAAACTGAGAAACTGGTGTGAACTCCAGGTTCCAGTTGCTACTGAATGTAAGTATCCATATATTCTCAACACAATGCTTTGCCTAGGAAGAGTAAAATGCAACAACTAGCAATTGCTGCTATAATTTTGAGTGTGGGCTGGATTTGGATGTAAAGTCTCTCTTTTGGCACCAAACTCATTTAGAGAGGCTGGTGTTTACCACGTGGTGCTTGGGCAGCAATGGATTCTGCTGTCTCAGGCAGGTATTGTCTTTAATTCTAGATGGCCCTTCCAAATCCTCCAGGGGATGACAATTTGGGAATTTTGTACTGATCAGACAGTTGCTAGTTGCATCCATTACACGGTCCTATCTTCTCTTTCCACAGACTAAGCTTTCTTTTACTCTGTCTTATTACTCCGAGCAAATGATGTCTGAATGAAGCTGATTACTGCAAGTTCCTATGCAAACCCTTGGAGTAGGAAAGCTGCTTGTTGAAGCCCTGATGTTAGGCATGTTGGCAGGTGTTTGAAGATACTTTTTTCATTTTTTTTTCCTTTTTTTTGTTTTTGCAAGAAAAGAGCATATTCAAAAGTCTTCTGCCATACCAAGATGAAAGGGCCAAGTTCCCAGGGTCATAGCTGAAATAAAACTCCTGAAGATTTTACTCTTGCCGAAGTAGGAGTGCCTGGTTGCTTTGTCCATGAATGATTGGAAGGCCGAAGGATATTTTTTCAAATCTGTTTAATTAAGATGCCTCTTCAGTTCTCCCTATCCTTTATTTCAATAGGTTTTCAGAGGCTTTCAAAACAGAACTACACAGGGCTCTATTTCAAGTGTGCTGTAAAGACCTGATAATATAGCCTCTGTGGCTGGGGCACAGAATCTTCCTTATATAGCTTTTCTGAACAGGATGCGCTTGTTCTGCAACAGATCTTGCGTTGTTTATTCCTGATAACCATTCTCAAGTCAGTATAAATGACACTTCCAGATAACTTTCTTCCTCCCTGATAACAATCTGGTAGTTTATACACTGTATATTTCTGTTTAGTTTTTTAGGGTGCATTTGGTATGGCCAAAGTAGTAATTCTTTCAGTATCTGCCAGCTAGATCAGTTTTGAGAAGAGTCTCTTCAAAGCAATGTCTGTTTAGAACTGACTTATTTATGTGCAGTTTCTGTTCTACAACAAAGCAGTCAAAGAAATGGAGCATCAGTTCCTGGTGCCTGAGAAAGAGGCCTGAGAAACGTCTCAGAAAACAGGTATGATTTAGAAAGTCATCTGCAAGGGCTGTGTGTCCTCAGTAGCTGTGCACATTTCAGATCTTATTTTTAAGGCTCTGTTACTTGAACAAAGTGCTGTCGCATGTGGAGGCGACAGTGGGTCATGCTGAGAGGGAAGTGATTGGGATCCAGGGAGGAACTAGCAAAGCTCTTCAATGGTGGTGTGCTCAGGACAGTTGTAGAGTCCCATAAATGGCTGTAGCATATTAGGGGTGCATGCATGTAGGTTGCTGGTGACCCAAAGTTGTCAGTACAGGGAAAGGTGGGCTGTCATGCAGAAAGGAACTGGACAATGTCATAGAACTAGAAATCGGGCAGAATTTCATAGGTCAAAGTAGATGTTGAGACTACTAATGAGATATGTTGTCTGGAAAGAGTGACTGTGGTATATTGCCAAGGGACCAGAGACAGGCAAGCCTGAACTAGAGCTTCTTGTTCATGCATGTCAGGCAGCAAATTATAGCCAGGCAGATGTGGCATTAATGTTGCTGAATTTGGGCTAGGAGATTTCCTCTAGTTCCGTTTGCTCACATGCATGAAAGGTTGGTGTAGCTGGAGCAAGTTAAGAAGAGAACTTGTTGCATCTTAAGGAAGGAGGTTTTGGATGCTAAAGAGGAACATGCGTTTTACAGGATGGAAAATGATTAAGAATAGGGAGCAAAGCAGGAGGATCTTACATGGGGGACTAGCTGATTTGACTTGCATAGCATTACCAAGGCCAGGAGAGGAGGTGGATGCTCTATGTAAACATGCTTGGGAGTCAAAACCCAAGCAAACGGTGGTCTACACTGCATCTCTGAGAGGACAATACTGGTGTAAAAACAAATAGCATAAACCTGATCATAAATAATGTAGGAAACCAATAACAAGTTTCTAACTGTGGAGTAGCACACTTGTATGTAGGTCCGAGGGCGCAGAAATCTTCCTCTAACATCCTGTTCTCCAAACAGGGCTCTGAAATAAGTAGGAATTTATAATAGGGTGGCCTACAAAATGAGAAATTATTAACAAGGGATTGATAATTGTCAGGAAATACATTTCTGGTCCTTTTTGTTCATAAGTTGTAAGATATCAGAAAGCTAAACACAAAGTATGTAGGGATTTATTAGCTCTAATAACTCTCTTGCTAGCTCTTTCAAGCATTTTAAAGTACTTTCTGATTTCTTTTTCTGTTCTGAAATTGCATTTACTAGTAGAAAAATGAAAATATATTGCCATACTTGTAGGGGAAAAATATGTTCTGTTGGATCTGACAGCCCATGAGATGCAAGGCTGCTGCAGTTCCATGTCCCCAGATTCAACCAGTAGCAAGGCTGAAGATGTATTCCCAGCAGCTACATGCACACACAGTGTATATATAGATAAATCCTTTCCTCTGAGTTGTCTGTTCAGGTTCCCCACCTGCCATTGTGCCACAGTGCTCCTCTGGCCTTGTGCAGATGGGTTGTTGGTGTACTGAAACATCTCCTGTGATGGGCATAGGAGTAGCTGGGCAGGATATTGTTTGGTCTCCTCCTCCTGCAGTCATGTCACTGTGCTCCTTCATGGGTGTGCAGATGAGGGTTTTTCATGTAACTAACAGAGATCAAGCCCAGCTTGGAATGTGGTTCAAAGACCAAGCAACTCTAGGAGACAGAGGGTTCTCCATTTGGTGGCTGCACAGCATGGATCCGTGCTTACAGAATGATAGGACTGCACAGAATTAAAATCTCTAGGCAGAAGAGAGCTGGAGAAAGTTAAGACCAAAATACACCATGCATCATGACATGATTCAAAAAGGGAGAACTGTTCAGAAGAACATGGGAAACATTGAACTTCATTAAATTTTCCCAAAAGATTGGTGGAAAAAAGTAAGACTGCAACATGGAAATGTCTAGATGATAGCAAATATGTTTGTCAGATGATACTGGGGAAAAAAAATGAAATGCAGACATTCTCATGGGTATGCCCTTATGATACATAGAAATACTCTGTTCAGTCTGAGATTTTAGGTAAATGTTATAGAATATTATTTAAAATACAGACAGAGAGATAGATTTACTTTTTTTCCTACAAAGTAGATCATCTCCCATTTTCACTTATCAAAGCTTTCTATTTAAGTTGATGGATACATATGGGTTTTCCTGGGGGATTTTGATTATAACTAGCTTACTCCTACATACCAGAGAAGTCTTCTACATGCATTTTTTGACATGGAGTCCACTCTAATACATCTCTGTTTACACTAAATGATTGCTGCCCAGGAACCTGCAATTAAATTTGTGCTGAGGTTTTGAATAGCATTTGTTGATTGGTTCACCAGCAGAGTCTAAATGAATTTCTAAACAGTGATCAAGAGCTTCCCACATCCCCTTCCTGTTCTCTGGAATTTCTGAGAGAACTCCATGCCCTCTGCAAAAGGCACAGCGAAGGAGGGCTCTTGGAGTCCTCTCATCCCTTCTGGACTTAGATTCCATTTGAAGAATTCCTGCTTCCCAGCCTTGCTAGTATCAGTCATGACCCTGAGAAATGCAGTATGACACAAGTTCGTGCTTCAGTTGATCCTATCAGATAAGTCCTCCATTTGAATGTTTCTGCTCAACAAAATATTTCTAAACAGCACAGCGTTGGTAACATAACTCTCTTAAAAACTTATCTAGATCCATGGTAGATATGCTGAAGCCGGGGTGACAGCAGAAGATGACTTCATTTTCCAGATTGTTCATGCAAAGCCTGTTGATTTGATTCCCCTTCAGGAAATGTGTTTATACACTCCTGAGCTTATCACTCTGTCCAACTGCAGTGTCTTAGTGAAGTTGCTTGTGTGACATTACAGTCAGAGGAGAAGAATCAAGTAGAATCATGGAATCATGATAGAATCATGGAATTATGACCTTCAAAGACCATCTCATGCATCTGGACATCTCTCATTACCTCAAGCTGCTCAAAGCCCTTCTTACACGGATGTTGAACACTTCCAGTGATGGGTAGTCCACAACTTCTCTGGACACTGTTCCAATATCTCACTGCTTACATAATAAAAAAATTCTTCCTTATAGCCAATCTAAATCTACTCTCCTTTAGTTTAAACTGAGTAGCAGTGCTTCCAGCTTTGCTGAACACTCCTGAAGGAAAAAGGCAGGTACTCTCAGCTCATTTGAAACACTCGGGTGATGAGAGGATTTCCCTTTCCTGCTCCATGCTCCTCCCCTCAGCTATTTCTAATTTAATTAAAATAATGCATTTGGACAATTCAAAGCTTTTATTATTTGATGCCTACCAAAAATTACTGTGAAAGATTCCTTTTAAGAAATGATCTTGAATGAAGATGAGAAGAGGCTCCTATTCTAGCTAACAAAGGTCTTGTATTTTACAGATCTTCATTACAAATGCGGTAAAAATCTTTGCATTTTTAAGATGGTCAGAGCAGGATCCACTTTAATATGGGCACATTCCCTAACAGTAGATATAGATTCTCCCATTTATGCCTGGCTTTCAAACAAAAAGGCAAAGTAAGTATTTTTTGGCTTTACAACATCATTACATGCCAAGAATATATAGATTCAAACAGTGATTGATAGTACTTTAGCAATAGCTAGAAGCTGTTGTTATAATGCAATCCAAAAGATGTTCAGAGTGGTTGTAAAGTGAGATGAACCAAATAAATTAGTCTGTAGAAGAGCTGCAATGTCTGCCAAGCATGCTCTATCCACTTCCATCTTCATGTCTCCGGCTTCAGCATGGTTGGTGTGGCTCCGCCTCCCTTTAAGAATGGGTGCTTGGAATGTGCCTGACTGCCAAGATCTGTGTTATTGGGACCTCCATTCTTAATGACTTGAAAAATAGAAGACTCAACAAGGATGACATGGAGTAGACCAAGAGAACAGTTTGGGGCAATAGGAAGGAGTTGCATTGTTCCATGGTGCCCCTCTCTTCTCCTTTCCATCAGAGCAGTAGTTGTGCAGCAGTGAGTATGCAGTGTGTTTATGTTGTGCATGCAGAATAGGCCTGGCATGTCCCCAACACACTGGATTCTCCATGGATGGGCTGCACGGCACATGTACAGACTGATGCATAGCTGACATTTCTTTTACTGAAATATGTGAGCCATGTGTGCACATGCCTGGATTACATGCCGTGACTGTGCAACATCATCTGGCCAGGTCTGCTTGAATCATCCATCCAGTGCAATGATCCTGTGCCACACAAAGTGGGCTTGTTATACATGGAAGTGAGAGAAGGGAGCAACTCCTTTCTGCAACTCCAAGCGGTGAGAATTGGGAACCCCAACACTGAAAGATTTAGAAAGTATAAGTCTTTGGCATTTTTTTCCTTGAACTATTTTTGTCTAGGATTGTAGCTAGATTTGGCTACACATCTGTCTCTAAACTTCTGTAAGGAAACATAGCTGTTGTAAATATAAATGTCTTTAAAACTTCAATTTAATTGATAATTCCGCAAATCTACAATATTTTAAAATTGATTTTTCCCATATTTAACTTCTAAGGGTGCTGACATAAAGAGACTTGCAAAGCGGCGTCTAAAGCGTAGCTGTTAGAATTATGAACAGCTGTGTATGGGAATCACACAATGCACATAATGTACTGTGACAGCAGGGGAGGTGGTTTGCAGAGAATTGATGCATTTTTTTACTTTCAAGGTCACTTTAGACACTGCTGTGCGAATCAGCCCTCAAAATTATAAGACAGAAGAAACTAATAAGTATTTTTATGAATGTAGAAGTTAATAATAAGAGTGACTTCAATAACATTTATGTGAGCAAGAATTAAAGATCATAAAAGCATTTTTACATGAAAGATGAAGTTTCTGAATAATCTGTAATAGAATTTAAGTCCATTTGAAGTTCAGATTAGGGTTCTTTTTGAAATGCACAGCTTTCAGTGTGGTTAAAACTTTCACTCAAATGCACATTTGTTTGGGTTGGTTCTTTTTTAATTCTATAACCACAGAAGATATTAATCCATTTTCTTTCTGCTTTAAAAAAAGACATATTTCAACTTTATGAAGTAGGTGTTTTCTGCAGAATGGGTGCTGATGAGAACCATGCACAGAACAGGAAGTCCAGAAGACAGGGGATGGCAGCTGAGAGCAGCTCCATCTGCTCTGGAAACTCATTGCTGTAAGCACGGGCCAAAATAACTGACAACACAAAGTCATTATTTATGGAAAGACTCTGAACTCTGGCCATTTGTCAAGCTGACTCAAGTAGTCTGCTGCTGGGCCTGATGAGCTAGCAAGTATCTAACATAGATTTGTGCTCTAATAAATGTCAGATAGAGAGGCGTTACTGAAACAAATTGCTAAAGTATCAGGAGAAAAGGGGAATGTACATCAAATAGCAAAAGGCCCTAATTACTGACTTCACTAATAAAGACTGGAAGGCATAAAAATGCATTGATTTCAAAAGAAAAGTGTGGGAGAGAGCAGCGTGATGTCCCAGCCCTGAAGCCAATGGCAGAGCTCTCACTGAGTGTTACAGAGGCAGGGTTTCACCTGCTGTGTACAACGTTTAAGTGTACTTCTCCATCCATTCACTTCATCCTATGGGAGTCAGAATGGTTCATGGCTTTGTGAAATAGTTTCCATGTCTTCCTATTTGGTAAAAGTTCCAGTCCCCAGACCAATGAGAACATTCCCCATTCTCTTAAAAAATGTGCATCAGTAAGGATAGATGATACCTTTTAGACTAATAAAAAATGTTTGGGATGATGATGTGCTTGTTTTATGCTAACTTCTGTTGAAAGCTGGGATTTAGAAGAAAATAGCTGAAATAACCATGGCAAATCTTGTAGCCAAGTCAGGTTGCACTTTTTTTGTCTGTTCTTTTGAGGATTTCCCAAATCTTGTCATCATTCTCAAATAGATGAATTATAACATGTTAAAAAATGACCAGAAGGAAGACTTCTTTCTGTAACTGTATGGTGTACATGCTATATACACACAACAGCTAGAAATTCATATGCCTTCCTGCTCAGTTGCTCTAGTACCTGACTTTAATAGCAGCAAGTAACTTGAGGCTGTCTTCAAAATGTGTCATGATTCTTTAGTTAGTTACAGGCATTTTCCTATTGCAAAAACATTTTCTAAAATAGGCACTTCTAAAAAAATAATAAACCCAAACCTCCAAGTAGAAAGCCTGTCTAAATTCATTGCTTGGCTGCGTGACACACAGCAAGAAAGGGAGCCACATGTTCCTGTCTGGAAAGTGATCAGTTACATTATTCTAAGCATTAAAATGTGTCCATATGCGTGCATATGTACACACAGACACGCATACTTCAGATCGTGCTGATAATGGCATTTCCAGTCTCAGAAAAATAGATTGTGTACAGAATACTTTATTTATCAGGCATAGGATTTCATTGTGGTCTGCCCTTTTGACTTTAAAAATACTCTGTTATGTTGGCAAGAGCAGTCTTAGAGTGGTTAACTGATTCTCTCATTTAGTCTGTTACTGAATGAAAAAGGGAGGCCATTGATGTCCTACTTCATTTATCATATTTTATCTAGTGTAAATGCAGGTTATGTGTATCTGTAGTTCTTTATAAAATAGTGTATTTGTTATAGTCCTGTACATTGGATATTCTAGAGAGCTGAGAGTCTCATGATGAGTTGTAGTCATGTGACAGTCTTTTATCACATGCCTGTCTCACCTGCATGCTGGCCATTAATCTGTTTTTCAAGAATGTGTAATTTTACTGTCCCCAGGCAATTTTGCAGTCTTCCTGCACAGAAAGGCAAAACCTGCTACAAAACTCTCTCCATACTATCAAAGTATTCCTCCAAAAGTGCTCTCAGAGGTCTAAAATGAGCAAAGTTCAGTCTAGAACTAGTGGTGAAGTTGTGGATCATTTGCATAATTGCGAGTGTTTAAGGCCAGACTGGACAGGGCTCTGAGCAACCTGGTCTGGTGGAAGATGTCCTTGCCTGTGGCAGAAGGGTTGGACTGGAAGATCTGTGTGGTCCCTTCCAACCCAACTATTCTATGGTTCTGTGAAGCAGGACATTAATAATGAGAGAGTGAGGGGGCAACTGTATTTCTGCTGACCTAAGAAAGGCCTCCAGCACAGGCATTTCACACTGTAGAGGGCTTTGGCAAAAGTGGTAGGGTGGAAAGGAACAAAGCCATCTTTCAGGCATTGGGATCTGAGGCTATCAGCATGATTAGGAGCTGTAGATGATGAGGAAGTAGCTGAAATGACACACGTGGCCTTCAGCTTGATCCAGCCTGTTTAGGAGGAACTGGAACAAGGCTTTGGGACCTTCCGGAGTTGTGCTGGTGACAGTGATAGTGTTTGTTAACAGCATCGAACCTGTATGGGGGTTTGTCTCTTTGTCAGTGGGTGGTGTAGAGGGAGCCTCCTAGGACAGGGTGCACAATGGACCATGAAGTCAAGGTACAAGCACTCTGAGCCATGCTGGATCGTGGCTTCCCTGCACTTTTCCTATCACAGTGTTCCTTAATGTCTGCTTAAAAACAGACCTTTTGAGAGCTCTGAGGATTAGATTTGATCTGATGGTGAGCCTTCTGCAAATAGCAAAAATGTGGCAGTGGCTTTACCTCTGTTGTGTGAGATGTTACTGAACAGCGTTTATTATGTTCGTGAAATTGAACTGTGTTTTTCTGTCTCCATTAGGAATTTATTTTGTCAGTTAACTTATTTACTTTTCCTTCACTGAACTGTAATTTCCAGTGCGGAAGACAAGTCTTGGTTTTGGGAAGGGGAGAAGGATCAGATATTTTACAAATGAACAGCCAGTTTCTAAATCCTGCACTACAAAGGTTATTGTGCTTTTACTGCATTTGATACTCATTATGCTGTACATGATCTGTTCTTTCCATGAAGAATCCTGCAGTTGTAAAGGCTCACACAATGGCTGGTTTAATTAGAAATACAGTGTCAAGAAATTTGGCACCTTTTTCATTCTTTGTTTAAATAACAAATGTTAAACACATGGACACCAATTAATTCCTGGAGCAATTTAACTGATTTAAGTGGCTTTACAGCAGGGGTCATTTAGGCTATGACATTAATTTCAAATGAGTTACTTTTTATTAACTTCTCTAATTAGAATTGCTGTCTAAAAATTGGTGGTACAAGAGGAATAACCTGAGATCTGGGAAAAGTGACATCAGCCATACTTTTATTGGCAAGTAATTTCATAGAATCACAGATCCTAGAAGGGCTTGGGTTGGAAGAGACCTTAAAGATCATTGAGTTCCAACCCCACTACTGTGGGCAGTGAACCTTCCACCGGACCAGGTTGCTCAAAGCCCCAACCAACCTGTCCTTGAGCAGGAAAGAGGCATCCACAGCTTTTCTGGGCAACCTGTTCCAGTGCCTCACCACCTTCACAGTAAAGAATTTGTTCCTCATATCCAGTCTAAACTTACCCTCCTTCAGTTGAAAGCCCTTCCCCCTTGTCCTAGCCCTACATGCCCTTCTAAAAAGTCCCTTTCCAGCTTTCTTGTAGGCCCCCTTTAGACACTGATTTGCAGGCGATTTTCTGAATGTTGTTGTTTTGCTAAGGGCTAGCACTGAAGAGAAGAGAGAGTATTTTTATTAATCCCTCTTTTTCTGCTTTTGGGAGAGTGACGACTTTGCCAATTACTGAACGTCCTCTTCTCTAACTAGAGTTCAGCTGTATTCTTGCAAAATGTCAACTGAAGTAGTTTGCTGCTGTGAGTTATTGGTGTTAATGATTGCAGAATTAGGCTCTGAAGTTACAATATTGTCAAAGAAGCTGTTACATATAGTTAAAAGAACCATTAAAATGTTTTAATTGATATTTGCTTTGAGAAATAGTAATTTCACATGTCTTTGCTGCAAATGTTGATTTGTATGTGTGTCCATACTCATTTCCAAGGTGCAAAATTAGCAAATGACTAGTGGATTGAATCAGTAAAACTATTGTGCTCTGTGCAGAAGTGAATAAACCAGCTATTTTAACCCCAGCCTTGGCTTCCCCTCTCCTGGGCTTCCTAGCGGATCCTTTTGAGATATATCTGTTCGCAAAATAAAGACACTTTTTATGCTTTTTAGTACTTGCTGACTATTTGCCAAGGATTTCTATGAAGTATCTGTGAATATAGCCTGAGACAACACGACACTGCTTCCCCTGTTTCCTGTGGTGAATGGCGAGTCCCAATGATAAACTGTAACACTACTCAAGGTAGGAAGGGTGAGCTGCCAAAACCTATTTATCACTTCACTGGCTTTGTACCATGTACATCCGTCTGAACTTAAATTGAGGTTATAAGAGGAGTTTTCTTTTTGCTCCAGCTTTGCCAGCAATAGTATCTTGCATAAAGATGAACATAAAAAGTTCAGTGTTCAGCCCTTAGATGTTCCCATGCCATGAAAAGAAGATGGAAGTGATAAAAAATTTAACTCAAATACTTTCAGTTTCTCACAGCTTGTGCTATAATGTTAATCTGCCATTCGATAAGGTGAATGCCTCTTTATAATGGTGGATTTCATGATGATACTTTATGTTTTAATATATAATGTCAGGTTTCATCCTCTTCGGCTATTTTAGGAGTTTTAAAATACTAATATCTCCAGTCCTTTCATTCTATTTGACGTTGCTGTAATGGTTCAAAAGGTGACCTCTCTTTTGTCTGTACAACCTCATTTTAGAGATGGTAGATATTCTAGGCTAAAAATAAAACTTGACATTCTAAGCAATGCTTTGGGTAATTCTTTGCAGTTCAACTCATTATAAACCCATAAATTCACATGAAGTTAATCTTCCTACAGTTGAATGCGAGTTTAAATTTTTGTGATGTTTCTTTCTTATTCAGCGTCTAGTGCTGTGAATCCCATGAAGCATAACTGTGTTGTAAAATGGAAGTATTGTCCAATGAACCCAGCATGCATTCGGCAACCTAGCACTTCTCATTTTAGCACATTCAGAGCAGACATGCATCTTCTTTATAAGTGCTGGTTGTGTTTTGATGTTAATGGCTGTGCCAGGTGTTTCTTCACCTCAGAAAGAAACTGAATCAACGAAACAACAGACTTCAGTTGTGAAAAGACGGTACTTGATATGCAGTCATGTGATAGCAGGTGGCTGCTGATACACTGCATGCTCTTACACATCTTCCAATAACTTACTAGTTGTAGTTGTTGCAAAATGTGGGTTTGCTAGGAGAGATTTCCAGGGATTTCATCACTTTTTTGCAGTTTCCCTTTCTACTGACTGCAGTTTGCTTAAGTTTAGGCTGTTATTTTTGAGCAGTTAGCTCACGCTAACAGGAATATTGGCAGCCTGTCTCATCAGCTCAAGTGGAACAGGGTGCTGAAGTCGACCACCCTGCTGTCTGAAGACAAGGAGCCTGAGAGCAGAGCACACCGCTGGGGAGCAATTGTGTGCTGGGTGACCTCCCAGCCGCTCCACACAAAGCATCTCCTTTCCCATGCTTTCTCCAGACCTTGGCAATAGCAGAGAGCTAAATGGATGAGAGGGTGTGGTGGGAGAGATAGAGCTGGGGATGAAGGGAGGCAAAGAAGGCTTTATTTCTAGACCTTGAGTGGGTATGTATGAAGTATTTACAAATATTTTGCATATGACCCCAAAGCTTTATGTGAGGCATATTTTAAATTAATCAAAATATATCGCTGAAACAAACTTACTTGTATAACCAAAATTCCATCACACAATCAAAATTCACCTATTCTTTAAATTTATGGTAACAGCAAACTCACTTCATGCTTTTCTGAGCATGTTAAAAATGCTTAATATATCATTTGAAAAATGTTAGTGCAGTAACTGTTTTCTTTTTACACCAAAATACAAAAATGCATTCTAAAAATGCCATGAAGAGAAGTAATTGATTGCTAGTCCATACCATAGAGACTGACTGACTGCACAACACCCTTAAGTAATTAAATTGCTTTAACCACCGATAACTAGGCCAGATTCCTTTACATGATTCCCAGCCCCCACCCAGGATTCATCATTTCATTTCACTTGATGTTGACCTTGCTGTAAGCTACAAACACACAGATAATGCGTCAAATCCAACTCATAGTCTTGTTTTTGCTTTATGAAAGAAGAAAATTGGGTTTGCTCCATTATTTTAATTTTTGTGCTTAAAGAACTTTAAAGAGGTCAGTTGCTTTCAATACTTCGATGTGTGGGGTTCTTCCATAAAGAAATGACAATATTGAAGCTGCTCAAGTAAAAGAGATATTTTCTGCTAAAAATCCAGTTCTCATGACTTGCTGCCTGGTTTTACCATGCATTCCCCCTACCTTTTGAATTTTGCTCTTACAAGGAAAGGTAGCTAAATAAATACAGTAGCACAGAAGCAAATGGAAAACATCTGTTTTTCTTTTTCAGGAATGTAGTGACTCAGGTTTTATGAACATCTGAACTCAGCACTTTTACGTATTTGTAGAATTTTCTGTAGTTTAAAATTGTTGCTATAAAACATATACTTAAAGAGAATACTGTAAGAAGTGTGGAGATTGTGCTTGCGCTTAGGAAATGCCAAACCTGAACAGGAATGAGAGGAAGGTGGGGTTTTCGGGTTTTTTTTCTCTTAAATGGAAATGATTCAGAGCCCCAAGGAAATATGAAGAGCATACAGGAACACACTGTGGCTTAGGGTAGTGCCTGTGTCCGGAATGGCCGCCACAAGGAAATAAAAAATCCTGCTCTTCTCAGAGTGATCCTTCCCTGATATGCCATTGAGTTCTCCAGCTGTTGGAGCATTGCTGGATTTGCAGAGCTAGTGGTAGATCTTGTAGCGACAACAGCAGTGTAATGGGAAGGGGTATTCTGGGATTTATAAACTGCAAGACTATTTGAAATAGATGGAAGCACAATTTTTTTTTAATAGAAAATGGGTAGGTACTGCGACTTAAAGAGAAGGTTGGTCTAATATAACATCTGGTTCTGGTAATAGAGTATGTAGACCTAAAATACTAAGAATGCCTTTCTCAAGTTGAAAATGGCTTCTTTTGCTAGTATGGCCTGTTTTTTGTACCAGGGATCGTTGTGGAAATCTCTTGCTGTCTCTCACTCCCTCAGACCATGAGCTCCATCTCCTTTATTTCTACAGATTTCTCCTCTGCATTTAGAGTCCCTTCAAAACTTTATTCTGTGCAAGTCTGGTATTTGAGACATATAAGTATTACCACATTGCCAGAGCTGCATGTCATTACTTTCTTAAATCCCTAGTGTTCCCACATTTTTATCTCCCCTTTCTTAGGACTATTGCCAATGTTCATTAATTCAGTACCTGTTACGTCATCTTTATTTTGGAAACCTAAAGACCCTTATTCTTACTCATCTTCCTCAGCTGTAAATCGCTGAAAGTGGGATTACATAAATTCATTCATGTACCAAAATGCAGCTCTTCATAGTGTTCATTTAAATCCACTTTCTTGAAAGTTAAGCACCTCTTTCCCACCAAATGCCAATGTACATTTTCTTGCAGTCATGGCAGTGATGATGTGATGTCACAACTACCTTTTTGGTAATCTTCAGAAAGGGAAAAAAGCCTACAGTTTCTGCATGTTCAATCACAGAATATACTGAGTTGGAAGGGAGGATAATCAAGTCCAGCTCCTGGCCCTGCACTGGACACCCCAAGAGTCACACCATGTGCTTGAGAGTGTTGTCCAAATGCTTCTTGAACTCTGTCAGGCTGGTGCTGTGACCACTTCTGACCATTTCCCTGGGGAGCCTGTTCCGGTGCCCAACCACCCTCGGGGTGAAGAACCTTTTCCTGATATCCAGCCTAAACCTCCCCTTACACAGTTTCATGCTGTTCCCTTGGGTTCCATCACTGGTCACCGGAGAGAAGTAAAGGTAATAAACTGTCTATAACTGTCTAAAACTAAAGCTGAGCTGGAAAAGTTTTTAAACTTTGTGGAAATTCAACACCTCCAAAGATATTATTTTGGTTCTAATTAGTGGATATCCAAACTCTAATAAAGCACTACATGCTGGACACCAAAAGCTTGAAAAATTCAAGGTAGCCATTCACATAAAGTGAATGTTGAG
The DNA here is from genome assembly GCF_017639235.1 of Corvus kubaryi. Lineage (NCBI taxonomy): Eukaryota > Metazoa > Chordata > Aves > Passeriformes > Corvidae > Corvus > Corvus kubaryi. The sequence goes on from NW_024582073.1 coordinate 5,192,440, forward strand.
AAAAGTTCAGACTAACACAAATATCAACTATCAGAAAATATTTATAATAATTATAATATAATAAAAATTAAAAATGAGCTTATTAAAACATGCAAATATTTCAGTCCAAATCATTGAAAAAGGCAGTGTTGGCCATGAGGTTAACAACTGATAATTATGGCAGAAAGAACCTTCCTGTTTGTTGGCAGATGTTAGGTTGCAGCCATCCTTCTGCCCTGAAGACACTTACGAGTCTGGAAGGTCTTGCGTAGTTTGAAACTTGGAAAACCAAATCCACTGTATTGTTTTGAGCACTGGAGTACTAACATCTGCTGATGCAGTGAATGCCAGCTCTGTTTTCTGTATCTGATTGACAACAAGGGGAACAGCACCTGGAGTCAGACTCACCCATAAAAAGAATGCATGTTCTCTGTGATTTTGCTTGTATGTGCTAATTATTGGCTTTGGTGTGCATGCTATTATTTCTTAGCAAGAAGATGAAAGGGGCATTTTGCCCTGAAAATCGCTAAAAGAAAGGTGTGGGGGTACTTTTGCAAGGTCCAGAGTGAACTGAAAATCCATTCCTCTCCATCTCCCACTTATGCAATTTCAAATCCTCTGCTCTTCAAGGTAAGTTGAATCAGGTCAGAGCCAATTCAAAGGAGAGCTGTGTGCTTTGTAGTTTGAGCATCTTATTTGTATCAGCTTTTTCTGTTAGATCTTCAGTATCTTGTTTTATGCCTCTGCAATTGCTCTGACAGTTTGTATCACCTAAAAAGTCCTGCTTACAACAGTGTTGGCAGCTGTGCTCCAAGCAGCTAGGTATGTTTGTTCATGCAGGCTTTTCTGTCTCTTTTGTGCCTTCTCAAATTTCCAGGATGGTCCCAGTGTAAGGTTTTTAGATACTGAAAATAGTTGGTTTTCCTTCACTATACTTATGTTTCCAAAAACATTTCTGTACTGTTTTCACTTCATTATGTAGAAAACTGGTTCACAAAGCCTAGGATTAGAAATGGTCTTATGCTTCTCTATGCTCTTATGTTTACAGATGTAATTAAACTGAAAAGAGGGGATACAGCTTTGCTCACCTAATAGAATGACAACAGCAGTAGGTAGTTACTGATCTTGGGGCTTGACTTGTAGACAGTTTTTGTTAAGTCCCAGAGTACATGCTGTTGATGCTGTGTAAGTAGTAAGTAATGATGATGAGCTTTCAAGTAAAGAGCACAATTTCCATTTGTCTTTGGAGCTGTCACCATGGTATCTGAGGGGCTTGAAGTTGTTAACCTCTCAGGTGGATGGATATATCTATCTGGAGCAACTGGCAAATTCTTAAAAGGAATGAACTGGGGTAGTTCCATATAAGTATGAGCATCTGTGTTGTTTTAATCCAGCTGAGAATTTGTCCCATAATTTTGGTAACTTTTGTGGGTCTGTCTATGGTAACCATCCTTAGAGAATGCTGCCATCTACCATGGCCTAAAAAGCACATTCAGTCTCATTTTAAGGGCTCCATTTTCATTGGGGTTTTTTTTAAAGAAATAATGAGATTGAGGATTCTCGTGAGGATCATTTACCCCTCCTAATGAGAAAACCAAAACTCTATTCCCTACCATAAGAGATGCTCTAGCAGGAGGAGATGGCTATCTCCGACTTGAAATGAAGGGTTTCAGATATCCCACCTGTGTCAGACACACATAATTTTGTTACTCCTGCTCTACAATGTTATATCTATGGGCAAAAAGGAAAGACTAGCTGCTTTGGAGGAATTTTCCACCCTTCAGGTTTGTAATTCTGTGCTTCTGCCATATGTGTGTGTGTATATATATATATATATATATATGTATGTATGTATGTTTGTATGTATGTATGTAAATCAGTGTCTAGCTGTTTGTTGATTTGTTGGGAGTTTTTTCCCCTGACCAAAACTTTCATACAATGAGAAAACAAGTCTGTCATATCTGTCAAAATTCTTCAAATGAACAGTGGAAAAAGACTGAATACAATTTTGGTCTGTAGCTCTTAAGAAGTAGAGACAAAGGCAAAACATGATGAGGAGTGAGTGTGTTGAATTTGGGTACCTTTTGCATCACCTTTCATCTTCCTAATTAATGCACTGTTCTGGGGATGGGAGAGTCTTAAGAGAAACAAGCTGAGGCACACCTAATTTAATGCATCATCCAATAGTTGCTATAAGGGGCACAAAGTTGTTCAGCATTTCTGTGTCAGCTTCTTGTCCTGACACCATTTTCTATATGCCAACAGTTGTGAAAAGGTTCTTTGGAGGGCTGTCTTTTGGTAATCTGCCAGAGTTTTGTACCAGAAAGTCTTCCTTGGAAAAATAAGGAGTTGTCGGGTTCCTTTGTACCACATCAGCCCTTTGCATGATGCCAGGGTGGGGAAGAACATCTCATCCTCTGTTTCATGCTTTTATTTAATATGCTGACCCTATTCATATAATCAGCAATACCCTTGGATAAATGCATTAATGGTTTCTAGATGCAGGACTTTGACTCTTATCTTCCAGCCTTGTATCTTGAAATTCCATATAAAGATTGATCAGTTCTTTCATCCCCATCATACAGTTGTGGATGTGAAAACAGAGACTGTGAAACATTCAGGATAAAAAAGGCCACAAAATACAGGGTTAGAAACAAGAATTTCCTGACTCTCTGTCTAATTTCTTGAGTTATGATTGTTTTCTTCCATTCCAGAAGCATCTTACATGATCACATTTCTATCCCATTCTCTTACTATATGGGGAGATTAATTAAAATGATTTTAATTTAAATGATTTTTCAAGCTCAAGTGGGTCATTGTGGGAAGCCAAAATTGAAACAGGCAGGACAAGCATTCTTGCTGTACCCCATGCTTATCAACATGTCAAGTTGGACCAAGAACATTCTGTAAAAGTTATTCAGTGTTACAACAAATCCCCTAGCTAGATTACAGCATTGACAAATTTTTACCAGATTTTTGCAGCCAAGTTCACTGGGAGCACATCTGGAACTATTCGACATTGTCGCGTCTGACAGATCATGTTCCTTTTCCATTTAGGGCAGGTTGGTCATCATTGGGAGAATTCCTAGCTGCAATATTATGTCCTTTCCCACCCATAACATAAAGGGGTGCCCTGAGTTCCTTGTTCTCCTCTGTTTGATGCAGTTAAGATCTATAAACTGAATTAAGGAGGCGTAGAATCAGCATTTGCATGCTGATACATCTGTTAGAGTTTATTGGGTAAGGTATTTATATGTACATATGTGTCCAGAGGGAGAGACAATCGTGCTCCCAAGTCCCAGGTTTTATGCACTACAGGATACAGAGTCTGACAGGATCCTGAAACATCCCTCAATGCATCTGCCAACCCTGAGCAGGGCCAGTTCTAAACCCTTCTTACTAGATGTTTCTCTGCACAGTTCTTAAAAACTGCCATGAATTCTCCTGAAACTTACAAAACTTTCCCAGACAATCAAGTACATAACTCCTTTTACTACAAAAGTTTCTCCTAACATCCAGTACCTTAAATCTTCCTGCAACTTAACCCCAGCCTCACTGGCCATAGGAAAGTGTGTTAGGTAAAGCGTGACTAAGAAAAGTATTTGAAAAATGTTCCCCTGTTCCTTCCTGTCTTCTCTGCCCCAGACTAAACAAACCAAGCTCTCTTATTCTTGGTTCTGCTAGCTGCGTGATCATTTTGGGCACTTTGCTCTGGGCTGTCTCCAGGTTTTCCATGTGCTTCCTCAAGTGCAGTGGTCACAATGAGGAGCAATACTGCAAAAGAGTCATCCCTGCAGGGCAGAAGACTGGATTATTTCTTGTTTCTCCCCCATGATACTTGTCTGTAGTTCCTGGTGTGGGCCTTGCTTTTTCTGCCATGGTGTGGCACTGTGCAAGAGTGGATTGTTCCTGTGCTCCCCTTCCTAAAGACAGGCACTATACTTACCTCCTGGCCTTTTGAAACTTTGGCATTGCCTGTACCTCCTCAAACAAAGCCTTTAACGGATCTGAGATTAGTTCACTGACTTCTTGAAATTCTCTCAGGTGCAATTCATCTGGCCCAGCTGACATGAAAATGTCTCAGCTTATCTAGTCTGGTTTTACTCTAGTCTATCCATGATTATTCTAATTATCTTTTTCCTCTATCTTTCCTAACAAAGGCTGCAGCAAAGAGGCATCAAGCCTATTAACCTTCTTGGTAATAACTGTGGATATATTTGCCTTGCATTTAATAATGGTATCTTCAATTTTTGTTGTCATCTCCCTGAAATTTCTTCCTTCCTTTCCTGTTTTCCTCTTTCCTTCTTCAAGTGTTTTTTTGCCATCACTCTCAGGGGGATCTTAAGAGCACCTTTGTTCATTCTGATTTTGCCCCCGTGTGCCTGTATTTCATCTGTAGTGGTCTGAGCTGAGTTGCACTTCCCATGACTTTCTGTTTCTGAAGTCAGCAAAGTCCTCATGATTTAGCCAAGAGGATGTCCTTCTGTTCCTCTAGGTTTTCTGCCTCATAGGGGAAATTTATGCTTATGTCTTGATTTATGTCTTTTAAGAAACAGTTACTCTCCTGGAGTCTTTTTACCATGTACATTTGATTTGGTTGTAGTCTTGTATACAAAGTTGCTTCGTTTTTTCAGCCTGTTTTCTTAAATATAGATCCTTTTTCTGTTCCTGTTCTTCCTTTTCCCATCGTGAACTAGGTAAACTCAGTCATTTCAAGTTTTTGCTAGTGTAATTGCTGCCTACAATCTCAGTAAGTTTCCTGTTGTTCATAAAAATTAAATTTTGAAAAGTCCTGCCTCTAATGATGTTTTCTATTACCTGTATGAAAAAAAAAAAATCAGCTGTACATTTAAGGACTTTACTGATTGTAGTACAGGAGCTAGAGGTGACATAGCTCATTAAAAATTGGCAATATATACTTGAAAAATAATTTTTGTGTCTCGCACAATCTGTGAAAAATACTACAAAATCTCCAGGGGCAAGCTTGTATTGTATTTGTAGTGAAACCTGAAATGCACATTTGAGTATGAGATAGCTTAGCATATCCCAGCTGCTGGTGGTAAAGGTCTGCTTCTGTCTGCAAGGAGTGTCACAGGTTTTCTGAGACAAGAGGGGAATGTACAGAGCAGAGCTTTAGATTGCACAACCCTCTTTCACAAATGTAGTAACTTAACCTGCCTGGTGGATGAGACAGTCTCGGCAACAGTCATGTCTACCTGGCCAAGTCCTTTTTGTCATAGCCTGTAATGCCTTGCTGTGATACCATGTGGTGACGTTGGACAGACAAGGTGCCTGTGCACCATCCTACAAGGGTCTGGCATCTATTGCAGTGAGTCAGTCTGAGATGCGTAAGAATTACAGATGTTTGCCACGAATGCAGACCTGTGGATCTGTGAGCATTGGTAAATCTGTGCTTTACAGGAAAGTGTACTCATAACCACAGAATATCAACAACTTATTAGTGGCAGGGAGCCTATTGCAGTAGTTCTGTAAAGAAGTCTACTGCAATAGGCTGTATGAAAATGCTAAACGTGGAGTATGGAGGCTGATACAATATTTCAAATGCTGTATTTTAGGTAAGCTTTCTTTGTGTACACTTTTAACCATCAAGATGAAAGACTACAGAAAATAAGGTGTTCAATTTGTAGTTTTGAACTACCAGATTATGCTACATTGCTTTGTTTTCACAGGAGATAGGTAGTAGTGTTATTTTTAATGGTGCTGATCAATGGTGAGTTGTGACTGGTTGTTCCCTGGGATGTTCTCCCTTTCACTTTGAATTGCCCATTCTGTGAATCAGTAATATCTTGCATATGATTGCACTATACATAAGGCTAGGGTGGCAAACTTCTACATTAATATGAAGGCCAACCTGCACACAGATACAGGCTTGAGACGAGCTCTGGGGTGTGTCAGCAGAGGAAGCTTAGGTCTGTATTGCCTTGGGTACAATGTTGTAGCATCTTACAGACAAGTTCAAATTGCCTCAGATTCTTTTTCTAGAAAACAATGAAAACATGGCCACAACATCACTTGGAATCTGCAAGCAGCCTGAGACTGACCTTTCCTGAGTGAGCACAGGGCTGAATTCAGAGCGGTCCTGGAGCTGGCAGCAGGGGTGCAGAGAGTGCAGGTAGGGAGCATGGTGTCTATAAGCCTGTTCGCCTCAGGAGCTCCACCTCATCTCCACCGCAATGCCAGGATGCTCAACAGCATTCCTGGAGGTCCAGGCTTCTTTCAAGTTTGAGAGGTCAAAGACATACAAATCTGTCTCTCTGTTTTTGTATTACATCAACGTTCTTGTCATGCTTAAACTTTAGCACCTTGTGCTCCTGAAATTGCTTACTCTTTGGAGGTATGCACTCTGTGGATGGTTTGATGGTAAGTCTTGGATATAGGGTGCTGTATTGTTCACATATATATTCATTATGTGTATATATCCTATACACATATTATATATACACACACATTATACATTTTATATATATATACATATACATATGCCCTTTTATATATGTGTATATATACATATATATTCATTCACAATAATGAAAATATTCCTTCTTCATCCATAAAGAAAAAATTTTGCCATTTTTAGTTAAACTTTGTCACTACATAGTGAACAGCTTCTCTAAACTAAAAGAAAATACCATTCCCCACTGTGTCTTCGCCATGTAAGCACTGGGATACTTACTGCCTGGGACAGACACTTCCTTTCTTTGCCATGAAGTAAAACTCAACAGGGAAATTCTGCAAATTGCTCTGGTATACATCTTCCAAACATGAAAAAGAACTTAAGGTTTATTTCTTCTTTGCACAGACACAGCAGCAATTTTCTGACCACAAAAAGGGTATGTTCTGGTACTGTCCAATTTTAGAAAGAATGGCACTTCTGCTAGTTGCTTCTGTAAAAGTTTGGAACATCTGAGCACCAGAAAAAACTACAGCTGAGAGTCAATGTTGCATGATAATGCTGGAAATGCTCTTCAGAGTTCAATGAGTGTTCCTATTCTGAAAACTCTGAAATTAATTAGTAAAAGGTTGCAAAATGAGGGAGATATATTTGCATGCATATCTGAATCCCTGACAATGTGCAAACTGGAAAAAAGGAAAGTTTAATCACTGTATGGTAACCTGAAAAAACTTAAATCATGGTTACCACACGTTGTTTCATTATGGTGGCCTTTTTTTCTTCTTTTTCTGTGCTTTGAAAAGAAGTTGGGGGAAAGAAGCAAATATGTGACAAGCAGCACATGCGAACTGTAAGGTGGAAGTGGTAAATGAGTAAGACCACATTTGGAAGAGACAGATGGTGCTTTTTCTTGATCATATGGTAGCACTGGCAGTAGAAATGTTTTGGAGTTAGGGAAGTGGAGAGGCCAGGCACATTTCCTAAATGCAGGATGATTTATTTGTAGAACATGCAGAAATGCAGGAAACAAAAACATTAAACAACCCTTGGAGACGTGCATGAACATGATACATTTATTTGTGGTTTACTTTGAACTCCTGGCCACTGACATGGGATCTGTGATTATGTATTCTTGCTTTGGCTGATAACATGTCCCAGCATTTCTTGTCCCCATTGCCAGTTTCTCCTTTTTCTGGTATCTGCTTAGCTCTTGCTGCAACATACCTTCTTCAGACAGCATTTACCCAAAGTTTTCTTATATCTGCCCATAGTTATTTCTGTTATGGTTGTTTGTAGGTTAACCTTCAGTCAGCTGGACATTTGACTAACAGATACAGCCATGGGCCTGATTTGGCAAAAGCCTGGTTATTATATTGGGCTAGTTTATTACAATGCTAGAAGGCGTTAAGATGCCCTCTGTCAGGAGGAAGGGTGCAATACAGGCATATAAAGTGAATAAAAACTCATTGTGTTCTGAGAAGATTTTATATATATATATATATCTATATATCTATATATATATAATGAAAAGGATGACTTCTAAAAATCAGTTGATAGAGGAAATAACTTTCCACAACTGTATGTTTTTATAATAAGTTGAGCAGCATCTCAGGTCTGTTACTACTGAAAATAAGTAATCAAAAGGACTTTGTGAAAAGCCGTGTAGCAAGAGAATAATTAAACCTTTTAATTACCATTTGTTTGATTGTGTTGTGCAGTTTTTAGGAAACTTTCTATTTCTTTTTGTATCTTTAACAGTAAATCTTAGCTATTTTTAACAACTGAGCATCTCAGTAAATAGAACAACATTTTCATAGCCATGTATGGAAGATGTATAATGTGCAAAAACCTTTCTAGAATGTGGGAAACAAATGCTTAAATACAGCTTAAAAGTGAAAAATAAAAAAAAAAGAAAATAAGCTTTGCAAGCAAAACCTGTATGGAAATAGCAGAAGGTACTTTTGAAAATCCACTTGTCACCTTTTTTGTCCTGCAAAGATGATAAAACTAATGGCATTTCACACACTAATGGAAGGAAACAAAGTAGAACTTTCAGCTGATAAGATGAGAAGAATTTTGCTAAAGTTTCAGTAGAAAGTGCAGAATCTAAAGCCTAACAGGGTTAGGAGTTTAAACTAAATCCATTTGAAAATAGTGTAGTCCTGCTCACAAATATCTGAAATACTAACGAAAGATGGAATAGTCAGTGTTTTTTACTTTCATAGCATTAAAAAAATGTTGAAATTCAAGACATTTCTTGACAACAAAACATTTCTTGTTTTGTTGACTAAGGGAGAATATGTTTATTTGTACTAAATATGAATTATTGGGAGTTTTGAGAGGAGAATTATGAAGACAAAATACTTCAGAAAACTTCCACACATTATGAACATTGCAAAAGAATGGATGCTGATTAAGTGCTCCTCTACAGACCGTGATTGTATTCATAGAGAAGACATTTAGAGATTAATTTTGACACCTTTTGCATCATTCTTCCTGGGCACCACTCGGACATACCATGGCAGGACCTGCTCAGCCATGGAGAGGCACACCACAGTAGTGAGAATGATGTTGAAGGACATGACTGGATAAAAGGAACTTCTTAGATGCCACAAGTTCTTTTCACAGGTTGGTATTGTGATACAAAGTCACACATCTCCTGCTGAGATTTGACATGTTTGAAAAGATCACCTGATGTCAAAGTTTATGAAGACAGCTTGTCTCTGGCTGTTGGTGCTGTTTAAATTTATGTTTTTGTGTACATTTATAATTACATTAAACTTTATTTTCAGATGGATATGAGAGCTGTTGTTATGGTCAGATGTCTTCTGAGTCCCTTATTTAAGTCTAGGCTTGTCCTTAATTAAGCATCAACTTCAGTTGAGCTTCAGTAATTTCAAATAGTAGGAACCCATCCACCTGCAGATTCCCCGAGGGTTGTAGTGATGCCTGTCCCTAACTCTCCCCTGACCTGTCTCATGACTCAGCCCATTCTCAAAGCAATTCACCATTGTGTTGGCTTGTCCTTAATTTCTCAACGGTAAAAAAGACATTTCCCTCTTTCCTAGATTTCCTTCAGCTGGCAGGCTTTCCATTTGTTTTGCAGCCCCAGCTTGAAATGATTTTATGTTCAGCAGAGAATTGGCAGCACTATTGGCTGGATGAAGTCACTGTGATCTTCCTTCCAGTGCCGCACTGGATGAATGCTGGAAAGTTAATCCATGTACCTGAACTGGAAATGCTTCGTTTCATTGACCTGCTCCTTATTACTTGTAAAGCAGTAAGTTAGAAGATAGGTTTAAATTACAGAAAGCAAGCTTAGAAACAGCCTTTATTCAAAGAGAGGTGTATCATTTTGATCACAGTGTGAAACTGTACAATAGCTGATTGGGCAGGCACAGATAGCAGCTGGCAGGAAGTGGGAATCAAAATGCACATCCAGATTCAGCACTGAGGCTGTGCCAAGCATAATTTTGTTGAGACCTGTAGGAAGAGAGAATTGTGTGGGGCAATGAAGGTCAAGCCTCCTTTCTTTATTGCAGGAGTGCGGAGTGTTTCAGACAAGCAATTCACTTTATCAGAATGAAAATACTAGCTGACTGCATGGTACCCTGCTACCTTTGACTCAGGTACTTGAGCTTCTATGCATTGGAGACTTTTCAGGATATGTTACTTAGTAAACTAAAATCTCCATGATTTCAGCGGCTAAGTCGTACAGATTCAGACTCTTAGTTTTCAGGGGCTTGACCTAAAAGATACCTCAAAATGGGTCCTTGGAGTTCTGAAGTTTATTTTTATTTCTGCACAGCTGGTGTACATGTGTTTCTTTAAGACCACATGTTAGAAGTTTTATGAAACACTAAAAAATACCCTGTACACTCTATGGATTTGCTTAGCAAGTCTTAGTATCTTTATTAGTTCAAAAACTAAAAATATTATTTTACTTAATTTTTCATAATAAGTTGGCCCATATTTCTTGGGTTTTTTTATGGAAAAGCAGTTAAGTAATCTGAAAAAAGAGTTTATAGGTACTAGACTACAATTTGTATCCCTTCAAGGTTTAGAACAACAAGCTTGTGTGTTGTAGAGTTTGTTTTACTTTGTTTTCTAAAAGGCCTAGAAACAATAATTGAAATCCTAAATCTGCTAAAGCTGGTGGAAAATTCTTGGGAATGAAATTTCTTAGGAGTAAAAATTCTTTATTCCATGCCTGTATGATATGCTGCTAGTCATCAGCTTCGACTGACTGCAGGGAGTTGGAATAGCATTCCTAGTGGAAACTTGGATAGCCACATGACTGCAGAAGCAGGTCGTGAAGGTGGACATCCTAAAAGGAAAGGAAAGGAAAAACCAATCAACTGAAGATGTAAACAGGTACTAGCAAAGACTCCTGGCACAGGCTTAGGCAGTGCAGATGTAACTACCTCGGTGTTTCCCAACAGTGGATCCTTTAGCATAATTGCCTTCAAATAAGTTTTGACTGAAGGTCATCTATGGTGTATTTGGTCCATGCAGTCCTACTCTGTGAATAAGGATTTTTTTTGTGGATGTGCATTTCAAAATGCTTAAGATGAGACTTGCCCTGCTTCTGAAGCTGTCTGCTAGCTATTTCCTGTGATAGATTAACCAGTTTTGGTATCTCAGAGGTAAGACCTCAGATGTACACAGATGTTTTCCTGAAAAAAATGTATTCCTTTAGATGCAGAACTGTGTGTGTTGGTAATGCTAAGTTAAGCACTCCATGGTCTGCATTTCGGTTTCTTATAGTTAAATGTAAGCCAAATCTTGCAGCAAGGCTGGTTTTGGAGAAATCAAGAATAATTTGGAATAATTCACATCAAGAGTTGTCTTTCATTAATTAAGCAGCTTGATCACTGATGCTCTGATGTATTGGACACCAGCTTATCCATCAGTGCTTGAGAGGCTCCCTGTAGCATCTTTGCCTTTTGCTTCACTGCTCATTAGGCACCATTTCTAGGGGAGCCTAGGCAATCACAGATTCCTAAAGCCCCAGGACATTGTGAGAAGGGGACTCTGTCTTCCCTCTCAGTAAATGCCAGCCTTGCACAGCTATTGCAATCAACTTCCAGCTGGCATACCAGGGACCAGATCTGTTCATTGATCTCAGCTGTCTTGCTCTGCTCCGTCGATCCCCTGGTGGTTTACTAACTGTAAACTTTTCTTATTTGGGGATGCACACCATCTTTGCTTTGATACAGCAATGAATATATACATAAAAATATATGTACGTCTATTACTGTATATCTTCCAACCATGGAAATACCATATATGACATTTATAGTCATGTATAAAATAAGGAATGTTTACAGATTATTAAAAAATGAAGGACTTAAGGATAAAGAAGTTGCAGGAATGATGGAACTCTCTTCAAATCAAGAATTATAAACTACAATAAACCTTACATTCAGATATAACTACCCTTGAAAGTAATCTGAACGTTTAAACAGAAGCAGTCTTAACTCCCTTTGTTAATAGCATGAAGTAAGAATGTGAGGGGAAAGTCCTTAAAAAGAGGTTTACATTTACCTGGATTGCAAATGCTTTAAATGCAATCAAAAGCATATCATGGAATAAGAGTAGGTGCGAGTACAGTTGTCTGTGTGCTTAACTGTGCAAGTGTTACCTGGTATGTCTGCATTTCTTTTAAGTATAACTGTATAGTATAGCCTATATCTAAATAACCTTAAATATAACTCTGATTGGATTCTACTTCTAATCTGTTCTCTTTTGCCAAGTTTGTAAAATGTCTGTTAACAAATCAAATGAGATCTCAGAAGGGGAGTGCACAGCTTTAGCATAAAGCGAGGGCTGGAAAGAAAGTATTTTTGTAATTTGTAAAGGAAATATTACAGCTATGTGTCCAAATTTACAGAAAAATTGAGCACTCAGAATTTTCTGCCATTTCTTTGCATCCCAAGGCAACCATTTGTGAGCCAACTATCATAATCAAATAGATAAAAAGCATATAGGATACACTAATAGCTTTCACGATTTTATTTTTGTTTTGTTACTTTTTAATTTCACTGATATTTTTAATGTTTTTTTAACTAGGATATCTGCATGAACAGACTAGACTTTGGTCAGTGTAACTTGCACATGAGACTTTCAGAAAGGAGGAGAGCCTGAAGGAGATTTAGCCTGAAGGTTTATTTTACAATAGAGATTGAAATTCTAGAAAATCCTTTCCATGAAAATGCAAAAACTTTTCAGTGCAATCAAATAAAACATTTTTGTTTGGGGAAAAAGAAAATAAAAAACGAAGCAAAATTCCAAACTATTTTACTGGGTGTATTTGACATCCCCTGTGTAAAATGATCTGGTTCTGATCATGGTCATGAAATGTGAGGTCTGATTGCAACAGTTCTTGACCCAGACACAAACAAACAGTGCTTCTCACTTTAATTTAATTTTGGTCTATGGTTGGAGCACCACCTCCACTAGGGATTATAACTGTGGGCTTTTTACAAACATGCAAAGGGAAACAGCACAGCTGCAGAGCCTCCAAAGGCATAGACCATGTTGAGTCTTTGACTGCTTTTCTCCTTATCACCTTAAATCTACAATGGACAAGACCAGTAGCTGGTTACTTGCTGTCATTCTCAGCCTCACCAAACTGAAAAGTGAAGCTGTGTACGTGTTCTTAAAATAAACTCAAGATTTTTTAAAATTATGGTCTTAAAAAGTGAGTTCTCTAAGCTATATGGACAGGAGCATACATAAAAGTTCCTCACGAAAAGGGGAAAGCAGCATCTGAAGAGCAAAAACTATTGTGCGTCCATGTCAAACTCCATAAATTGCTAGTGGAATATGATAGCTGGGACCTGCTCATGCTCCCATCCATCCCATGCAAGGGGTAGTTTTCCTTCTCTGAGAGCCAAGTTTGTCCCTAAGGAGTATCCAAGCAGTCATCACATGTCTTAGCTGCTTCAGACTTGGCTCTTAAGCAATGATTAAAGCCAGAAATTGTTGATACCATTTTCCTTCTTTGCCTGTTTCCCTGTTTCTCATCTTGAGTTTTATATTTGATTCCCCAATATCCCTGTGTCCCAAAGTGTGATCCTTCACCTTGTTTTGTGCACAGACATTAGCTCTTCAAAATACGAGCTTATTTTTCCTGAGTTTGTATTGGGCTTTGTACCCAGAAACTTGAGAATCTGTCAGCTGCCTGAAGCTGAACAAATGTAATTTTTGGCTCCTTTCTGGGGCCCATTTTCCTTTTCTAATTTCTCCGTCTTTTCTGGCTGCTTAAGCAGCAGACCCAGATGCTTAAGGCTGTTTTTAGCCACCCTGCCTGGGCAGCCTCTCTTGTGCCATGCAAGCCTTCTCATGCCTGCAAGCTTTGTCTGCCACATACAAGCTCATTAGAAAGGTGATGATATTAGTCTCTCCTCTCACCTGAATTCAAGCTTGAACTACAGAGTTGTCCTGCCATCCTTCCCCACAGGAGGAGAAGTCTGTTCATGACCCCAGAGTGGCAGGAATCAGGCTTTGCAGCCAGCCCAAAGGCACAGCCAGAACAGCAGTGTTCCTCACTCCCCACCATGGGCAGGCTGGGCATTTTCTCCTAGGAGGTGCCACAATTTCTCTTCTCCCTCCATCACTTAACTAGGCCAGAGGCATATTTTTAACTAACCCACTGCCAGCATATTTGCTCTGGTAGTTTTGTTTCTCATTCTGGGCTGTCCTTCCTCCAACTCGGCTCTCCCACCTTTTCTTCTCTGTTGCTTTCTGGTGGTTGCCCTGCAGAGCTTACACTGCCTGTACAGTTCAGCTGCAGCTGTTTGTGGAGTCTGGCTTTGCTGGTCATAGCTTTTGTGTAATGAAAAATATAGCCCAAATCTTCCTCTTGCCCTGCCTTTGGTAAATATATGACCATTTGAGAAGGTAACCTTGCTGATGACTCAAAGTTTGTGAAAAATAAGAGGGGCAAATGCAACAGAATCCATGAGTGATTTGAGGAAATTGCCGCTGGTATTTGCTTGTGTCTGGCAGACCCTGAAAACAGCAGGTTTCTATCTGCGGTTGTTTATTCTGTGCTATAAGTCCTTACTAAATAGCAATCTATTCCCAGGCTGTTCTATCCGAGTGCCTCACAGAAACTGAGGCAGTGTGAACGAGGTGCAAAACACATTTCAGGTGCTGGTGTTTTGGCAGTCAGGGTTAGTTTGTAGTTTGAGTTTTCCACGTTGGGCGAATATGTAGGATGGAAATGAAGGGTTTAAATTCCATCCTGCTGGTGAGTGAGTGCTGGCATCTCTCTGTCTTTCCTGCCGGGTATGTCCTGTCCTGTCTTTCACTCTGGCATGGCTTTTACAGCTGCAGCCGACTGCTCATCTTCCTCTCAGTCTCCCTCTGCTCCTGATGTAGGCTAATCAGCAGCAGCTCTGTGGGACCACCGCAAGGAAGGACTTGCAGACAAAACCCAGCATCTTGGAACTGTCTAAGGGAGAGGCTGCACAGACTGCTGCATTTTGAGCTGATTGGTGCTCTTGCCTTATTTCAGAGACCCCACTCCTTCCCAGTTCCTAACTTAAGTATTTCTATTCCAAACTGTCCTTTGGTAAGTTTTGAATTGTTTTCCAGCAGTAGATGGTTATCTTCACACTTCCTATCTTTCAGCTTTCTCCAGTGTTTGGAGTGAGACCTTACCATAAAGTGATTACCTTCAAAAGTTTCTCAGAACAGAATTACTTACCTGTAGTCTCATTGAAATCTAAGTCATAGTTGTTGAAAACCGATTGCAAACCTATAGTGTCACAACAGAGGTGCGCAACACTTTGGAGTAAAACTTCTGTTCCCTGAGTGGTGTTAGGAGATATTTACTAGCTCTAAGCTCAAAAAACATCTTTTATTTTGCTTCTTTTATTGTGAAGCACTTTCAGACTACTTTTCTTCCTTTTTATTTTTCTCCCAGAAGACCACTGACTGTTCGGAGCCACAGTATGGGAGGAATAGCTCATTTCACATTATTATCAAAACAACAAAATTATAGGAATGTTTTCAGTAGCCAGCAAAACTTCTTTTAAACCCAAAAATCCAAACTCTCATGAAGATCCTTGTTTTTTTATGGGAATGTCCTCTCAGCCTTTCGTACCCTGAGATCCTGGCATTCAGTTGTTTGGACAGGATTGTCCTGCTCTGTAATGGGTTCCAGCTGCTGTCTTGGCATCGTTGCTCAGGAGGTGTTGCTGAGTTCCTATCTAGGTCTCTCTCAAGCCAAGAGCCCTTGCAGGAGAGCAGGCAATCCATTGCATCTCTTGGCAATGAGGTCTTTCTTTTAGCAATAAAAGACTGTGATGATTTACATAAAGTGAAAGAAACTGCACTTTTGAAGGAAACAAACTGTATTGTGTGAGGTTTTTTCTACGGAAGGAGCAAAATATTACACAATGAGCATTCTTTTACTGTTCCTCTGTAAGAAATGAGAAACAAATTATGGAGGGTTTTTTTTCAGCTGTGCTGAACAGAAGTTGAAATAGAAGCCTAGTCTGTCTTTGTTGAGAGCTTCAGAGCACAGCTCTCCTCCTCAGAACAGGTCACTGTAGATGCACCCTCACAGTTTTGTGCTGGGAATATCGTATTTGCACACACACCTCAGTTTGCCATGTGTTCCTAATGTACAAGCAGGCAATTAAAACAACATCCTTATCAAAACATTCATGCAGTGATGCATTGCTTTGGAAGGAAATTCCTATGCTATTCTCCAACACATGTCAAAAAGTTAAAACCCATGATTTTGAAAGGGAAATAGGTTTGGGGTTTTTTCTGTGGGCTTGGGGTTTTTTTCTCTCTCCCCTTGCACTGATATTTTAAGGTTAAATGCTGAACCCAGTTATGAAAGATAGTTCTATTTTAAAAATATCACCGGGTTTATATTAAGGTAATTTCTAAGTTAATGACAGTAAAATCTGCATTTTTCTAGTGGGATATTCTTATATATAGAATTAACTATAATAAAAATATCAACTAAAATAAACCTACTATGTAGTAAGTTTATTTTGTAAAATGGAAGGTTTTCTTTTCCCTGCCAACCAATACTGTATGTATCAAAGGAACACCAGCTCAGCATTTCTGAATGCTGTTGTTTCACCTGTATAATTTCTTCATCAACAAAGAGGCATTTTGCTTTTTTTGGAATTCAGACTCACCGGTCACAGAAGAGAATGAGACCTTATATGGAGACAGGTGATTTATCCACACATCATGAGAACCCACCCAAATGGAAGCAGTGCCGTGCAAGGTTTGTCACGCTTATCTGCTGGTCCTGCTGAAAGTTTTTGCAATGTCTGTTGCCTTGTGTATTTGGAGAAACCTGAGGTCAGCACAGATGCCACTTGTTGGTTTAATGTCTGGGCACCAACAGTGGAGACAGCTGCTCAAAGCAAACAGGCCAACTGGGAACAACTGCTGGTGTCTCCTCAGATTAGACGTGCTGTTGGTGCTCACTTACAGTAGGGAAGGCTCTTGTTGAGCGCTGTTGTAGAGGGTTTGGGTTGGATGGAGGCTGGTCACTTCTGCCTGGCCTGGCAAGCATACGCCATCCTGCCTCATCAGAGGTCTCTCCTGCTTGCTCAGCAAGGTAGTGTCAGTTGGGGGAGGCTTTGGAGACTGCTCTGTTTAGCTTCTGCACAGGTCATCACATTCAAACAGTAATTAGCAATGTGGCGGAACTAACGCAGGCAATGTGGGAACAATGCCGTGGCTCAGCTACTGAAAAAATGCTACTACCCTTTTAAATTAAATCAGTGTCTTGGGAAAGTTACTGACTTGTCTCTTCCTCCCCTGCCTTTGCTGTTTTGTCCCTTCCACCCCCACTGAAATATTTCTAGGCTGAGTTTCAGCAAAGGCTGCAAGTAAGAGCATTTTTCTGTGATACAGACACAATTGATTATGGATGTTCAGTGGTAATTATATTAATGTACTGGAAGTGAAACATTCTACTCCATTATCAGCTTTGTTATCAGTGATTATGATTTTTATGGGATAGTATTTCTGTACTATTAGCAGCACTGTATATGCAATTGAAAACTAGATTGAGTAAATTATGGCCAAACACCAGCAGTCCAAAGGCTAATTTGATTGTACAAGTATAGTCCCAGAGTTATGTATGAACATATGCTCTACGTACTTATTAATGAGCAAGGTTAGACTGGCATGAGCTGTGCTGTATTTTCTGAGTGTTCTTCAAGAGTTTATATATGATCTTTGGTACAGATAATGCAGAGATCTGTTTTCAGGAAAGACCTATTTAAGCATAAAGAAAATAGTAGGATGCAAATTGTTAGCTGTAATCTTGATTGTGTTTCAGCTAATGGAGGGGCTGAGTGGGATCTGAAAGGGTGCCAGTTGTTGGCATCACCCTCAGGTCTGTGTGTATTTGGGAAAGGCACAAGTAAGGGAACCCATGAACCCAAAGCATTTGCAAGCTGTAGTCAGCTGAACTGTTGCAAGGGAGTACTCCAGGGAACCTCGTTTGTACATTTTTATTTCAGTGCAACTGGCTATAGCTTGAGAAAGGCTCCTTCAAGGCACCCGCCTTTCCAAAACCATGCTGATTGGATCAACTCTGTCATTGTGACAAAGGACCTAGGCAGCTAATGCAGGGTGAAATGGAGCTCTTCAGATTTAGGGCATTTTCCTCTTATTGCTTGCTGTAGGATAACTGTACTGGATTAAAGCCCAGTTCTCTTTGTGCCTCACAGTTCTCTTTGCGTCATTTCAGACTTTCTTCATTATACCTGATTTACTGTGTTATTACATTATTGTAGCTTGGCATACTTAAATCCAGTTTAGTGTTCACACAGTTCATTCAGTCTGTGCATCTCATAGTAGGCTTTAAATTTGGTGGGCTTATTTAACAGCCATGCTGTGGCAGAATCCAGGTGTCCTGGCAATTAATTTTGATGATCTAACAAAGAAACTCATAAAAATAAAGACAAATTATACTCTTTTTGCCTAGGAGTAGTAGCTTCATGAGTTAAAACTCCGCAGATTTTCACAAGCTGTGGCCCCACTCCAGCGTTGAATCCAGATGTGAGGTGTGTGCCCAAGAGGTAAAATTAAACTTGTTTGCTGAACCAGTTCTCCTTGAAAGTGTCCTCAAGGGATTGAACTACAAATGCTTCAGGGGAATATTGGTTTTCGGATACCAGTGCTCCACAAACATTCTAATATAACCAGAAATACTAATAAAAAAATGCAATTGGACATATTCTAGAATATCTGAGGAATAATTTTTAATAAATCTAGCCTTCTCTTTCGTGGCAGAAAAGGGTCAGCTGGTGGTTATCACTGAGACTGGCTTTCTGTGTTGCAAAGGAACACTTGCCCTGTTGTTCCCTCTTACGTTGAGTAGGTTATGGATTGCTATGGGGTTTAGTGAAACCTAAGGCTGACATTTTCACACAAGCTTTCCTTCATTTTTTAACATTTTGAGATGCTTAGCATCAGTGTGGCATGCATATAAGAGGAAGGTGTTGCAAGTGTTGGCAAGCATTGTTTTGAAAATCCCTTGAAGGGGTGTGAATATACTCATTCTAAACTCCACCTCCATATCTTTGAGCAAAGATCACTGGCATGGGTTGTGTTTTGTGATACAAGTCTGTTCAGTGTTTTTGAGAAACGTGAAAGGGAGGAAATTGTGTCTCCTTTGTGCCTGACAGCCCAAGGCAGGTGGTATGTGTTAGCTGTGGATAGGTGGCTTTCTGCTGGGGCAGGGGTGCGGCTAATTTAATTTGGGAGAAGAGGCGTCAGCTAGAAAGCAAGCAGTTCCATATACTACCTCTGTTGTTATTGCCAGTTCAACTTAATTCAATTCTGATAACGTGGAGAGATCTCTCTGTACAACATCTTTCACCCGTATGGGCTAGTCTGGCAGCTCCCACAACCCAAAGAGGCGTCTGGCACTATCCGTCATCTTGTTCATGAGGCTCAGACAGTGTTTTATCCAGAATAGTGTAGGAGCCTCGGTATATTCATTACCTGAAAGTAGATCTTGTAAGTCTGCGGTGACCTTGCTTGTACCATGGCTCTGTGCTGGCCTTTAGCCATGTCATCATGGAGAATTTTGGCCCATGACACTTTCCAACAATTTGAGGTATACAGACGTCATAGAGAGCAGCTTCCCTTATTTCTTAATGCAGCTGCTTCTGCGTTTTTGTGTTCATGTGAAGAGGGGAATAAAATATGGCTGTAGAAAAACACTGTTGAGATTGTCCACTCCCTTGCTCATCTCTGTCAGCAAATAGATCATTTGTCAAAGGAAAAGGAGAGTCTCAATTCTGCTCTTTTAGCTGAGAAGTTCAAATCCAGACAAAGAGATTGAGAAATCTTCTGTGCAAACAAAAAGCTGCGCATGATTTAAAGTACAATTTTCCTGTTGGGAGGAATGTTCAAGATCTAAAGTACAACTTGCTTGTTGGGAGAAATGCCTCAAATATTTTAGACCAAGGCAAGACTTTGAGTTTTTATGTGCTTTAAAAATTTTATATTCTTCCAAAGTATCCTTTTTTCTGATGTACTCACTACGTACCAAGCTATTTCTAAAAGACATGGTCTATGTATGACACCCTATTCTCTTAATATGTGATCCAAAAATGTTCCTATTTTTGAATTAGTGAAATCATATTAATTTCCATGACAACTGACTAATGTTGCAAACAAAGGATTAATTGTTTTGTTGTGGCGTGAAGCAGAGGGGGAATTTAGATCACATGAGGGAAAAGTGAAGTGCCTATACAAATGCAAACATACTGTAATTGCAAAAGCAGAATAACAAAGGAAGAGCTAAATATGTATTTCTTTAACTAAATCTTCAAATTCGTCAAGCTTGTTTTAGTGTTACAAGTTGCTTTCTGGGGAAGATGTACAAGAATATTAGTTAATTCCTTGTGTAAGGCTGAAGAGCTTATCTCAGTCACTGGTCAAGCATCCAAACTGCAACTGGCCAAACATCTGCAGGCAGACAAAGGCAGCTGTCCTTCATGACGCTGGAGAAACCCACACATCTTGTGCTGGGTCTTTAACGTCGGCGGGAACGAAAAAATCAATTCCCTCCAGAAATCCCAGCATATTCTTATTTGTTAACACACAGTGCCTTCTTGTGGGCAGTGGGGCTTATTGCCGGATAGAAGCCTTGGCATGGCAGCTCCTTCCTCCCTCCTGCCCCTTTCTAACTCAAGACAACTCGGGTAAGAAACCCAAGGAATGTAAAACATGTGGGTTTAGATACAGAAATTGCAAACGCATGTGGAGCCATCCAGTTTGCTGTACATCACAACTTTCCATTAATGAAAGCTCTCTTTTGAAGTCTCTAGAAATGGGATGAACGTAGGGTTTGCCTTTCACAGTGCTAAGAAACATTTTTCTTTTTTGATTTGATGTTGTTCAAAAAAAAGATGCAATCTCACACAAAAATAGATGTAGCAATAACTTGTCAGACATTTTCTTATTATCTTCCTTCTTTGCAAGAAGGTTTTTCTCTTTCTTTCAAATTCAGACACATATGCATACATGCACATGGATGCCAGATGCTCAGGCGCACACATGTACTGGGCTGGGTGGATGGGACAGTAAATCATTTTTGGCATTTCTGATTTCCCTTTTCTGCTTAGGGAATTACCTGACTGTGCAGGGTACCTTGAACACCTCTGGACATCAAGCCCTTTAGCAAGCTGAGGCTGCAGCCCTGCAGCGCCTATCCTTCCCCACAGTCTTCCACCTCCCACTCCTCAAGGGTTCTCCAGGCGAATGTATTCATAAGCCTCTCTTCTCCCCACAACCAAGTTGATGTAAACTTGGAGATTTCAGTTGCTGCAGCACTGCTGTTAAGCCCAAAGCAAAGGGCCAGATCTGATAAGTAAGCAGGCTGGCTGTAGGCGTGGGGGCGTGTTGCGGTGGACGCTGACCGAGGAACGGGGGGGGCTCATTTCTAAGTGGAAGGAAGGCACCCAGAATGCAAAGCCATATCACTGCTTTTCTTGTAATTGTTGCATTCTTTTTGTCACATGTTTATAGGAAATACAATAACTGGGTACTTACCCTTCAGCAGATTTTAAATGTTTGCGAGACTAAACTGCAAATGTGTTTATTGCTGAGATGAGGCTTACATTTGAAACCAGTTCCTGAATTTGCAGCTTCTTTCATGCAGCCAGTATCAGTCCAAGTGTGGTGGAGTTGAGTCTAGTGAAGGCCCCTTCCTGTCATAAATAAGATTACTTTCATTTCACTTGTGGAGTGTGTTATTCCTCAGAGTAATGAATTTCCTCTGTGCCTTTGAGCACATAAACATGGTTTTCATTAGGTTTCTATTTAAAAAAAAAAAAAAAAAAGCAGAGTGAAATTAATAAGAGAACTATTAACTCCATAAATGCAGATCTATTTTCACTGTATAACCATGTTGGAAGTAAACAGCTTCTTCGCTGAAGAATGCAAATTGAAGAAAATGAAACAATTCTGCAAACCTGAATTCCGCTATGAGAGAACAAAAGTACTGGAAAATCTGACTGTTAAAAACTAGTTTCGGGAGGAAAAATAGACTATCTGATTAAATGTAGACAGACAAATAGCTTCAGGCTTTTTACTTAATAAGTAACGTATGTGATAATAATAGTTTTAAGCCATATATTCAGAATTAGTATTGCAGCCAAGGGTTTGAGCATGGCTTTTTTTTCTGTCTTTTACCAGATATGTCCCTACAGTTGCAGAAAGAGGAATAGCAACATTTGCAAATATTTTGCTGTTGGACCCCGTAACTCATAAAAATTTCATGTACCGTTTGTATTTGTGGCCTGAGATCTCTGTCAAGTGGTGAATCCATAGAGCATCATTGTGGTTTACTTTTTTCATAGCTGCCAGCATTTTAAACAGAAAACCAAAAATCACTGTGCATGTGGAGCCAGGCATTTGCAGAAATACGGACCTTAAACTGCTGGCGTCTCGTTGCACCTCACAGTCCAAAGTATATCATAAAATGATAGAAATTAGAAGTTAGAATACATGCTCTTTGCACTCATCTAATATATTATTTTATATAAAAAATATAAAACTGAGATCACTTTATCACTAAGATCCTGTGCAATAGATTTAACTTTCTCAAAATGAAGTTGCTAGATTTGAGTAGAAATTAGACTTCAGTATCAAAAACTACAGCTTGGCAACTAATTAAATTTCAAAACATCATCGGCCCACTAAATGTAATGTTATATTGTTCTGTAGGCTGTTTTAAGCTTTGTTTTAACAGAAAATAAAAATTCTGGAATTCTTTACACATAGTTACCATTTCCATTCTGCTTAGGCAAATTCAATGTGAACAACAAAAAGGCATGACATAGTAATTTTTATTCTTGATGTTAATCAAGACATTTTGCTTGAACACAGGAATACAAATGTTCCTTTCATATATCAACTCACTGCTTTTTAAAATAAGTTATTATGTTCTTAATTTTTCTTCTCACTATTTATTTCTTAATAATTCTATAAGGAAAAGTACTGATTTTACCTGAGAGTCATTTTTAGTCTGATGCCAAGCCTTTTAATTATTCTTCCCTGCTATCATGCGAGTTTTGCCATTCTGTTACTGTTAACAGTGCAGATGTTTACCATTTTAAATA
This sequence comes from Corvus kubaryi, assembly GCF_017639235.1. Lineage (NCBI taxonomy): Eukaryota > Metazoa > Chordata > Aves > Passeriformes > Corvidae > Corvus > Corvus kubaryi. Next base: position 5,215,462 of record NW_024582073.1, read on the forward strand.
GTAAGGATGAAGTTGTTTAAACAGCCAGTCTCATTTATGGGTGATCATTTCTGTTGAAACCTAACAACAGAAAAAGAGAAGTCTTAATACTGGCTCCTATTTCCCTTTGCTTTTGGGCAGGACTATATTTTTTTTTTTTTTTTTTTTTTTTTTTTTTTGGAGGGGGTGTGTGTAAAGATTAAAAGTCCTGCTGCACATTAAAAGTTCTTTAATATTTGCTCAGTAGTGTGCTATCCCCTAATAAAGCCTCTGCAAGCTGTAAATCATGGCCACTATGTCACTGTTTTGATTGGAAGCAAGAGCTGTACCATGACAAATCTCTAGGGACAGCAAACTTCTGCAGCTGTGGAAAGTTGGAACTATTTGCTATTATTATGAAAGCAATCAGAATTTTTTTGTTGTTTTTTATGTGAAGTTGTAGTGAAATTCATAAGGTGCACAGGGATGTAGTATGAAGATTTTACAACAAGCATGGCCTGTAATAGTGTTTCAGTAATAGAAATTAAGTTGTCCTAAGTGTCAAAGCAGAAAATGTGAAATTATAGCCCCTTTCTCACATCTTCCATCGTCCATCTTAGGAAAAATTATGTGTGAGTAATCATAAAATATTTCTAAGTCTAAAACAACAGACAAGCATTTGGGGCTTCAGTAAAATGTCTTCCTGTTGAATGTAAAGAGGTGTTGTCCTTCTAGAAACATGCTGGTAATTTTTATCATCATTTTGTTTTCATGATGGTGTTTTGAATGTGTTTTGATTTTTAACTTCTGAATTACAGCCAGTATAAATGGAGCCTTAGGACAGAAATGTTAACTTCTGCAGAAGTGCAATGTAAATACTTGAGTTAATTTATATACTGTTTATCACAGAGAGTTCTAGAGCTAGATGATAACTTTTCATTAGAATATTGTCTTTAACGTACTCTAGAGTGCTTCCCCAAGATTAAGTTGAATGACTGCAGAGGAAATAAATTTTTGACATATGCAAATTCTCCATCCATATGCACAGGCTTCTTGCAGGATTGATTGTATTAATATTCCCAGAGGCCCAAATCATATGTTAGGCCTTGATTAATTAATCACATAGTCACACTGGGATTTTTCCTAACAGTAAATCTGGCACACTGGTATATTCAGTTCGAAGGAGGGAAGAGTAGAGGAATGTGAAAGATAGCATGCTCATTGACATGTGGCTTACGCTAGCGATTAGGAATCAAAATGAAATATGGATGTGGAAAAAATAATTCCTGTTGGACTGAAAGATGGCCTGGTCATATTTTGACATCTGAAATCAGCCTTTGCATTTACTGCAACAGCATCCTGTACAGTAGCCCGTCTCAAATCCTTGGTAATGTAGGACTGGTTATAACATATAACATGAATATAATATTTAATATCTAATAAATAACTTACATGGGTTGTTTGGAAAACAAAACAAAATCTTTTCACCTTTGGAAGAAATGGGTAAACATTGAATAAGCAAGCAGATAAGTAAGCTTTATTGCTGTAATCTCTTTAGTAAATGAATAGTTACTCAGCATAAATAGCAGTGCTGGGTTTCTGCAGGGCTGATGCTTCTTGCCATTGCTATTTTGAAAGTCTTATAGCTACAGCCTGCAATCTGCCTGGCTTTATTCAGGATTATTCATAGCTCAGCTTTCATAATTATTAAATGAACCAAATTTACTTACCTCCTTATTCAGATACAGATCTATTTTAAAATTCCTACAGAAAGAAATGCTTTCTAGTAACAAACTCACCTCATTAGTCGTAAGTCTTGCTAAGAAGCAGTAAAAGGTGGTGGTATGTTTGGTAAGTGTGCCTGGAGGGATCACATGTTGAATGTGACTCTCATACTTTGTTCCCAGGTAGGTCCCGTTACACCTCTCTGATTAGTTTAAAGTGGCTGTGAATGAGCATAGATCAAACTTTAGGCCCTTTTTCCTTCAATTCTCATTAAAAAGATCTGGCAGAAGGCAAATCAGGTGTGTGATATTTTAAAATGTGCAGTAAAAGCATAAATTGGGTAAAGCACACAGTGCCTCTGTGAAAGTCTTTCCTTTCTCCCAGATATGTCAATTCAGAGGCAAGCCAACAGGCCGGCACGAGGCCACCCAGTGCGTATTAACAGCACCACCGGGATTAGAGCTCAGGAGCTGGTTTTGTGCAACCCACTAATCTGCTGTTCCATGTGACTCCCTTTGAGTGCAAACCACGCAGCCACATACCTGGATTGCTCAACTGCTCATACAGAGGTTGAGGGATGAATCTATGCTTCCTGGCTGTGAGTGATCACAAGCAAGCCCCATCCCACCATCTAATTTGCAGTATTGGCACACAGCTGATATGAAGTATGGGGTTTTCCTCACATAGTCCATCTCTGAACCTTTTCTGCACTGCCCTGTGTTTTAGCCCAGTGTAGAAACTCCACCCGAGATGTGTTGCAGTGTCACCAGGCAACTGCAGCTAGGCAGGATTTGCTGTGCTCTTTGGGCATCCACAGTCTTCTGCAAATACATCAAACAAGTGAGCTTCCACTTACCCATGTTTACCACTCTCCATCCTAGGGAGACCAATGATATAAAAATCTCCTTGATGGCTCTGTTTCAGTGAATGTCAAACAGGAAGAGAAAGACCCCACAACCTTTCTGAGGAATTACTTACAAGACAGTTGTTTTTATACGGTACCAAAGTGAATATTGAAAAAAAAAGTCCCATTTCTGGATGTCCTTGTGTAGCCTCAACCATCTCTGTGTAGACAGTTATTTTCTCTCACAGTCATTTTTAGAGCCTGGATTGCTTGTTTTTTCTTTATATCCATCCCTTCCAATTCTGCATATCACAGTGGAATCTTACAAAAGAGTCAGGCTGGATGTGCTGATGGTTTTCCTAAAACATTCCTATGATGTGAAAGTTAAATCCCTAACTTTGCATGCCAGATAGAAATATAACCTGCTGGTCCTTCTCCATTTAGAACTTCCTTTGCCAGCTAGCATACTTTGCCTCCTTCTTCTTGAAGTATGTTGTGAAAGGCCACCATTCTAGCAGTGTGGCATATATTTAGTAACACCTGAATGCATGAAATAAAGAATGAATATGTTGATGTTACTCATTCATGATTTCATATAGTAGCCCAAATATTATGTCATGTACAAAATTCTTCAACAAAATATTAGGGGCCCAAATCAGCATAGTCTTAGAAGTCACTCTAAGAATATCTAATCAGAGAAAACAGTAAAATATGATGCATTGCAGTACCTAGCCTTTTTAGTTCAAACAGACAACCTAGTAATATTATGTGCTTATTTTGTATTGAATTTGTTTGTTAATTGATTTTGTATTGAATGTATTCATTTATTCACCTTCTGTTGGTGGAAGAGTAAAATACAGTGATGCTTTCTGACAGTACTTTTTCCTCTCTTGTAACACCCAGCCTTTTGGAGAGCTGTATGTTGCTTAGTGCAGCTGTCACATCATCCTCACTGCATGCACATTTTGCAAAATAAAACCAAATTCTCATCTGTCCTATTTGGACAGAGAATATATTTCACCTGAAGTATAGGAAATCTGCTGTATGTCCAAATTGTAGTAAAGCTCTTCAGCTATGTGGCAGAATCAGTTTTCCATTGTGTTTTTATAAATAATACTAACTTCAGCACCAAAGTTCTCCAGTTGCAAGAATATTTTTTGCAGGATTCAGTTTGGACAAAATCCTGTGTTAGTCTTCTGGGTCAGACTGATTGTTTCCTGTTGCCATTTCACCCTTTACCAAGCACCATCTGTAAGGCATAACCATATGTAGTGTGGTGTTTCCCTCTGTGGCTAAAAACTAAATATCTAGGTATGCCTTCTCTTTATTGAAGAGTATAGCAATCACAGCATCTAATTAAAGGACAACACAATTACTGTTTAGATGTCTAAGAAGATACTCAGAATCAATTGAAGCTATTTTGGACTTGTTATACTGCGCAGTTACCTAAACAAATAGGGTTCCCCTTTCTTCTTATTCACTGCCCTCTATTGCAAACCACCTTGAAAATCTAGCCAAGGTTACCCTTGTGGCTTGTATCATCTTTTCATCCAGTATAATTTTAAAAGTTACCATTTTCAATGTGATCAGTATTTTTTTTTCTCTTGGTGAATTTGATCATAGATACATTAGTACTTAAATATCAGAAGGTGTCTTTCTGTGGGGTTGGGTTTCTTTGGTTTAGCTTCTTTTTAAAGTGGTGTCATTTCCTTTTCATTTTTCCCCATCTCTTTCCCAAAGGAATTAGCAACAACTCCCTTTGAGAAAAAACAGGGCTGAGGAAGAAAAGTACTTTTGATGATTAAGGCCCTTCTATTCAAACAGTTCCTGCCTACACTATGGAATCCATAGATACTGGAGATATAAAGGAGAGGGTTAGAAGATAACTAAGACCCCTCAGGCTCGGTATGTAATCAAAGAAGTATTGTTTGTGGATGACTTAAGGGGAAGTGGAGTTGCTAACATTTTGGCCCTGATCCAGATACCGCTGGAATTGATGGCAGAATTCCCACTGACTTCAGGAGAAGGGAGAGCAGGTCTTTTGTCTGGTAGGGACAAGCTTATGAAAACACAACAGGAAAGATGACAACCATGCAAATTGGGAAAGACAACTGCCTAGAGATTTCTTATTTAAAGGACATCTCTGCCTGGTTAAGTGAGCTTGATAGGAGAGAGATGTTTCCTCTCCAGTCTCCGGGCAGTGCCCAACTCAGTCAGCAGCACCTTTTGGTGGAGGCAGGATGATGCTGTACAGATAAGAGCAATTCCAGGAATACAGTTCTGTATCTTGCCAGACGAAGTGGTAAGAGCAGCTGAAAATTAGCTAATAGCATAAGTGCAGTTGTGCTGTGCAGGAACAAAGAGCTGGGTATCCTGGCCGTCTGTTCCTGTAGAGGATTAAAAAACAGCAGCATAGGTCGTGTAGAGCACATGCCTCCTTTGGTACAACAACAACATCCCACCTTTCCTAAGTCAGTAATGTGGCTATTATTTACTTTTCAGAATATTGTAGACCTGTGCGCAAACAGTTGAAGTCTGAACTCCAGGCCTAGCATCTCCCATATTTATGTTAACAGCTCTGCAAGTGAGTAGATGTACTTCAGTAGCTGTACTGCAGGGCACCTCCTTCAGGGTCAGCCGCTGAAAAAGGTGCTCTCTGCCTTTCTCCTGCTGTCACTATTTTGTGAGTGATCAGAGGAACGTCTCAGGGCTAGTAGGTCATTTTTCTGGGTGTTTGCAGTTCAGGCATTAGAAGGGTGGTGTTGGACTCTGGCTTCTGGTTGGGTTTAGGCCTCTTGAGATTGCGCAGTTTCCCTAAAAAGCAATGACATCTGTGACTGGCATTCCTTGGAGTGGATACTCCAAGCTCAGATACCTTAAACTTGATTAGGAATCAGCACTGGGAGAACTGGCAATATCCATAGAGAGAAAATTAAACCTTTAGGAAAGTCTGAGAAGGAAAATAAATATGCAAGGTACAGAAACCAGGGAAAAAAGGATAGAGTAAAAGAGAGATTTGACAACTGTTCAGGGACCTACAAAAGGGGCCACATCTGTACTGGCACTATCCCAAGCCATGAACAGGTCTGACAACCACAGAAGAAGCTTTCCCCATGCAAAGATTGGAGAGGTGTTTGGTGGAAAGGGTGCAGTGAAAACTAGCTGCACTTTCCTTTGCCTTGTGTTCATATGGTTCCCATTTATTGGGTGGAATTGGATATCTGCAGACTTGCCTCTCTCCGAGGAAAGAGATCGTCTTACTTACTGTAAAAGTCTTGGGGGCGTTTTTGCTTGAGAAGGGAGCTTTGGCCTTGACTTGTGAAATGCTGCACAGTGCACAACAGGAACTGCAAGGTGGTTTTGCTTCAGTGCAAGTGTGAATGAAGGGCATATGTGGACACAAATATTGTTCAGCTGCTGGAGCAGTCTTCAGTGAGCAGAAACAGTCTGGTGCTCTGATATCCACTTGGTAGCTTTGTCAAAATAGGGTCAGAAACACAAGAGGGATGTGGGAAGAATTCATTTCATTAAGGATTCTGGGCATGAAAATAAGACCATTTTATATCAGCCTTTCTCAGGTCCAAGCTTTTGGAAGAAATGAGCCTGGTGCCACTCAGTGCTGGTACAGGCAGGGTCAGTGTCAGTTGTAATTCTTTCCTCTCTCATCCCTCTTCCACTTGCCCCATGTCCACATCCATCAGGTTTTGGTCTTCCACTTCAAACTCCAGCAGCTGAGTTGAAGCTACTACCTGAGAAGAAAAATAAGTTGGTATCCCTTGTGGCAGGGAAAAGAGGCTGAAAACATGAACCGGAGATGTGCCAAAGCCAACAAAAGAATTCAAAATTTAAATTGCACATGGATTTTTGAAGCCTTTTTCCCAGTTTTTGAATGCTAGTTCAAAAATAACTGAATAACTCAGATGAATAAAATTATGCAGACAATTCTCCCTGCCAGTATTAAGCAAAGTAAAGCTCTAATGTTATTTATTTAGTGCAGAGAGTTTGGAGGAACAAACAGTTAAGTGAAGGATACCATTTAGCTGTAGTCAAAGACTGCCTGTGTCAGGGGTAAAATGGAAGGCTTAAAAAAGTGATATCGTTTGTATACTGGGTGGAAGAAAGTCCCTTCTCCAAGCTTATTTCTCACTGTGCTAAACAATCACATCATTTTTATCTTCCTCAGATTAACCAGAACTGTCAGATTTAGTAACTTACTTTTTTTGTATTCCATTTTTGACAAAGTTACTCTTTAACTGAGCATTTCTCCAAAGTACACAACTATTTTTTTAATAAACTATCATCTCATAAACTCCCTTGAAAAATTTTCTTCATCAGGTGCTAAAACATAAATACTAATGGAAGAAAATTCTGATTGCATTCAGACTTGAGCAGTTTCAATTGACATTGCTCTGCTTTGGAGGTGTAATGCTCTGTAACAGACAAGGGAGCCAATAAACCAGTGTCTGATCAGTCCGTCTGGAGAGAAGAGTCGATGTGGCTTCTGCAGAATTAACTCTGACATGTAAGTGCTCAGCAAGTAGAGTAAGGAACGTGCCAGCAATCAACTGTCTTTGGCTGAGACCCTCTGGATAATATGCTTGCATTTCATCCACAACAATCACCCAAGGCTTGTACATAAACTGAATGGCCACAGGTCAGTATGGAAAATTTACTTACAGATTACTAACTAGTTACAAATTAGGACATTTTAGAAAACCCACAAGCAGGGTACCAAAAATAGTCACAGACATTCAATGCGAGTGTGCTTCGATTTCTCCAGGCATGCTGAAGTGTGATATTACAGATTGACTTTGCCACTTCTCTCTCATTTGGACCATAGACCAAAGGGTTTACACCGAGTAGCAACTCAATTATGGTCCCAGGGGTGAATGAAATATGAGTGAGGAAGATAATATTAGAAAATTGCACCACCACTCTCAGATTTCTTTGGCTTTATTTTGACAGCTGAATTAACGTGAGTTATCTCTGCTCAAGTGAACTTCCCCCAGCGCAGTACAGCTTACTTGAGAACAGGCATCCTGTAAAATTATACTGGAGCACCACAAATGAATCCAGGGATCAACAATGTGCCTGTATAGCAGCACAGAGAGATTAACTTAGGAAAACTAAATATTTTGCCCCTTCGTTACAGCTTGACACAAATCACACAAGTTAAAAAGTACGATCACTTTTGAACTAATGTTTTTCTTTATGGTTGCAAGTCTGGTTAGGGTTGAAATTTTAGTTTTGGCTCAAAATTAATTCTATGCTGAAGATAAGTGCTTTGATTAGCAGTGTACAGAAAAGTATATTTTTGAAGCACTTACTTCAGTTTCCTTGTAAGGAACGTCCAAGCAGCTCTGGGACTCCAGTGGCTCCTGGGGTTTAATGTTTTGCCTCTCATTCATTCTGCTGAAGAACTGCTTTTGAAAGCAAAACTCACATCCCACATTCTTTGTTTACATGTATCTTGTTTTGCTCTGTAAAGAGAAAGGAAAGTTGTGTCTGGCAGACAAAATGAGACTGGAAAATTAGCAGGATACTTGAGAGTGATGTTAAAATTGCTTTCCTCAGCCAGAGCCCATGAGCACCTGGGTGCAGTCAAGGTAGGAGCACGTCTTGTTTTAAAGCATTATGGAGCCCCCAGGAGCATGTCTGACACACAGCGATGGAAATGGAAGGCCATGAACTTAGTGGAAGTTAAATTTGTTATTTTTGCTGTGTAGTTAATTTAACCTCCCCCCCCCCCCCAAAAAAAAAAAAAAAACAAACCAAACCAAAACAAACCAAAACAAAAAAACCAAAAACCCTATCTTTGTTCTGGTAAAGCCTTGAATTTTCCAAATGAGACTTCCAAAAAGGAGGGACTCTTTATCTATGTGCTCTTCAGCGCTGGCAAAGCTGCTTGTTTCTCATAGCTAGAAAAAAGGCTTTTTTTCCTCGGGAGAAGTCCCAACTGCAGACAGCCTAATTTGTTCTTGGCACATCCTAGGATTTGTGTTGCTGTGGGAGTCAGAACTGTAATAATTCACAAATCTATCTCCTGAGCTGGGCTCAATTAGTCAGTCTTCTTTTTTTTTTTTTTTTTCTTTTAATTTTCCAGTTGCCTTTTGGGATAGGTAGAGCCTTCCCTGAGCAGAGCAGGGGGTCTTGGAGCATGTTGTGTGACACTATGCCTAGCAAGGCCATGGGAGAAGAGCAGAGACAGGACAACATTGTCTCTTCTTTCAGCAGGAATGGAAATGGGGCTTGGCAGGAGAAGCTGCTCATCCCCTCTGTGCCCTTGGTTGGTACAGGAAGAAATTGCACTTCCCTTGCTGACATTTAAAATGCTTTCTTCCATTCTTTACAAAATCTGCTGGAAATGAACCCTTTTTATTCAAGACTGGGGCTTCACTGCCCATGTTTCCTCCTTGATAGACCTGGCAGAAGGCAGGCACAGAAATACAAATTCCTCCTGTCCAAGGAAGGTCCCATCCCAACATTTGGCGGGGCAGCTCCCAAAGGGACGGGAAGTTGAGGAGCACAGGCATGAAAGCTGCATCTTGTCAGAGGGCTGCTGTGAATTTTTGTGAGGTCTGGGGCAGATTATGTCATTGCTTCCTGCCTCAGTTTGCCTGGGCTGTGCATTAAGAATGGAAATACCCCCGGGTGGGAGCTAGATGCAGTGATTTGAGCTTCACAGTTCTGGGATCTGCAAGCTGCTCCTAAGTGTTTCAGGTGCCATTATTCATAAGCTACAGCTGTGTGCTTTAAAAACACTTAAGACTTGGCCATATCAAAATGGATGTTGACCAGCCACAGTAAAATATATACTTACCTAATCTCAAACCTGGATTTAAGCTTCCCAGCTACTTCTAGGTGTTAGAGCAAAGATAAGCAAGATAGCTGCTGAAAATATTTAAAATGGCAAGGAATTCCTCTCCTCTCCTCTCCTCTCCTCTCCTCTCCTCTCCTCTCCTCTCCTCTCCTCTCCTCTCCTCTCCTCTGTTCCCAGAAGCAAATGGACTATTTTTACTCCTTCCTTCTAAAAACATACACTTTTTGAGGAGAAATTGGATTAAAAATATTCCATTTTGACAGAATTGTGAGAATCTGAAGGACTTTTGCTTGCAACTTTCAACTAGAACTGTCTCTGACAGCTCCAGAGATAATGAAAGGCCACATTTCATGTAACTAAAGGTTCGTTACATGGCAAAATCCAGACCCTAGTGTCATCAAAAGCATGATGCGCTGACTTGTGCTAAGACCTGATATAGGAAATGTGGTTACGGGGTAGCTCAGGTGCATAGAGTCTTCCTAAAGGGAGTATGAATGTATATGCATTCTCTACCTCGTTCTGTGTTATGGGTTCAGGTCTTAGTCTGGTTGGGCTTTTTATGAAACGATGTGCAGTTGTGGAAGCATGAAAGGAAATTCTCTTTAAGTAAGATATTTCACTGCTATTAAGCTGATAGGGGGGAAAGTCCACAAGATGCCAATATTTCTCCTTTGCTGCCATTAATGGTACAGCCACTAAAATCTTAAGCCACTGATATTCATGGGTATTAAGAAATATCAGCTTTTATAACAGGAGGTGAAACCTCTTTGTTCAGTAATAATTTCATTTCTCAGTATTATTTATCTGTATGCATGTGCTTGCTGACATTAGAAAGGTAAGAAATCAAAGGTCAGACATTATATGAAACCTGTTTTCCATGTACATATATATAGAATCACAAAAGGATGGAATTGTTTCAATTGGAAAAGACCCTTAAGGTCATCAAGTCCAACCACTAACCCTGCACTGCCAAGTCCACCACTAAACCATGACCCTCAGTGCTACATCTACACATCATTTAAATAATCCCAGGGTGGTGACTCCACCACTTCTCTGGGCAGCCTGTTTCAATGTTTGACCATCCTTCAATAGAAGAACTTTTTCCTGATATCCAATCTAAACCTCCCCTGGCACTACTGAGGCCATTTTCTCTCATCCTGTCACTTGTTACCTGGGAATATTTAGTGATTCCCACCTGGCTACAACTTCTTTTCAGGCAGTTGTAGAGAGCAATAAGGTCTCCCCTGAGCCTCATTTTTTCTAGGATAAACAACCTCAGCTCTCTCAGCAGCTCCCCATAAGACCTGTGCTCCAGACCCTTCACCAGCTCTGTTGCCCTTCTCTGGACTCGCTCCAGCACCTCAATGTCTTTATTGCAGTGAGGGGCCCAGAGCTGAACACAGCACTCGAGGTATGGCCTCACCAGTGCAAAGTACAGGGGGACAATCACTGCTCTGGTCCTGCTGGCCACACCATTGCTGATACAGGCCCAGATGTCTTTGGCTTTCTTGGCCACCTGGGCACAGCTGGCTCATGTTCAGCTGCTATTGACCAGCACCCCCAGGTGCTTTTCTGCTGGGCAGCTTTCCAGCCACTCTGACCCAGCCTGTAGCACTGCCTGGCGTGGTGTGACCCAAGTGCTGGACCCGATGCTTGGCCTTGCTGAACCTAATACAATCGGCCTCGGCCCATCAATCCAGCCTGTCCAGATCTCTCTGCAGAGCCTTCCTACCTTCCAGCAGATCAACACCCCCACCCAACTGGGTGTTGCCTGCAAACCTGTTGAGGGTGCCTTCTATCCTCTAATCTAGGTCTTTGGGAAATATTTTAAACAGAAATGGAAAGATATTAAACAGAATTGAAATATGCATATATAAAAAGTACTAGGCAAACAGAAATATTGTTTCAGGTTGTATGTTAACAGTTATTGAAAATATATGGACAAAGAGTTGCAAAATATTTTTTATTCAGAGTTCTGATAATTGTTTCCACTTAATGACATGGTTTAGACAAGTAGTTAGCCTTAAATATTGTATGCCAAGCAAGAATTGCCTATTGTGTCAATCAAAGTTTGCCAGTAGGGTAAACTCTGAAGTATACTTTGGGGACAGAGCCAATAGAGGGGAGCTTAGAGAATTGCATTTAACAAAGAAATGACAATCATTTAGAACAATACAGGTAAAGGTATAAAATGTAATTGGTAGGGACATTGTCTTTGAGTAGTAATAGACACCTGCTAGTGTAAACAGTCTGGGTAAATAGTGACTGTGGAATATTTGACTCATCAATGTTAATTCAGTAGAACATTCATGTTATATATGATACTGGGACTTTTATTTATTTGGAATGTCTTGCACATTACCATTAATTTTGTTTATTTATTGAGAGTTTTGCAAATATACAGTAATAAGAAAACAACAGCAAGTAAATAAGTAGAAATTCAGTCAATACTATCCAGTGGAAATAATTGTAAAGGAAATTAAGAAGGAGCTTATGCAATAAAATGGTTGGAGGGAAGGAATAAAGGCATCAGAACTGATGAATTTGGTTTCCTATAGATTTATGTCTCAAGTGTACTAAAAATCTCCCCACAACTTGCACTTTTGTAGTTCAAACCTAGTAATGTGATGGGAAGCATTTTCATGTCATTATTTAAGAGGCATTTTTACTGAGGCAGAAGCTGTGAATTCAGTGTAACACAGCATAGGGAACAAAAGCTGATACATCAAAAATGCAGACATACAGCACACAGCAAAAGTAGCAAAGCTGAGTTCAAAATTCATGGCTGTTTTCATTTCCCAGTTATTTAGGCATCTGGGCAGACACAGCACAATTTTTTGAAATTGTTTCTGGTTAGTTCAGCACATCCCTGTCTTAAATTCTCTCCTGGAGTGCAAGTCACACTGCCTGCAAAAGCTCTGTGAAGGAGAACTAATCAACTGTGAGCTCCCCTGTGGATGTGACCTCTGTCAACAAGCTGTTTATGATTCCCAGAATGGATTTAAATGGATACCAGTTCTTCCTCTGCTGTGAGAAGCTGTTGACATGGTTGCAGTTGATTAAAAAAAAATCCCTGTATCTTATAGGAAAGTAAGCAAATCATTGCTTTACTTAGGGAGCCTTCAGATCAACACCTCACTCTTTGAACAAAAGCAAAGGACAACAAAACTACCTCTGGGATGTGCTGGTGATGCCCACCCAGGCCAGATTTTCCAAGATTTTCCACTGCTGGGACAGGCAGACATCCAGAAGAATTCTCTCTTCCTTTTAACATAAAGAGCAATAAGAGAAATGTATACTGGTTTATTCACCAGGTAAGGCAGGGAATGGATCAAGAGGAGGAAGGCAGGGAAGTTCTCCTTGCTGTGTTTCCGAACAGGCTCTTTCCCAAGACAGCAGAGGTCAGTGTGCTCATTAGGAAAGAAGTGGGGAAATCGGAAGGCACTTGGGATATTTCAATCCTCAGCTGACCAAAACGGTGTCTTTCTTCCTCCAGAAACGAAGTGCTAATGCAGATTAGTTTTTCTGTAGTTAAAAAACAGTACCTTTGGCCAGTAGTAAATAAAAATCTGCATTTAAGACGAATCCTCTGAATTCTCACGGCCATTAACCTGAAGAAGTTATTAAAGAGGATTTGGGGTTGGAGACTCCACAAATTAATTTCTGTCACTTGGAGGACTGGGGGGTATGCAACAACAGAGCCTGGGCAGATTTCAGTCTTTGCCCTAGAATACCAGAAAGCTTTTTAATGACAAATGTAATTTGCAAGAGCAGCCCAAGAGGGTTTACTATCATGTGTATTTCTCACTAGAGATCTGCAGTTTTGAGCATGATAAATTTAACACTATTCCCTGAAATATCAGGAAATGTGTGTGGGTCGGGAAGCCCTCATGCAGCATCTTTCAGATGACCCTGGTTAGACTTGAGAATGGCATGACTGACACAGGAGAGGTGAAAGACTGGGGAACAAATAGAAATTTCAATAAGCTTTGTATCCAGTCAAGCAGTTGCTTTCAGTCTTCAGTGCAGTCTGTGCTATGTTACCTACCATCCATATTATAAGTTTCTGTCCTTTCTTAAAATTGTAAGATCAAATCTAGCTTTGTTTTGACAGCTGACATTAAAACTTAATTTTTTCCTACCTCATAGGAAAAGAAAATAAGCTGTTGCTTGCTTGCTTGTCCAGCTGCCTATTTTTTGCCCAAACCCAGCAGGCTGCAACTGGAACAGGAGAGGGCAGTACAGGAGTGTCTGAGCACCCAGACTGTCAGAGCAAAATAGGGTGAGCTGGGATATGGGCATTTAGGAAGCGTGTCTTGTTCTCATCAGTGACAAGAAAGAAGCTCTTGAAACTCCATTTGCTTTCTTCGAATAAATGTTTTTGTATCATAGACACACTGTAAATTAAATTCAGAATTGTTTAGTGGCTAAAACTAGAGGATGATATTATTTATGTTGACACGTTGGGTTTATTTATTGTGCTAAGAGAGGACCATTTCTTATGGGGGCTGAAAAAAGCAAGACAGCAATTTTTAATTCAGCTAAGGATAATCTGGGATATTAGACACATGTATTCAGGTATCTTTCCTGCACTGCAGTAAAATCAGTGTTTCATGGAATTGCATCCCGACATCCAGCTGCATGTGTTGGGATTTGTAGTGTGGCTGAGCAGGGGGAATGTGCTGAGGCACTGCTTAATCCAGAGGCACTCCAAGCATGTGCCATGAAGTGAGGAGAGACAGCTTTGCCCTCTGACACAGGACAGCAGTTGAGCCTTTTAGTGCAATTCTTTCACAGAACAGCAGCGCTCTAATGTCTCCACGATGATGCACAGCTCAACGAGCACATGAATTAGCATCCAGTGTTGCTGTGCATTCTGTCTGCCTAATTCCCCCACCTCTCCTGGAAGGGGGCTCACCCACTGAGCTTTGCCTTTCTCTGACTCCCCACCAAAACAATCTATCTCTTACAGGGTGATTCGGATGATTGTAGGCAGAGGAAGTTGATCCTCCAGACAGGAGGAAATCCTTCCCTCCTGTCTACAAAAGCATGGAAACACAACTTTAAAAGCACACAGCCAGCTCTGCGATGGAAGTAGGAGTTTGGCAGTCTGGTCTTCTGACACGGAAGACATACGGGACTGGTGTAAGGCAAATTGGTCAGCTGAGCTACAGCCTTTTTTTAGTCTTCAGAGATTGTCTCAGGTGTCGTAGTGTTCCTAGATCCTTTTATTTCTTGAAATATGGAAAAATATATGAAAATTATATTAGCATAACGAAGAAGGATGCAATTATCTCCTACTATGTGGTTTGAAGAACCTGTTAGAAAAGACCTGATCATCATTTATGGTAACACAGACCTATTAGGGGTCACTATGCCACCTGATGCTGTACAAGCACTTGTCAGTACAAGGAAGAGAGAAACTTCTGCTTCTTAAATCCCTCCTAACATCCATGTGCCAAACACTGATACAGAAGTCAGCATGAGAGTTCATCTTAACTCTGCATGCCTCAACACAGTTGTACCCAGTTGTACCAGTTTTGAAGACCCAAAACCACAGATACAGGACAGAGAAGGACTATACTGAACCAGTATACATTTGCTGCTTAGTTTATTTTGCAAGCTTCAGTATCATGAACTGATGGTGAGGCTTTTCTACTCACATAGCTAAATGAAAGTATGAAACACAGTTAAGTGCATGGAAATAAAAAGCAGGCAAAAGAATTTGCCTTGGGGTTTTTTTTTGTTGTTGTTGTTGTTTTGGGGTTTTTTTTAAGAGGAGATATAGAGAGGAACTCAAGCAAAACAACCAAAAAAATGGGATCTGTTTAAAGACTGACCTTAATGACATTAGTGATTCCTTGAGCACAAGTCTGCTTTTCTTTGTACATCCTTTTAGAAAAAGGGTGACCTAGACTCACTCACAGATTTTTTTCTTTCTTTCATTCTTTTTCCTTCTCAGAGACATCTTCTAACAATCTCCTCCCTTTTTTATCCTAAGAATTCTGAAATGTTTACTTCCACACCATTATCTTTTATGGAACTTAGCAGTATGGTCATTTGTTATTTTTAGAGCTTTTCAAACAGCAGAAGGTTTCATTGCAGTTTTGCATATCTTTGCTGCCTGCTAATGTTACTTTTCTTTTATTGAATCACTTAGCTCAGTATGTATATCATAGCATTTTCTCTTTGAGTGAAGTAACTTTCTGTTTCCCTTCTGCTTATTCTCCATACACACTGTCAGAGCTCATGCCGTGAATCCAGCTTGATGAGCTGGACACTCATTCTTGACGGGTCCTGTGATGTGAATTAGTCATTGGAGGGCATTTTTGATTTAGTTTCAGTGAGAAGGAATTCAGTTCATGCACTCCAAGGTGCATGAACTCTAATGCAAATCAAAGCACAGCAAATGGGAATTAGAAGATCAAAATTCCTAATCCAAACTAAAATTTAATGTAGATGCAACTAACGGGATTTAGTGCCTATACCATAAAGGTAATTTTGAAAGTGAATAAGAATTACTTCTCAGCTTGTCTACATGCATTTTTTAAGGGAACACACAACTGGCTTTAAGCATGGTCATGCATGGATAACTGGAGACAACACCACCAAATGTCTGTCCTAGCTTAGCTAGTTGGTTGTGTGATTTTTATTTTATATGTAATCTTTAGATCTGTTAGATATTCTTAGGCTTGGAGTTTGAGTAGCATAGGTTTTTTGGTATAAAACTTGTTTTGTATAAAGCATTTTCTTTTAAAGATAATAGAGCTGGTAAATACAGATATAGATATATTAGAAATAAACATTGTTGGGGGGCGGGGCCTGTAGGAACATGACAAAAGTCTTATATTCATCTGATTTTTAAAATTTTCAGGCTCAAGCATTAGGAATCCACAATCTGATCCCAAGCTCTCTTACCAGGTAGATTTATAAGCATAAAAAATCTGCATGCAAAGTGCTGACCTCTTTGCAGCCTACACAGATTTACTGCTAGATATATTGCATCAGTAAACTTCACCCCAAGGAGAGGAAAAAAAAAGCTCTATGGAAGTGATGCAACACAATTTGACAAATTTAAGTTCTTGACTCGAGAAAGCCCTTTAATTTGTTAAAAGCACAAATGGGTATGTGCTGAAACACTACCAAATAACAGATAATTGCCTGCTCCTGTATGCTCACCAGCTTTCTACAAGGGATCTCTTCTAGCACTTTTCTACGTTACTAAACACAATTCTTAGTTCTTCCCAATTTTTTTTTCAGTTAGGCTCTCAGTTGCAAGAGCTCTTTTTAATAACAAATAGAAGCTGATGAGACTCATGCTATTACCCAAGGGAGGATGACTGGGTAGACAGATACCTTTAAAGCAGAAGACCTTTAGTCTTCTGCTTCTTTTTAAATTTTTTTGTTTTCCCTGAGGCCATGCCTTGAACATCAGAGGCCAGAAGGCAGCATTAAGGCTGGGAGTGGCTCTATACAATGGCATGCTCCTTTTCAGTCTAATGAATGTGTAGAGGGATCATTTCAAGTAGTTTATAGAATTGTGGGTTGTATTGCTGTTTCTTTGAAGTAGCTTTTTCACACTGACTTGTGCTAAAATTCATTCTTTCGTCCTTAGGGTGGGGAATCTCCTAGATATCTGTCAGAGCAATTGGCTTAGCTCCTTTGATTTGAAGGATATTGCAGTATTGAATTACCAAAGGGATTTCTCTAAAGAAAAGAGAGGAAGGAGAGGAGACTTGGGGAAAGCCGGGGCTGCCTGTACCGAAGCAGTGACCAAACATCCTTTACTTGTACTTTGCGAAGAGCTGTCTGATCACACCACACAAGTACCCTTTTATTACTTGTAGCTGCAAACTGCCCTGAAAATATGATTAAAATGCATTCAGTGTTTTTTAAGTCATTGAATAGCTGAACAGTTGTTGCGGTTACTGGAGGGCTAAGATGCAACCTGGAGGTGGAGATTTAAAGGCTGTCACTGCCGAGATGTGGTTCCAGCTGTGAAGAAAGTGTCAGTATCCCTGTTGAGCTTCAGTTTGTTGGCAAATTAGACTTCAGTCTCTGTTTCAGGGTTGTTTAGAGTATCTTATGTGTAGAACTATAAACTGAAATGATGGCTTAAAGCAGTGATTTTACATACCTTATACACTGTAGAGAACTTTAATACTAATGCAATTCATTGGCCTGTCTTTTCTTTCTCTTGATTACATCATAATAGAGTATCAAAGCAGAAATAATTCCCCTATCATCTCGTAATGGAGGGATATTAAAGGAAGAAATCTCACCTTTAAAATAAACACCAGAGTTTATTATAACAATGGCTTCTATGTATTATCATTGGATTATCTCTCCTAAATGATCCAGAGGGATGCAGGTGCAGTCTTCAGAAGAATTTGACCCACCAACTATTTTAGGGTATGTCTATCACTCTGATCTGCTATTAAATGTATGATGCATTGGTTAAATACCTCTGTCTACATGTTGAAGTAGGCCAGACTGAAGCCACTGATGCAAAGAGGCCTCGTCAGCTATTCAGAGTGCAGCACCAAGTGACCAGCTCTGGCATGCCCTGTACATTCAGGTTCTCCACCCATACAGCAGGCTGGCATGCCAGCAGTTCTCTTAAGAAAAACAAGTTAAATTTAGTGCTTAGAGATGGAAAGATTTAATTTATCTGGCCACCTATCATGCTGACATCTATCATAACATTTTTGATTCCTAGTTGAAAATATGCTCAGTGTAAAATACACTTCCATGATCTCTGACTTGTATTAATAGAGCTATAATGCAATTTTCATTGGTGCTCAGTTTTGCTTCAGTGTTTCTCCTGGTGAAGCAAGGGATGAAGTGCATTTTCACTGGAAGTAGAGTGCAGCCCATACAGTTAATTTCTTAAAATATTTTCATAGTTTGTAGAGGTTTCAGCAGTGAAAATCCTGTTATAACAAATATGTAGTGTTTGCAGATGGTCTTCTCAGTTTGTGAAGTAAATGAGGTGGCTGTGGAAGCTACGCCCTGGCAGTCAGGGGAACAGGAAACTCTAATTTTAACACAAAGCAGAGAAACCTAAAGCAGCAGCAGCAGCACAAGTTTCATTATGATTCCCAGCATCCATGGAAGATCCAGGCTATTCTGTGTGCCAGTTCAGTCTTTGGCTTTTATTTTATTTTTGACCAAGGTGGCTTTGGTATTCTAACTTGCAGGTGTCCATAAATTTGAAAAGGGTCTATCAATTCAGGTCACTTGAGTCATGGTTCTTTTGTGAACATACTTCTGTTAAAATCAGTGGTTGCCTGGAGAAAGACACTTGAGCCACACAGAGATCTCCAGAGCTCTTCTCTAGAAGTCAAGGTCCTTGTCTCCCACCTCTCCATCAGCCAAAGGAGCCTTTCTAAAACAGTTTTTAAGCCCATATTTGCAGAACAGATTAGTGCAATATTTTAAGGCTAATTAATTTGTGTTTAAACTGTGACTAATACTCCTGTAACCTTTGATTCTTAAAACTGCTTCCCAAATTTACTGCTAATCTCCTTTTAATGTGGCTCTGATGATGTCACTTTCAAATACTGCTTTTTCAGTAACTTTATGTGGATTTTTTTCCTCATAAAGATGTAAAAGCAACACTTACATACAAGCTAGTAAAAAGACTAGGTAAAAAACTAATTAGGTTTAGGTCAGCTAAACCTTATTAGTTTTTCCAATGAGAAACCAAGTTCATTATGTCCTTCAACTGCTCAGTCTTCTGAGGTTTCATCTGGTAGTGTTCAATGTATCCTCCCTAAGTCTATTAATTTTGAGCTGGAAGCTCACTGTATGTCTGAAGCTGTATGTCACTGAGTCTTTTTCAAAATCCAAGGAGCTGAAAGGTGCACAGAACAATGAGGATTTGGACCTTCCAGGCTGTATTGCATGTAGCTCACGCAGTATTTTTGGTTCTGATCATTCCTGCTTTCTCCATCTTGAGGGCAGCAGTTGAGGTCACTGGGGAACTTCTCATGTTGAGCAGGATCTCCAAGCAGCAGAAAATGCCCAGTCTATCCTGATGTCCTCCTCAGTGCTTACTGCCAATTATTCTTAGGTACACTGCCTCCGATTCCTCTGCAGTGCTTCATAATAAACCTCAGCCATATTAGGTCCCATATTCCTAGTAATTTCTACATTTTATGATCATATTAGTTTTTAAATGCTTTTTATGATTTTTTTTTTGCCCATTACAGTATTTTAAGGCTCTCTAAAACAAACCTGATAAAATTCCTTCCTTGCATATGACACACAGACTGTTGCTTCCTGACATCTGATTTTACATTCTTGCAGCAGCTGCTCTTGAAACTTCATCAAGAACATCAAGAAACATTTTCCGAAAGAAAAGAGTGTTCTTCCTCACACTTCACCCATTTTTCTGTGCTTACTTACTTTTTGTCACTTTTTTTTTATACAAATCATTTCTCTGATGAACTAGTCTTCTTTACTGACTCCCTTTCTGTAATTCCTTCCATATGTTTATTGTCCTTTGTGAAAAGTATGGAGTAAATTATTCCTACTGGGGTCATGTCATTTTGTTTACATTCTTAGTAAATATGAAGAGCATGATTGGAGCCCTTTAGGCATTTCAAGTATGAATGTCTTTTTCCTGAGTATTCTATAAAAACAGGATGCTGAATTTTGTGGAGTTAACATGGCAAGGAATAGGTTTAATAAAATAAATAGGCATCAGTGTCATAAATTTATTGGTAAGTATAGTTATTTTTTTGTTAAATTCCTCTCTAGTTTAACAGTTTACTAAACATTAAAAAAAAAGATAAATTATCTTTCTTCAACTCATTTTCAATATGGACTTTATCTTTAGACACAGCCTCATCATTGCCTGGCTGTTATTAGTAGCCTGCTCCTTACTGAAGCAGTGGGTATAACCCCATGGCATCAGTGCAGTGGCTGAGCAGCCTTGGTCTGGGTAAAGCCCAGGAAGTGGGCCAGGCTCACAGTGTTTTGTGAGAATGACACATTTTTAGCTGTCTGATCACAGTTAGGAGCTGGGAAGTAACAGATCACAGCTTACTGCACTTTAGCAATGATGGATGGACTGTTCTGTTAGCACTATGTCCTGTAAAAGACTGGAGTATGTTTGGCAAGAGCATCCTTAGACATCTTAATGGTGAAAATCCAACAAGGCTTAGCTGAGCATGTGTGAGTGATGATCTTTCAGAGGTTTACAGCTTGCCCAGACTTTCAGAGGAGCAAGGAAATGCATGTCTCTGGCTGTAAAGCCAGGCAGTTGCTAAATGCCATCTCCCTGTTCTTTGGAGTACAGTCAGCAGGAGGTGTTTAAAATACACTTTTTAACAGATATATCCCCTGCTTCATCCTTCTCTCCTCAGCTAAGCTTTCTAAATAGCGAGGAGGGGGAGTCTGCCTTGCCATGCTACCCAGAAATATGTGATGCAAATCCTTCCCTGCAAGAATAAATTGCAGATCCTCCAGAATCCCTTGTACACTGCAAAACCTCTTGCTTCTCCTGCCTTTTAGAAACATACCACATAACACTAGTTTGAAGTGTTTTCCTCCGCCTGTTTTCCTTTCAGCCTTGACTATTTCATTACTTTGCCTCTCTGATGACCTTTCCACACTTCAATGCAGGAGCAGCTTGGTTTATTAGGGAAGTTAAAGAGCTACGCATCTGTATTTTCTGATGGCTTTACTATTCCTACTAGGCTTTTCCACTGGCTAGACAACTTACTCAACATTTATGTTTTGAGAGAAGGAAGGAGAATTGTAATAATTTTCTGCGGGGAGAAATATTATCATTTCTGTTAGAGACTGATTCCCACCTCTGAGCACTTCGTCATTGGCGGGTTGTAAACCTCGCAGAGAGGCTGTCCTGTAGCTATTCACTGAGCCATTTGTCAGGGCAGAAAAATGTGCCTGGTGAAATTGGTCACTGGCAGCCTGCAGCTAGACTGAGCAGGCTTTCAAAAAGGCTGCCAGACATTGCTGCACTTTTAATAGTCAAAATCCTACATTAGCATTTATGAGAACATTTATAGAGAGTTTGAGCAATTGCATGGTTTTTCTCCTTGATGTAATATTAAATCTCTGAAATACAAAAATTTTTCAGAATTATCAGGGGTATATGTGGAAAGACAGGGCAAGGAGGTGCTTCTCCCACCACCAAACCAGACCCCCTGCTCCTTCCAAGGCAAATATATTGTGTAAGCTCACTTATAAACTTAGCAAGATACATCTTGAAACTGCTTTTATTTCCAGATGCATCCAGCTACTTTCACACAAAGGCTCCTTTAGTGGTTGGATACTTCATTCAATTTTCTAGCTTACGTATCTTCAATTTTCCTGTTGCTGAGCTGAACAAGCCCTATTTTTTTCAGATAAAAATGGTTTCTTATTTCTGTAGTCATGCTCACAGATCTGCTTTAATTTGTTGCAGTTTGAATTCAAGTATCTCAAGCACTAGTGACCAGAATTGTTCCTATTGTAGTTCTACCATTTTTAGGACAGAACTAGCATGTCTGTGTATCTACAGAAGTATATTATCTGGTGAGTTTTGTATGTCTCATGCAGTGTTGGTAGCCCAGAGTTGTCCCTAAATCAACTAATGCCACCCAGATTATTCTCTTCCTGTTGTTTTTGATCACAGAGTCCCAGCTGAAGAGATTTTCTATTATTGCCTGCTAAGCTGATGGCCTGGGTGAGGTTTATCTCATTTTGTATTGCTGTACTGGTCTCTTTTGTCTCATTTCTGGTTCTTCAGAACTTATATCTTGTTTAATATTTTGGCTTCTACTACCTTCAGCAATACCTCATAGCTTTGTCATCAACACTCCTAGGTTTTGTGCAAAAGTCATCAAAAAACATAGTAAGACCAATCCTCAAGGAACATCGCTAAGACTCTGTGTAGCCTGGGCCGTTGTCATCTCTCCTTCTGCCTTCATTCCAAACTAATTCTCCAGGTGGCATTGTATGAAATGTTTAACTGAAATCAGAATAATCATCTACCAGACTTCTGTCAGCTGAACACTCAGTTATCTCACCCAGAAATATGTACAGCAAGCTATCACCTGCATTTGTCAGCTTTTGTCCTCCTTCCTCATTCATTTTTTGTACTTGGTTTTTCTTTTCAGAATCTGATTGAACTTTGTTCCTGTTTGAAAGGCGAGTGACTTGACTGTTGGTTCCTGTATAATTTTTCCTCTTCCCTTACATTTATGTACTGTATTTGGTACAGTACTCAGTTACTCAGTCTTCAATTGAACGCAAGTGGGTATAAGGAGAGAAACAATTTGCAAACAGCTCTGTGGGGGTTGCATGTTTACAGCCACTGTGACTCATATCAAATTTGCTCAACTTACAACTGCAAATATGTTTTTCTAGCTGCTATCTCTGCAAAAACGTGCTCAGATTTTTAAGCCAACCTGTGTCCATTTTGGCTCCATGCATTGGAGCTTCGTATGCTACTGCTTTTCTGCTCAGTCAAGGCCTCATTCTGCCTTCACTTGTTTCCCTTTGGCTGCAAGAGTTGGTTGAGGTAACCTTTGTGTGGGCCAGACCCTGAATTTTGTGGTCAGCACTCTGGAGAAGCTATGAAAAAGACCATGTAGAAAACCTCAAATGAATTAAACAAGTATTATACATATTAAAGACTCCTCACGAATGGATCACATTCCATTTATCATTCGCAGGACAAGGTATATTCTAGCAAATATCTCTGTCCTTTTCCCTTTCTGTAGTGTTGGTGGAAGCAGAAAGTAGGACAGTTTATTTATATCTGCAGAGTAAGCGTTTCTGACTTTGAATGTGCTGGGGCTGATGGTAGCATCTATTCATAGCTGTGTTTTAGATGAACAACACACGCCTTTTTATGCTTGTCATAGTTCTTTTGGTCTACAGATTAATTATTTCTCTTTTTTATTATGTCAGATTTGTATTGCTTTAGCTTATTCCATGTTAATGATTTGGTCCTTTAGTTGAAAGTGGGAATTATTTCACAGAGTTTGATGTTAGCAGGTGAAACTTTCTTGAGTCTACCTCTAGTTGGTGCAGATAGATTGGCCTTTCCAGGAGATTTCATGGGATGAGATAATGAGTATGGACTAGATATCTGTTTTTCAGATGGCTAATTGTTAGAGATTAATCCCACTTTAAAATATTTTTTAATGGCAAATAATCAACATAAAACAAGTGCTAGCTGTTCTGCAAGAGCAATGAATGGCCTAATTAAATTTCTGGGAGTGGAGAGAGTAACAATAAGCTGTGGCAGGACAATTCATTACTGGGACGTTGCAGTAGAAGCTTAAGCATGCTATTACACCTAATGCAGAGGAATCTTTGCTTGCTGTGTGCTCTGCTTGGTGGCATCTGGGGTAAGTCCCTTCAGCTCAGGAACTGGAAGCAGAACCGCTGTGCCCAGAAAATGCAGCATTCCAGTCTTGTAGTGGGAAAACCTGGTAGGTTTCGATGAAGTATCATCCTTGTGAGTCAGTGTTTTTCCTGGGAGCTGAAAATGGTGTGTTGCTGCATTGCAGCACAGACTGAGCTCAGCCCAGGAGTTTGGGCATGGTGCTGTCTTCTGCCATCTCCCTCTAGCATAAAGATCACTGTTTAATGATTTCCAGGCTCTACTCTCAGGTTTTATTCAGTTATTGGGGCTGTTCAGCCCTGGTGAAGAGGCAAAATACCTGTGCAGGAAAACAGGGAATTTTTCAGATGCCATATAGAATAGTTTAATTTCTAATCCTTTGGTGTAAAAATAAAAATCTGTTAAAAAAAATAACGGTAGGTCACAAATATGAGGAAATTAAGACATTATTACATCACAGATAATGGAGGCTGTCATAATTTTACATCTGAGGTTGGTAAAAACTTCTTAACTAAAATTATCCAGAACATCACCATGACATTGGCTAAGACTAAGGTTGCACAGAATCTGCAGTAGGCAGCCCTGCTTATCTGATGAAAAAAAAAAAACCATAATAATAAAGTGTATGTGGAAGCTTTCTCATTTAATATTTTTCATTGCTTGAAAATGTAAACACTTTCTTACTCCAGGGTGATTCAGTTCCAAGGTGACATTTGCTGCTGCCAAGCCCCACGGCTGGGTAGTACTGCCACACATCACTGTCGGGAGGGTGGAAGTGATGCACGTGGAGGCTGCTCTGGTGGTAGCACTGAGTAGCACTGAGCTGCTCCACTGTGCATGTCCTCTGTATCTCCCTCTGTGTGGGGGGGGGTCTCCTTACAGCAGGAGGAAGAAGAATAAATGACTGAAGGATGTCTATCAAGCAGCGATGGCACAGGGTTTTGATAGCAGCCTTCTGTTGTTCAGAAGCACGCTTCCATATAAACTCAATGAATCAGAATTTGTATTTTCCCTATCTGAAATGAAATATGGCTACGGCAGGAGTCTAAGGAGTCTCGTCTCCTCCACAGGCTTCATTACATATCCATGGAAGTGCATCTATGTCTACTGATCATTTGAGTACCAATTAGCTTAGATATATTATATATTAATATTTCTATTGTAGTTACACAATTTTCAATGTGTGAGCACCCTGTACCTTCCCAGTCCCAGGATAGCAAACAGCATTCAGCTGCCACAGATCAGCCTCATGATTAAACTTCTGCTGTCAGCCCATCAGACTTGACTGGTTGTTTGCACTTAGTAATGTCTTTGTCTCCTAAACAGCATCAGCAACTAAAAAAAACCCCAGTTATTTCTGAAATTGCATCTCTTCCTTCATTCTTAGGCAGTCACAATTCAAAGCGAAAAATCCCTGTGCTTCTGCCACATACTTGGAACATAAATCAAGTTATCCTTATTTTTTTGGCCACAATAAATAAGCAGGTGTTGAAACTTGATTACGAGATGACTAGTGTTTTTCATTATTTCTTTTTCCTGAAAATATGAACAATTTATACTAAATGGAAATTACTACAGATCTCAGGCATTTTTTGTCAGTTACTTGTTTCTTCAAGCCTCTGTTAAAAGCTGTGTTTTCACTAATGCACCCAATGTTTTCAATTGGTTTTAAAGACAAAAAATGCTATTTCTTGTGTGCTTAAGAAACATTTTAGATCAACTCCACAAGCCATTGAATTGTTTGTTAATTAAAATAGCACATTTAATTCTGAATTTAAACCAGAGAGTAATTCAACAAGGCATTTAACTACTGCCCTAACTCCATCCTGTCACACCTTCTATGTTGAATGTGTATTTACATTTTCCATTAAACTGAGACCTCTGCCACCATCTTTTTTTATCTATTGCACATATTATGAATTATTGTCTGTTTTATGAATATGAGTTCGTTCCACTTAATACTCTGGGATACTCCTACATGCTCTTGAGGCTTCTACTGCTGATAATTTTCTTCATTGACTGATACTTGCCATCTGCATTATGGTGTGGTTTCTGATTAACAGACAAGAAGAAGAATAAAAATGAGCATTATTTGTATAATTTTGTGTTAGTCATAGTCAGGGATCTGCTGTGTCTTAGTAGTGGGCAGCTGCAACACTCATGTACTCAGAGGAAGGGGTGACTTGGCACATGGTTATGTTGTTCATTCTTTTGAAAAAAATAGCACTGCATTGGTCCACCTTTCCTTAGTAGGGTTCCTTCTCTTCAGATCCTTTCCACAGCCTCTCTTCTTTCATTTTGCTTTTCATCCAAAGTATGCTTTATGCTGCCTGTCTTGTCTCTTGTATAAAGTAGTTTCAAGTTAAAAATTAACAGAAGGTGGGATAATTCATGCAGTGCTTTCTTTCTAACTTGCATTTTTTATTGCTTTATTCTTGTTCTTCCCAGGCTTTTTACTTGCTTGCCTTTTCTTGTTCATCTACAGACTGTAAAATGTTTGGACTGGGCTGTGTATTTATTATCTCTGCAAAGGGCAGCACAGTTTCAATGGGTTATGAGCGTAGATGAACATAGGAGGACTTTTAAATAATTTATACTTCCATAAAGCAAAAAAGTCTTCTGTGAAGGTACTTTTTATAGGATGTTATCCTCAATCAGATGTGACAAATTCCCAAAACAAGAGTTGTCTTTTGAGACTGTACTACAGCAACGATTTCAAAGGAAATAGTCTTACAGCAGGTGATGAAAAATACAAACAACCATTTAAACCAAAGCTGGAGAGAGAAATTTGCGAAGATCTCTCCTGGGTTTTTTTCTGACTCCAAATGCAATATGGATTTTGCTTAAATATTTCCATGAGATTCATGAAGAGCAAATGCCTCTGCAAAATATGGTTTTCCTAATCTTACCAGAGACATAATGCTTATTCCAAATAACATAGGCACCTATGCTGTAGGCTAAATTATCATTTTCTTTTTCACCTAAATGCAAAGCATTTTAATATCAATCTCTGGTAAGTAATAGATAATACACATTGCTTTTATACTAAAATTAAATCGTTCATGATTCATAGCTTCAAAAATTGACTCATGCATCCCAAGCCCACATATACAATGTTGTGCTTTACAGCTAGCTGAATATCTGTAGCAACAGTGGCAGTTTTTCTCTGTGTATTCTTTAGAGAAAGATCTGAAACACACTAACTTCATATTAGGTCATTTATTCAGTAGGTCAAGTACAGTACCAGAGACAGGGGTTTGTCTCCAGGGGGTCTGTTTTATGCACAGCATGCAATATGGTTGAGCTGGTAACACAGAGTAGATGTTGTGCATGGATTAAACCACATGAGCTCCTTGCCATGATGTCTGTTCATTGTGATGGAAGGGATTGAGAGGGCTGTGCTTCAGCATAACTTCTCATCTGTCTGCAGAATATGGGCATCTGTGCCCTGTGTTCCCCCCTGGCACGTGGGACCAGCTGAGGGACTCACGCATGGCTTCTTTGCAGCTCTCCTACAGCCTCAGCCCCTTGCTGGAGGCATCCCCTGGAGAGGCTGGGACACCAGAGAGAATGTAGCCTGTTCTTTTTGTGCATGGCACCTCTGATGGTGGCAGGATGAAACAGCTCCAGTGAGGGACAAATGTTGTCGCAGTGTGAATGCAGAAGATTTCAGTGTTCCAGTTCTTAGTCCTTTTGTCCTTGGTCGTGTGTGACGTGCAATGTGGCAGGTTGCCATTAAAGGGGAATTTCTGATTTCCGTGTGGAGAATTGTGGCTGTTGCTTTCAATATTATGTGTTAAAATTTTTTCCTATGTTATGCAGTTAAGCCGTTTACCATAAATATTTCTGGCTTTTCTCTGGAAGTTGCTGTACTTCAATTATCCTCACTTGCAGGATGAAAAAACAATTGTTCTGCCCTTACCCTGTTTTATCCCCATATTCCACCTCAGTGTCATTCACATATGTGATACCTCTTGGAGTATCTTGTGGACAAGGTGGGAGGCAGCAGATTCAAGGGTGAAACTTTATAGCATCACTGGAAAGTATTGGCTAATGCCCCACATGAGTAGAAAGAAAGTCCTTGATGGGAGTAAAACTCAGTCTTTGCCACAGTTCAGCCACCAGTCTGAAGACAAAAGGAGGGTATCTGAGAATAATTTGCAAAAGACTGAGTGAGGACTTTTGATTCTATGGGTCCTGGGGTGGTATGTTCATAAAGCTCTACATTGTTTAGTAAAAACTGGAGTTTTACTGAGTTCTTGCAAGAACATTATTGGGAGGCCTTATTGGACTTCCAGAGCATTTACTATAGCTTTATTAGCATCTGTGGTTTTTTAATTAAGATATGGGCGACTTGAGGGAGTGACTGAAAGGTTCCCTAATGAATTTGTTACATTAATTTCCTTCAGAAAGCACATCTGAGCCTGACTTACATTCCTCCTGCAATTAATTTGTGTAATTTATTGTAGTAAGTTCTGTAGTTTTTCCCTGTAATTGTTCGCTGAATTGACAGGTTTAATTCCATGTAACATGAGAACCAGCAGTACCAAGCTTGCAGTGCTTCATAAAAGCTAATATTACATGTTGTGCTGTTGGATAATGGCAAGAAGAAGGCAACAAAATATTCCTGTGGAATAGAAACATCCAAATGATAGATATTAAGGCCAAAATTAAAAAAAAAACCCCATACTCTCCAAAGGTAGCTCTTAAATCCATATTTAATCACACAGGTAAGTAGCCAGTTTTTTACATGTGCGGCTTTACAGCTTGAGATCCAGCGAAGTACTTACCCACATGGGACATCTGTCACTTGTACACCAAAAAGCAGTTTCCAGAAGAGGGTTCAAAGACTTGATGCCAAAAACAACCTTTCCAAGCACAGTGCTCCCCAGGGAACTCCAGAACTTGCAGATGTGTCCCTGTGTAATAAAGATCAGATAATGTGCTGAAATGCCCTTGGAGACATACATGTGGAATCCCTGGATGCTCAGCACTGCTTAAGTGTGGATGCATATTTAAAAGCTGAAGTGGAGATATGGGATTCTAAATTTAGTTAACTCTTAAAAAAACCATCCTGGCCATTCAAATGGGAGATATTTGTTGTGATGAGAATAAAACTATACATTGCATCTTTGTCAGTCACAATGCTGGCTTCCATGGTTTCCTTGGAAGTGGATCAGATGCACTCTCTTCCTGTCATAGACACCAGATCCATACCATCATGTGCACTGCATGGGGCTGGTGCCCCAAAACACATTGCTGTTTTCATTCACCATGGGCCAATCAATCATAAATTAAATTTATAGAAACACTGAGCTTTGATTTTTGATATTGTGTGCATTTTTCCTGCCTTTTCTAATGTTTTTCCCGTATGATGCTACTCTGTGCTTTCCTCCTGCTATCTTTTCTGCCTGCTAGCATTTGCAGTCCAAATTCTGAGCTGCATCAAAAGGAGCATGGCCAGCAGGTTGAAGGAGGTGATTCTCCCCTTCTGCTCTGCCCTTGTGGGAGCCCTCCTGGAGTGCTGCATCCAGCTCTGGGATCCGCAACATAAGAAGGATATGGAACTGTTGAAACAAGTCCATAGGAGGGCCATGAAGCTGATAAGAGGATAGGGGCACCTCCCCTGTGAAGACAGGCTGAGAAGGATGGAGCTCTTCAGCCTGGAGAAGAGAAGGTTGTGTGGAGACCTCATAGCAAACTTCCAGTATCTGAGGAGGGCCTACAAGGAAGCCAGAGAAGAACTCTTCATCTGGAACTGTAGTGATAGGACAAAGTAACAGGTACAAACTGAAAGAGGGGAAATTTAAGTCAGACATTAGGAAGAAATTTTTTACTGTGAGGGTGGTTAGAGACTGGAACAGGTTGACCATGGAGGTTGTGGATACCCCACCCCCAACAATGTTCAAGGACAGGTAGGATAAGGTCTTGTGTAACCTGGTCTAGTGAAAGGTGTCCTTGCCCATGGCAGGGGGGTTGTAGGTGGTCTTTAAGGTCCATTTCAACCCCTTAACATTCTATGATTCTGTCATTCAGTGCTGCGTGGACTGGCAGAAGGGCTGATCAAGTCCAGGACTGGGAAATCCAAATTCCCAGTCTGGCAGTGATGCTAATTTTTTGGACACCTTGGAGGAGTTTGGGCCTCTTCACTTCTGGTGCAGAAGTAACTTGCCCTTTGTGAGGTTGGAGGGTTTTGCAGCCGTGTGGTCCAAGCTGAGTTCAGCCTCCCAAAGCCACAAAGGGCTGAGGCATGAGTGGGGCAAGGAGCCATCCCAGAAGACAGAGGGAAGACGGAGGGTGAGAAAAGGGATTGAATTGGGATGATACCTTAGAAATCTGCTATGGTTTCTGGTAGGAGATGAGAAAAGAGCATCCCAAGGCTGTGGATAGGGATCTGTGCATGTCTGTGCCTTTTGCTGGAGCCCTTGCTTTGCCAGGGCTCCAGCAAAATGGTCATGTTATTTTTTTTACAATGTGAGCTGCCAGCAGCACAGACATGGCTGCCCATCCAGCACTGCACGTGCTCTGGCTGGGGATGCAGAGGACAGAGCAAGCACAGAGCAGGACCCTCTCCAAGCCCCAGGGTTGGACGTGCTGCAGGGAAGCTGTCACAGGCACCTCTGTGTCTGTCCTCTCTGGACACTCTCTTCTCAAGGGCTATAGAACATACCTTTCTTCTGAAATTCCCCAAACTAAAATGGAATCAATTATGATTTTTCACCTTCTGCTGATGTAAATATAGGGAAATGGCAGATGTCTTGTGTTCTGGCCTGTCCTTCCTTGTCCCACAGTGTCACACACTCACTTCGCAGCTTCCCTTTTTAGATGCATCAGAGAGCATCAGACAATTCAGTGCAATTCAGATTGAAGAATAAAGATTCAAATGCATGGCAGAATCCACAGGGAAGAAAAGTGACAGGAGAATCATACAAATTACATTCTAGTTTTGGGTTTTACACTTTTGTTTTTACCCTGCAAAAAACAGCAATGATCTGTGTCACTGTACACATTCATACCTACTTTTGCATAAAAAATCCTAATGCACAAACATATCAAAACTATTGTAAAACATGTGGCTCTGGGTATGCATATGTATGTTCTTAGATATATCTGCTAGGAAAAGAAGGGCCCCCACTGCTATGCTATCACCTAAAGTATAAAAATAGAAGATTTTCATTAATTTAATACCACAGTGCTATATTTTGAGTTCTGACCTTCAAGGAACCCTTTATCTCTCTTGTTCTTCGGTCTTTTGCTGACAAGCATATTAACTCTGCGTATCTAGAAAAAAATTAAATCCTGCATAATGAAATCCTGATGGTGGATTTTCTCTCCCTCAAAGTGTAAGTTTTCTGGTTTAGCTCATGATTCAATGTGTGCCTTTACAATGGCTTGGTTACTCTGCTGGCTCTCTTCCAGGGTTTACATTGGTTTATTTCTGTAAATGGGTTATAGAGAGAGCCTAAGGTGGAGAGAGCTGAAGTTAATACCAATAAAACAGAGTGGAGTGGTAAACTTTCAGCTTTCCTAAACTTTTAACTTTGTAAGAATTATAGGCCTAGTAATATCTCAGGATTTTCAAAGTCCTTCACAAAATGTTGATAATTATCCTACTGCTTTAGAGAAAGAAAATGTTTGTTTTTAATGCCTTTATGTGTACCAAAAGAGACTAACCACAGTGAAAGGTTTCCTGAAACTCAGGTCTGAAATTCTCATTTGGAACATTTTTGGGGGTAGGAGGAGGATAATCAGTCACATGCTGTTCTGTAATTATAGATCTCATGGGCTCACAATGCCCATGTCTTTTTCTTAAAGCATTTTTCTTCCAGTTTCAGAAATCAGTAGAAACTGGTCCTGTTTGGTTCCTGGGTCAGTCAGTACTGTAGAAAAGAGCATCTCCATTCATTCTCCTTTTTTCAAACTTCTTGAAAACAGATTATTTGTGGTAGTAATGGTTATGCAGATGTGTTGCTTAAGAGGAGATGTACTTTCTCTCATGAAAAAGTTCAAAAGTAGGTCAAAAATAAGGGCCAGTAGTCTCATCTTGGTAGGCACTGAATGCAGCTCCCAACAGACTCATTTTCCTCAAATTTGGCACAAGCGGATAGGAGAAGAACAGAAGCAGTATCAGTGAGACTGGGCACCACTTACCACAGAACTAGGTTGTGCTCTTTAAAATCTTTAGTCCTCTGCAGGTTAGTGGTGATTTTCTTTTTCTCCACAACTGGGCTTCTTCAAGTCTGACAGGAAATCCACAAATTTTGTTTAAATGCATTTTCCATATATAATAGGGCTTGAGATTCAAAGGAATTCATTCAGTGTGCTCTCCGAATGGCATTTAACTCCCCAAGAAAAAACAGTAACAGGAAGTGTTGTTTTAATTAGTACATGAGCTGTGCAGCAGCTAATGTATTCCACCTCTTCACTGTTGTAAAAGGAGCAGGTTTCTTGGTAGCATGAAGCAAGCAGAGAAGAGGGATTGTGCTCTGCTCTCCATATGCTTCAGAGCCCCATCCGGGGGAAGGTGTGAACGGGAGGTGATTTGTAGCTGCCTGCCATTTGTAAAGAACAAGCTTCTGTTGTTCTCCAGGCTGGAAAGAAACCTGGCTGCCCTCTAGAAACCTACTGCAGTGCAACAGGTAGACAGCAGCCTTCAGAGATTTTAAGTTCAACAATAAGGGATTGTAAAGAAAACTTATTTTTTCATTTATGCTTAAAAAAGAAGTACTGGATATCAGGCTGGAAATAGAGATCCCTGATTTCCTCAGACATGCTATTTCTTGATGGAAAGTCCCAAGGAAGTCACATTTTAGAGGAACTTTGAAAGTACACCTCTTTTCCCTCTATCGGGCCAGCCATAAACAGCCAGACTGTACCTTCAGCTGCCAGTGCCATCTCGGGGTCCCAAACTGGGTCTAGCACAGCACTCTGATGTGGAGACCAGACAGACATTGGGCCCCTCCCTGCTCTAGTGCTCCTCTGTTTTGCCAGAAGGCGCAGTTGAGTGCAGCCCAGCGTACCAAGGCTCCCACACCTCTCCTCTTGGTTAATGAAACAATGTGGCCTGTGAAACAGGTGGTGAGGGTGAGTGATTTCATGACCTCCTCCAGCCCATGAGTGTGTCAGCACAAGCTGTAAAGGAAAGCCCAAGCTGCAGACAGCATTTCCCTGGCAATGAGGTTCAAGTGACAGGTGATGTTACAGAGGTGCTGCTATGCTTCACCAAGAAATTGCTCAAGAGAAGATTGACCCAGTACCAGCAAGCGAAGTGGGATATGCTGGGCCAGGCAAGGTGAGGAGCATTTCAGGGGCTTCCAGCTACAAAGCCAGACCGTGTTTGCTGGAAACTGTCCTGTAGTTCCAGAAATGGGAAGTAACAAGCTGGTTTGAAACAAATTTTGGTCAATCAGTGTATCAAATCATGCAGCATTACAACAAAAATAGTCCTTTAAGTTATTTTGCACTCATTAAAAAAAAATGCAATTTCAAGAGCCTGTCCAAAAATACATGAGTGTCTGCCTTAGAGTTATAACTGCCACTGAGGTCCAGTTCGTGCTCGCTTCGTTGCTCTGTGGGGTATAATGGCATAAATCCTCAGAAGCTTGGCTTGATGTAGCCCTGCAGCAGTCATTTTATCTGTTCTGCTGCACCAGCTGGGGATCCAACTTGGAGCCTCTCAACAAAGAACATTCAGACAAATGAAAGCTGTGTCTAATCAGCATCTTGTAGGAATAGTTTCAGAACTCTATAAATGTATGTGTGTGTATGCATTTATATTTTTTTTTTTTTTTCTGTGCAGAACGCAATGGTATGAAAGTAATTCAGATTAGCTGTCAAATATTCCCTGTACATTTTGAAAGTACCACCTTTTTGATTGTTTTTTTTAGTACATAAGGATTCTGTCCTTTGTCAGTTGCAGAGGAAAGTTTGTTCGGGGATCTCCCACCCAAAATTCCAGGTGTCTTCTTGACAGTTTGGATGCCTGTTTGCAGTGCAGGCTCCGTGGTTGCAGCACAATGCAAGCTGGACCTGCAGGGAGCCCCTGTTCTCTCAGCGGAATTCTGCATAGACATAGAGGTTTGCTGGTGCAGGATTGATAGCAGAACTGGAGGATGGACACAGAAACCACTACAGCAGCATCCCTGGAGAGGACAATAGCAATAAGCAGGAGTGACTGTGTTGGTGTGAGCGTGTGGCAAGAAGGGTTGTTTTGTGATGGATCTTCTGCCACAGGGATGAAAAGTCACTCAAGAAGAGAGGCAGGCAGAGATGTCAAAAGGATTAGAGCTGTGTTGACAAGGCAATAAAAATACCGGGTGACCCACTTACCTCTCACTTGGCTAATTCTCATCAGCAGCTGAGCTTAGAAGGCATTTTTTTCAGTGCTTCTGTGCAATGTAGGTCCTGTGGTGAGGGGGATGGAGCCAAGACTAAGGATTTCCCTTTTCCAATGCACTGTCTTGCCACCCAGAGGGTCCTTTTAGGTGGTCCTATAATTGGAGTTTGGCCTCAGTGGAAGATAAGCGTTATACTTTAGCAGAAGGGCTTTGGAAAAATACGCTAGAAGTAATAACTCTGCCACTTTGAGAGATAAGAACTTTTTTTATGATAATGCAGCTCTTTCCAATGCATGGCTGACATTTCTGCTATATTTAGCACAGACTCTTCCATTTTTCTTGTTGCAAAGGTAAGAAATGTATTTGGAGTTAGCAGGCTGCCAGCCAGGGAGGAGCAGTTCCCTTCTTCATGGCTGTTTACCCAAAGAGACCGGCAAGCCAGCTGGCTCCTTTCCACATAACAGGGGGCTCTTCTTTGGAGTGTGCTAGCACAGGACCCTCTGCTTGCTGTGGAGAGCAAAACATTCTCTGTGCCGATGAAAATGCAGTGTGACTGAGGTTACAAAGAGAGACGCTCTTCACTTTGCCTGATGTCCAGAATTTTTGCCTTCTTGCTTAGCTGCAGAGACTTGTGCCGTGCTGAGGACATGCTGTCTAAAAAGCCGCTGAGTTTCTAGAATATAACACAGTGAAAAGAATTTAAAATTTCCTCCAGTTATCCTTTTCCTACTGTTTATTATCAAAACACATGAAAATTTTTCACTCACTCAGCTGTGTGTTTCTTTATTTCTTTAGGCTGTGACTCGTCACTGAACTTGACATCTCAGAAAGCCACAGAGGCAGTGGACGGTATCTTTCGGTCCCTCAGGGATATTGCCAGAGTCCGAATGCACATGAAACAGTTTAATTCCATACATAACCCAGGCAGCAACACCCACCAGGCAAGTATAGCATTTTTTTCCATGTCTTTGTTATTTCTCTAGCATGCTGTCAAAATTACAGCACTAGTTTTGTTGATGTGCTAATCCTATCCACATTCTGCCCATATAGAAGATACATAAGTAAAGATTTTATAATTGACCTAATCATGAAGAACTTCCTCAAGTCTTTTGTCAAAACTCAGGCATATGCATGTCAATGTCAACAAAGAATTATCTGAGGAAGAAATTCATGCTTTGCTCTGCAGCACTGTGGAATGACATAAATGCCTGTGAAAGGCAGGGCTAGGTCAAGATGGCTCTCAACTAAGACCGCTCAAGGCAGAGTGAAGCAGGATGTCTGCATCCATATGGCAACTATATTCTTCTTGTATTTTCTCTCCCATTCCTCTAAGTGTGAGAGACAAACCTGTTTGTAAATAGATGACAAATGCAGCTTCTGCTTCTAAAATAGGAATACATGATCTGTGACACGACTTTAGGTTACCAGGACTAATAGACAGTGGTTTTCCGTCTCTCTGTCTCCCCTGAAGGATTTTACCTTTTCCAGTTAAAAACAGAGGTTTATAACAGAAAGCAGTGATTTAGAGAGAGATCATAAAACATTATTCTACCCTTGAGCCAGAAAAAAATCTTTCCAAATTCCTAACAGTGCTGTAGACCAGCAAAGGGATGTAGTTCAAATTAAGCATTGTTTTGTAAGAACATAAGTGATGAGCGTTGCGAAATGTCACTGGAAATCTAAGGTGAAGGAAACCTGTTCCTGAAGTCTTCTAGCAGTTTTGACTAGTCTGGTGTTCAAAATGGAGAAAATTGTTAAGAATTTAATACAGTTCAGTGCAGAGGCTGTGAGATGATAAGAAAAGTCTCCTGGAAGTGTAATTAACATCACTATGTTCTTTGGATGTAATTCAGTTTGCTTGCTTAGGGATAAGTGCTGGAACACAGCAAGGGATATATTAACACCTTGCAGCCCCTTAATCTAGCCGTGCAATGGATCTAGTTGCTTGAGTAGGACAAACCTTCTGCTGAGGGAAGTCCAGGAGATTTATAATAGTAGAAATAAGCAAGCAGTATGTGATTGTCCATGATACTTACAGCTCTCTAGAAATGGGCCTCTCTTTTGACTGGCAGATGTTGTGTGCAATCAGTTTAGCTCCTCAGAAGAACTGGTGCCTGTGCTGTGACCATACCTGTGGGATATGCCCAGCCACTGCCCTGGAGGGATGTCTGCTGAGATAAAAGATTTTGCAATCGCCCAGCAGGACTCCCTGGAAAGGCAACCACTTTTGAGTCATGGCGAGGAAAGGTAGACCCACAATCCTTTGGGATACCCTATGCAGATTGTTCTGTAACCCATTGGTCCGTCCCAGACCCTCTGTAATCCATTGGTCCCCTTGCTGATCCCCTGTATCCCTATAAAAGAAGACCAATTCACCTCTGTAGAGAGAGAGCTCGTCCCTGGCTTCCTTTTGCCGGAGGGGACCCACAATAAAGCTCCCTTCGTGCGGAACCAGCCACACGGGCCTTCTCGTCTCTCTCTCTGGTCTGGCTTGGCCTAGAGGCTGCCCTGCAGAGCTGAGCTGGAATCACGAGCTGATATCACTAAAGAGCTGACAGCTTCTGCAAGGGCTCTTCTGCCAGCAGCTGAGATGAAGACACGGGACCCCGGGAAGGCGATTCCTTTCAGGACCATCTCCCTGGACCGGTCATCTCTTCCTGAGTCACAGCCTCGGACCCCACCACCAGCTGTAATACATACCCATCCCCAGACCTGCTTAGTGCTATGGGAATGGGTTTAGCCCGTAGGTACTTTTTTACTTTATCTGTTAAAAGCTGGGAAGCCTCCATTTCTTCTTAAGACTCATAAAAAGGTTTCTATGGATAAGTAACTGGGAATTGGATAGCCTCTTAGGACTTTTTGTAGCATTGTAGTTTGTATGTTTTACATAAAATGATATATGTTTTCATCAGGTTATCAAACTAGTTCATGTAGTGACCATGCAAGAACAGAATTTTGCCTGTTATTGAAACTACTTTCATTTTGATCTAGATATATTTCTCCCTTCCTCCTTCCCTTCCTCCATTCCTTCTTCCATCCCTCACTTTCCTTTTCTCATTCTCTCTCTTTCTCTCCCTTTTTCTCTCTCTTCTCCCCTTTATAATCTTGTCAGGGTGTGTCCCATAGCTGTTGAGGTTTTCAACGGCTATTGAACACAATTTGTGCCTGCCAAAATTTAAAGTTGATAGAAGTTTCATTATGTGAGATAGAAACCAATGCAGCTGTTGGGGGTTGTACAAAAAAAAAAATCCCTAAAAACTTGGTAGATTAATTTCAAGTCATATAAGATTTTTAGAAATATTTGAGACCATTTTAGTTACAAAAGGTAGGTGATCAAACTGTCTGTATTTTAGTATCTGCATAGTCTGACTGGGTTGTTTTCAAGGGCACTGAGTTTTGGTGATGAAAATTCAGACATGCAAAATCATAGCACTTTTTTGACGTCTTTTGAATACATAGTTTTGTCTGAAGTCAGATGATACTTTTCCTTTAATTTTGTGGAGTAAGCCTCACTGTTAAACTCTGATTTGATCTCTGCTCCAAAAATATTTCATTCCTAATGTTTTTCTGTTCCTCATCTATGAAGATATTAAACAGAGTTTTATAAATAGGGCTTCATGCCTGCATGTGTATTTTCAAACAGTTGTTTATTGCGTGCCTAGATTTGACAGAAATCTTGACATGTTCTAAAAGATCCTGCAGCTCATGTCTGCTGTAATTTGCTTTGTTGGCTCAACTAAAAGTTATGCACATGTTGTGAGAAGAACTAGATGAGTTGTATAAATCTTTGTTGACAGGATTGTATTAAAAAACTGTAAGCTTTGTTTCTCACTCTAAAGTGTTGGATTAAAAACATTTCTTTAATGACTCCAGAAAATTTTAGTTTCAAGCCAAGTGGCTTGTGTTTTATTTTCCATCCATTTTTACTATTACCTTGCAAGATGTCTCTTGTAGATATCATCTTTACAAAACTAATGTCATTATGCTTGATTCCCCTAGGAAATCGCCCCTAAGGGGTGATATATGCTTGGGGTAGTCCCAAAGCCAAATAAATGTGCTAATTTTAAAGTTGCTCATTTTCTAAGATGGTTGCACTTATTGAAATGATCGTGGTTCTGTTGCAGTTTGGGCAAAGTTTAAAGCAGTAAAACAAAGCTCCATCTGTAAACCAAGTAAGCTTGAATTTTCATTAAAGATCTTTCCATTGGTCCCTAAAAGTTTTATCTTAAAAATTTTCTCAGGATGTGAGAGTGGTTTAAACCTTGGTATCAGAATGTGGAAATTATTAGGCTACTACTTCGTATTCAGCCTGGGTTTGTGGATCCTGAAGAGGATACAAGGTTTATCCTTTGGGAATAGACCTTCCAGCATGCTGACCATTTGTACCTTTACATTTTCCACTTCTCCTAGCCCCTAACTTCTCTGAAGCTCTGACATTCATGACATTCATGATATTCAACCCCACAACGGTGGGGTTGTTTGGCCTGTTTTTCAGAAATCTTCCACAGGTGGAAGCGTTGTGGTGTGCCAAGGCCATGGAAGCTAAAGGACTAACAGGGACTCCTTAGCTCTGCTCTCCCATGAGGGACAAACAGGCAGGTTGGCCTCTTCCCTGCCCTGCTGATATCCAGACCTTAGTGAGGACGTGACACTTGGAGGAAGGCAGGAGTGGTCCAAAAAAAAAAAAAAAATTCCTGTTCAGATGTTTGTAAAATCCTTAAAAAGGGAATGAGATCTGGGTGCACAATGGGCGACAGAGTCTCATACGTATGGTTATCCATTTCTGTATTACCTCCAAAAAGATTCCATAGAAAGTAAAAGCCCCGTCTTTCTTCCTTGTCTCTCATAACTGATACAATACACATGGGGCAGAGTAAATGTGTGGCTCTCTTCCAGTCTTTTCAGTTTGATGTTGTGCTGGTGCATGCCATCTGCAGTCAAGGTCACAAACTCTCTGAATGCTTTCATTTCTGGGATAGTTGTTTCTGTAAGCTTTAATAGAAATAAAATGCTTAGAATTGTGGTTGCACTGAGTCTAAACAGGTTTACTCACAATGTGTTGTTCTCTTTGTGCAGGCTTCTTACAAACCTCTGCTGAAACAGGTAGTGGAAGAGATCTGTAATCCTGATCGGCCCGATCC
This sequence comes from Corvus kubaryi, assembly GCF_017639235.1. NCBI lineage: Eukaryota > Metazoa > Chordata > Aves > Passeriformes > Corvidae > Corvus > Corvus kubaryi. The sequence goes on from NW_024582073.1 coordinate 5,254,652, forward strand.
TGTTGATATTGAGCATATGTCATCAGGCCTCACTGATCTCCTTAAAACTGGATTCAGTATGTTCATGAAGGTAAACCAGCCTTCCCAAGCTCATCTGTAAGATTTTCCTGAGGTCAGAGCATCATGCAGCAGTAGCTGATTTTATTATGCTGTTCAGCAGAACTTGAGGGGAGGTTAGGAGAGTTAAATCCTTGAAGGGGGACTGGGAATAGCTTGAGGTACTACACTGTAGGTACAGTGCAGACATGTAGCACCTGCTGAACGAAACAAGAGGAATGGAGCAGACTGAACATCTAAGTAAGGGTGATGGTGGACACCAAAATAAGGATGATATATCTGGGAAGAGACAATGTGGCTTTGCTAAAGGAAGTGCTAACTCACATAGCTTTTAGAGCTCTTCAGAGATACCCAACAAATAAATTGATGTGAGTGTCAGTTCATATTATCTACCTGGATTTCCAAAAGGCATTCCACATGGCACCTCATCAAAGGACTTTAAAGACACTCAGCAGCCTTCAGATAGGAGAGAAGTAAGTATGAACAATCTGGTCTCACACAGCATGAAGGAGGAGCTCTATATTCAATACCTTTTCTATAATTAGATATTGTTCAACTTGTACTGGGGAGGAAGGAAGCCCATTAGTTAGAAATTTCTTTGTGGATTCTCTTAGCATGTTTTAAGACAGTCATTCTACAAGAATTTACTCTGCTTTACAAATTAGCCCATGCTAAGTGTCCACTAAATATTTACAGAGTTGAAGTGTGGAGTAGCCAGCATGTTGTACATTCAGCCTTGTCTTACTGCATATCCTGAATTCTCTGTTGAAAACAGCCCCAGATTTACATCAAACCACATCAATACTATGGTTATGAGTACGGTACATTTCAGTACTGTGCCCAGTGTTTTTCTTTCAGTTTTACCACTATCACCCCTCAGCATAGAAGAGACATCAGCAAACTGTGCGAGGCAGTGGACACAAATTGCAGCAAGGGAAGTTTCAGTTTAATATAAGGGAAAAAATACCAACTGTAAGAGTGGTTAAGTCCAGAGAATTCTCCGTCTCTGAGATATTCAAAGGTTGGCCAAACAGAGCCCTGAGCAACCTGATACAATTTTGAAGTTGGCCCTGCTTTGGGCAGGGAGGTGAACTAGATGAGCTACAAAGACTCCTTCCAACTTGATTCTGTGATTCTACGGTAATAGAAAAGACTTTTTTTTTTTTTCTCTTTTGTGCAAATTCCTGCTAGACCTGCATTTAAAGTCAGGTGACAAAAATAGTTTTGACTGTTGTGTTGGTACTATTCTAGAACTCACTAACAGAATAACAAAGTTATTTTTCTGTTATTTCAAAGAAAGCTAGAATTGAGCACAAAATCAAGTAAGCCTAAAATCCAGTGCAAGAGAGAGACATAAATATATTCTGGCAATATGTATCTGTAAGCGCATCTTTCCTGGTAAAACAAATATCCTACTATAAAGAATATTTAAGAGATGAGCAAGTGAACTTTGTGTAGGATGAATATTTTGTAGGCATCATCACATACCTCACAAATATGTGTCCATGCTTGCTCCCTTGGTTTGTAGCCTGGCTTGCTGGCATGTGCTCAATTGTTGTGTGAATGGGTTTCTGACCAGCCTGTATTTCTGACACTATCACACCATCAGCATAGTAATTATTTTGTGAGCTTCCTTATTTTTGTTTCTTTCTCAGTGCCTGAATATAAATGCCAATTCACATAATAATACTTTGGTGATTGCCTCAGGTGTGTTAACTCAGGACAGACTTTTAAAGATAGCTCACATCCAGAAGTTGTTTGTCTGGCAGGTGTGTTTGTTTTGAAGCTAAGGGATGGTGAAGGGAAAAAGCCCCCCTGCCTCAAGGACTCCTCTTTTGGCTGCTTTAAAACATAAAACACATGGTTCTTTATGATCTGAGCTTGCTGTCATTGATAACAAGTGCCCTGCACAGCAGCCTAGTTTCTGGTGATTGGCGTGTTTTCCTTTTTCCAGTTATTCAGCTAAATTAATTGGTTTTTGGTTGGTCACAAATACCAGAATCATCAGTGCTGCTGTCCTTATTGGGTGAGTTACAGAACAATAACAGTTGTTTTTGCTGACTTTCCTCAGAGAAAAAAACTGTGGTTTTTGAGCTGCCATGAGCCATGAGAATATACCTGTCCTCTCATGCCTTCCTGTTTCAGTTTTAGAGTTTTATTGACCACTGCCACCCTGTTTTCCCACCTCCTCCCCTCTCTCTCCTCCACGCAGACACGTGCACTGGCAAAGAGCTCTCTGACCATCAGCATCTCAGCATACCCTGTACGGTGAGCTCAGAGCTGGAGGGAAGGCACTGATGTCCTGCTGGGACACTCTGCTGGCTCAGGGCACCATCCCCACTTCCTCTGGGCTCTTTCACTTCAACGTAATGGTTTTGAGGGGTTTTTGGTTAATCTTTCTAATTGCCTGAGGCAGCTCTCCGAATTTTTTTTAATGTTTGGCATTTTGAGTTGAAGGTGAATTTCACTCAGGGATTTTTGCAAAATTCAGGTTTCACAGTAAATTCAGAGGCTGTGGAAATGTCCCAAATTAACCAAACTGTAGAAGGATCCCAGAAGATACACATTGCCTTTGTTGCAATCTATTTCAGTTCTTCTCTATCACTGAAATGAGTTGTGTTTAGCTACACACAGCCAGTTCCTTCCAAAGAGAGAGTCTTGGGTGGTTGTATTATCAAACAAACAAACAAAAAAAATTGGCAGAAACTTGCATTCTTAACACAGCCAAGTATTTTGTACCCAAAGTATTGTCCTCCTTCAAAATACTTACACATAGCATAACAAAATTACAGATTCCAAGGCCCTGTTCATTTCTGTTTTAATTTAATTTAGAGTTTGCATGACTAATAGTATTTTTAATATGCATTTCTGGAATTTGTGGTTTGAACTTTAGTCTTCTGAAAAATATTAAGTTTTATATAGGCACCATGTGTTTGGATCTAGGTTTATTTTGACTGAAGGAAATTATTTGTTAGGACATTTTCTCTTTAGCATTACCCTGAAAGCTTGTGTTTTCTGATTCCTATACTGGGTGTCCTTTCAGTGTGCCCAATGTTCTGCATGCATGTTTATCATGAGTTTGTTTTTGCTAGGAGGGATATTAAGAATCATAGAATCACAGAATCACAGAATCACAGAATCACAGAATGTTCTGAGCTGGAAGGATCCCACAAGGATCATCAAGTCCAGCTCCTGGCCCTGCACAACACCATTCCCAATTATCACACCATGTGCCCAAGAGTATTATCCAGGCAGGCACGGTGCTGTGACCACTTTCGTGACAAGCCTGTTCCAGTGCCCTGGAATTGTGGTGTATATGCTATCTGTGCCATCAGCTCGATGAAGATGGCCAGCAAAGTGGGGGTGAGTTAGAGAATAAATACCCAGTATGCAAATACTCAGCTCACTAATACATCTCTCTAAGGCTTTTGTACTAGTTTCAGACTCTCAGGAATTCAAGAGCTCCTTGCCTGGGGAGCAGCATTGAACAGGGAGCCCCATGTAATCAAAGCCAGCTAGCCTGGAGAGAGAACATGCCATCTCCCTGTGCTAGCTTCAAAAGGAAGAGTCCTTGCTGAAGGTTACCAGGCAGAAAGCCTTCAGGATGAAAAAGTGCCAAAAGACTAAATATAGCAAAGCCACAATAAGGAGAAGAAGAAGAGCTGTTCCTCCAGGAGCTGGAGCCACAAGGATCAAAGAAATCTGCTGTGGTGGGGAAAGCAAAAGAACCCTGCTCTGCCCAAACATGGTTGACATCACTTTCATTCTGTCAAGTGAATGCTGTTAAAAGCCTATGCTCATGCAAGGAAAGGAGGTGGAGAGTCTAAAAAGGAATTAAACTATTTCGTCACTTTTCAGAGCCGAGCATTTGGAGTGTTTCATGCTCCAGGGTGATGTGACAAGAGCAATGGCATGGGCTCTGTTGACATCCCTCCCAAAGACTGGATCAAGGTAGTGTCAGGGGAGTGTGTTTTCTCAAGAAGGAAACAGTTTGCTAGGAAACAGCAAAGTTTCATCAAACTTCTAGAAGTGGCTAAGAGGAAACTGAGGTAAAGCATCACCTTCACATTTAAAATTATAATGCAGTTTTATAAAGTCTTAACTGAAGTGGGATGTTTGTGCCATTTTAAAGATAACTGGAGAAAAATGAAACAAGTATTTTCTTGGAGCTAAAGTTTCTCTATATTAGTTACAAGGCTCTCATAGAAGCATTGAAAACTCTGAATTGAAACAAGCTAGAAACTGAGTTTAGACTATAATGGATCTGATTTATTTTTACTGGATGAATTGTAAAAGATTATTCACTGCACCGGTGAAAACACATTGCATAAAATTCTTTTCCATGTTGACCTCAGGCAGGGATTCTAGCATGTTTAGGCTGGACTCCTTGCTTCTACTGGGTAGTAATTTACCCCTCATTCCTTAAAGTCTCCTGTGCATGTGTATCCAAAGTAAACATCCACCCAAGTACTCTCCTCCCACTCTGGGAAAGGGAGGAAAGTAAGGAAGAAGGAATGGAGGGAGAAACCCTGAGACTTCAGGAGAAACTCCCATAGGTTTCAATGGAATCCATGGAGACTTTATTTCCCTGGAAACAGTTAATTAGTTCTAACTGGGCATCACCCCCATTGATTTCCCTCTCAGCTGCTACAGCATTCCATGAATATTTCTTTCTGAGCTTCCTCTTTGCTCTTCCTCTAGCCACTCAGGGAGCTGATCGCTGATAATCCATAGGCTTGGACCTGGGTGAAGCAAGTACAAATAATGCTTTCCTTCGTTTTACAGGTGAATCGCCCTCACCCTGGTGATCATCCTCTTCTGATCATCTTTATGGTTGGTGGAGTGTCAGTCTCTGAGGTCAAAATGGTGAAGGATTTGGTAGCAACACGCAAACCTGGTACCCAGGTAAAAACAGCTCTAAACTTACAGTTCCTATCCAAACAAAAACTAAGAAAATTCATCAAATAGTGTTCCCTATAGCACTGGTACCAAACCTACAGAAAGCCACAGCCAGATGGGCAGAAATGATGTTAGGGTTTTGCTGTGAAACATCCATAGGCAACAAGTATTCAGGCACCAAGGATCTGTTTTTTCACATGTTGTAGTCAGCAACGAAAGTTCAAACTCAGGTTGGAGAGTTCAGAACAGACTGGCATTAATTTGAAGTAGCTTTCATCATGTCTCAAAAGATTAGTGTCTTTGTATTCCTTTTAAACAGAAACATTTGCTGTCCGAAAAGCTACAGGCTCCCTGGCAGTCCACTACGGGACATAGCGCAGGGATACTCAGGAGTCTGGGTACCACCTAGTGACTTATGAGGGGTAATCCTGCAGGCACGCCAACTAGCAAGGGTGAGGAGCAAAATAAATTAACCTGGATACAGCTGTACTTTTCCTGTGTCTGGCCAGGTGTCTCTGATAGATACCTGACCACTAGACCTTAAGTAGCCTGAAGCAGGTGATTTGGAGAAAGCCCCAAGTTTCTGCGTCCTTTGAATGTGCTGTTGGACTCCGGGAAGAAGGATGGTTCCCACAGTGAAGCTTCAGTAATGTCCATGTGGCTGGTCTTTGCCTCATCCACTTTCTGGCAGCAGAACTTGACTACAGTAGCTGTCATCTGAATGGAGGAGGGAGAGGAGGAAGATAGGTGAGCTCTGGTGGCACCTGAGATGTTAAAAATTGTCATTAATTGTGGAGGACCAATCAGGTGTGTGTTGAGTACTGCAGATACACAGGGTAATACAAGAACTCTAAAGTGCTGTGTAACCAGCTGCATCATAAACATAACTCTAGTTTCCAGGGTGGCTTGTAAACATCTTGTTTTCAATTCCTATGGAATGCAGTTGTGATTAGTGAGAAATCATTAGCAAAACAGAGCCAACCAAAGGCAGAGCAGCCCCTCAGTTTGACATGTGTTTTCCGTGTTTCAGTTGTCTTTGCAAGGCAGTCTCAAGCAGTGTTTTGTAAGTTGGAGCACCATTTTAGCGGTGGTTTTTTTTGATCTGATAACACGATTCTTTCCTATTAACCTACTGGTAATCTCCTCAAAATAGCAAATTAAATTTTCCCTCTTGGAGGGGAATTGAGTTGTGACATACTGATGGACAAGTTAATCCACACACACAATGTATTAAGACACCCTGAAAGATAAACAGAGGGTTAACATCTGAGTTGGTTTAGAACTATGCAGGGAGATTTTCAACTGGCTTTCTAGAGGGACTTAAGGCTTGACAGTGGTGACATGGGATCTGGTGTTGCTTTGCTTTGGCTTAACCCTGGCAGCAGGTCACCCTCTGAGGCAGATTCCTAAAGCATTTTAAGCTTTTACTGCATCTTGCCTTTTATCCAAATGTGCTGTGTTAGAGGTGAAAGGACTTCGGGGGAGAGGCGGGAGGAGGAAGAGAAAGAAGAAACTAAGCAGTTGTGCGAGTGTCTCACCAAAAAAAAGTTTGTAAGTTTGTTGGATTTACCTGGATTTCTGCACTATAGCTGTGAATATGCACCACCTGTTTGGGATTATTCTCTTTTCAAAAAGCCAGGCATTTATCTAACTCAAGCCAGGGTTTAACAGAGCCTTTTTTTTGCTGTTCAGGCAATCAGGTTCAGGCTTCAGGGAAACACTGGCCTTCCAAGTCCCTTCCAGTCAAAGAAAGCACTAACATTTATACTAATTACTGGCTCTTGGAAAAATGCAGAAATGTGTAAGTACAAAAACTGAATAAAGTAACTGAAGAAAAACTGAGAGGATGCACTGATTACTTCAGCAACTGTTTGGAGTTTAGGCAAATTACATTTAAATGTGGAATAAGAGACACATGTTTCCATCCACAGAACAGTTCTGCATCTGAATGTGAACAACAATTTTATTTCTCATGGAGAAGCACAAAGGAATACAGTGTTTCCTATGCACCATTTGGTTTTGGATGGTGGCAAATAGCTCCCCATAACTAGTGAGAAGTATCCTCTTTTTGAAGGAAGAAATTACTTCTCTTATTCTGCTTTAATCAGGAGAGTAATAAAGGGGAGAGAGCATGAGAGAATATTTCCCCCTCTCTTCTCCCGACATGCACTACCATCTATGTGGTTGTGGCTGAGGTAGGCAGACTGATATACTCTTTCAGAGGCACCTTTAGATGTTAGCTGCATCCTTCCCTGCCTTCTGCTGGGGGAAAACTTCCCATTGGATTTCAGTGGGTCAGGATAGGAGCTCCTGGCTCTTCCACCTTGGCTGCACTAGGAGGGGTAGCCCTTCAGGTGAAGCATGAAAGACAGGCACGGTGTAAGACAGGCACAGAGTACGAAACAAGGAGAAGGACTGTCCTGAAGAGAGCTGCCTGGAGAAGAGATGGACATTACTTATCAGGGCAATTCCCCTCTTCTCTGTAAAAAGGAAAAAACAAACATTCACGTTTATCCCCCTCAATGAGCCCTTGGAGATACTGGAGGGAAAGGAGAGAAGTCCTCCTGTATTCAGCAGCATCTTTTCTGAGACATAAAAGTTGCAGATCTCAGTTTTCTCTCTGGGCTTGCTATTAGTTGCACAAATCCCCTGAGGGTTCAGTGGTAGGACTCCAAGAAGAAATTGCTTTTATCTGTCAATGGCTATTGTTGATGTTTGGCTTGTACACTCAAAAAACTTCGGTAACATGTCCCTTCGTGTTTTTCAGAGTTAAGCTGCGTGATAACAAGATGAGCACATACTGTGCTGTAGTCTAAGTCTCATGTAACATAAGTAAGACAGTGTCAGCCTTTGGCATCTGCAAGTTACAGAGAGTTTTTCAGGCTCACGAAGGAAGAGATAATCAGTGTCAGTTTGCTGCAGATTGTGTGGGAGGACAAGGGAAGAGGAGAAGTGAGGGGGAAGCTATCACCAATACAGAAGGGATCCTTTCAGTATCTGAAGTGAAAAGATGTATGAAAGAACAACAAAAAAAGTTGAAATGCAGCATTACCACATACTTTAGCCATGTGATGGACAGCATTTGATAGATGCTGCAATAAATGGACACACAGACATACTCTGTTGTTGATGTTTGTACTTCTTCTCCTTGACTTTGCGCTGAAGAAGCAAATTCATTTTCAAGTGGGCTAGTATGATTAAATCTGCCCCCAGATCCCTGCCTGCAATCCTGACCCTATGGACACTGCTAAGCTTGGGGCTCAGTAAGAGCAGTGTCCTATGATTTTGACCCTGAGATAGCTCCTCACAGCAAGAGTGTACACGCTCAGTCCTGGATGATAGCTTTGCCCTATCACAACACCTAAATTATATACTTATTATATATTAGGAAAACAGATACCTGGACCCAGCAGGATATGTGTCATGGTTGTAGTGAGTGATGGTTTCATTCATCAGACCCATCTGGGATTAAAAACTGGAAGAAACCAAAGTGATAACATCTGACACTGCTCAAGGTTGAGCTTGATGTGCAGAACAGCCTGTGCCTGGTCTGAGGAGACGTTTCTGAACAGGGAGTCTGGCTCCCTGCAGCAGGCACTTTTGTGGTGCTCACCTTACCTTCAGCTGAGAGGAAACAGGCATCACTCAAATCTGTGCTATAGGAGAGGAAACCACTGCTTCATCAGCTGATGCCTCGCAGTAAACCCAGTGGCAGTCACAATAAATCACAAGGTAAGATGTGGGTAGAAATGTGTCAAAGCACACATTCATTAAGCATACAATGCTACCAGTCATTATGCTCCTTAAAGCAATTTAACTACAGTTATTAGCGAGCAGACAGTTTCACTGGACAAGTTGTATTGCCCTGTCAGTAAACACCAGAAGCAGACAGCCTGCCTAGAGCTGGGTAAAAAACAGTTACTATCTATGGCTCATTAGTACTGTCTCAGTCCCTTCCAGTTTGACTTGTTGTTTCTTGTTCCCCTTTTTTCAGGTAATTGTGCTCTCCTCTGTACTCCTGACACCACATAGTGCCGTTGAGTTGCTGTTTGCCCCAGACCGTCTCCAGCCTGATGCTCATATCTGATGGGGAAGGCTGTGGAGGAGTGAGTGCCTTGCCTGGAAACATCAAATCCCTTCTCTGTCAGTCTTCTCAAGAGCCCTTCAAAAACTGTCATGTCACCTGCTGCAGTAAGAGCTCCAGGTGAAACAGCTGGGTATCTGGCTGCAAGGGAACATCTGCAGCTCGTGGGCAGCTCTTCAAAATGGTCCAGTTGTCCAGCAACAAATCTCCCCTCCTTAACGATAGCACTGTGCAGTGCTGAATCACTCCCAGGCTCACTCAGCGTGGTGAGGGTGATTGTTCATAACAATTCCCTAGAAAAGGAGCAGCTGAGGACCAGGTGATGCACAGTTTGCACTCCCCAAGCAGTACCTTTTCCTGATGGTTTTCCTGGGTTTGCAGCTGGTGGGAAATGCTGCTGAAGGAGGGAGAGGCTAGCAAAATCCACCCTCTGACGTGCTACCTTGCAAAACGTGTGCCTTACACAATGTGAACAGTCTCTACTCTTACTTTGTCCCTCACTCCAGAGAGATCATGGAACAGCAGCCCTGATTTAGCTGGCACAGCAGCTCCCTGTCTGGTGATGCTCTTTCAACAGGACTGTTAGAGACAGGGAAGCAGAGAGCCAGACTCAGGGGCTGGGTTACATGGCTGCTTCTCTCTAAGCTTTCCATTTCCTGCTCTAGTTTCTCCACCCACAGTCCCAGAAGAAAAGACTGTTTCTGATGGCACACTTCTCTGTAGATTTACACAGGAGGCCATATGGGCTGTGATGGTTTGATGATAACCCCAAAAGAATCCTCCCCTCACATGCATTTAAAAAAGAAAAAGAAAGAAAGGGGGGAAAAAAAAGGGCATGATCCCATTTTCAAGGGGCCCCAGCACAGATTCTTTCTTGAGCTAGATTTCTGAGCAGCATGATTAAAGAACAGCTTTTATTTTTAATTTATAATCACGAAAGAACTGCAATCAAATTCAGTTATGTAATTTTTCTTTATAAAACTTTGCTACAATCTGTGATGTAAGAGCAGCAGCCAATAGAGATTTTAATTGCATATAGCACCGAGGTTTCCAAATTGCAACATGAAATGGTGGAGCTCTAAAGCTGCATCCTCTTGCTTCATCCAAGTAATGCTACGACTACAGCTTACACTGAGATGAGAACGTGAAATTAAGTGACATTCACTCTATCATAGCATTCTTTATTATGCCAAAGGAGTAGATTAAATGGGAAGTAGTTTTTTAAATTTTGTTCACTAGCTAGCATTAGTTCTCCTAAATGTTTATGATGGTCTTCAGAAAAGGGTGCATTTTGGTTTAAGTTCAATTTTGAGTGGCTGGAAGGAAACAATGGACTGATTATAAAGCATGGACAATGTCGTCTCTGTGGAAGAGAAATTTGTAAGAATGACTATAGAATGGAACTTTGTGCTATAAAAAATGAGAAATGCTATGAGATTGCAATATTAAAACCTCAAGGAATAGTTTGAATAGAGCAACTGGAAAGCAAGTAGCTGGTCTCTTGGGTTTTCTGTCATCCTGTACTGTTCAGTCTTCTTTAGAATATGGTTGTTTCATAAATTCTATAACCAATAAAGCAATGCTCTTACAATGCCAAGCCTGATTTGTCATCTTCTTTTTTCCTAGTATGCAGAGCCACACATGCCAGAACTGCATATTCCTGCAACCCTTTTTACTTTTGCATTATTTGATTGCCCCTAGGAACCTAGACCTTCTGTCTTGGGAGGTGTCCTAGAACATTTCCTACACGCTGCTCGTAGCGGAAAGGCTTGCCTGTGTCCAGTGGCCATTGCTGAGCTCAGGTGCTCACACCTCTGAGGTGCTGCTGCTTTCCTGAGCTGGTGGAGGCTGCCAGTTGTGGTCTGCACTCCCTCACCCCTCTTTCATCAAATGCTCTCAGGTCTCTGACTTGGCCATCTACAGACCTACTGTATAGAGAAGGCAGGGGGTGAGTCTAAGCAGACACTGGTGATCTTGCACTTCCTCTGGGTCAAATAGCTCCTTTGACTGAGACAGAGACTAGTTTTCCAGGCGCACACACTCTTTGGAGGAATCTTCTCAGCCAGTGGGGCCACAGCTGTGGTAAGTGATGCTGGAACTTAGCCACCATCTCATACTTAAGTACTTCGAGACCAAAAGTACAGTGGAGTCTTTCCAGTGGCCCTAGTGCAATAGTAAGCTTATTCGTAGGCAATAGCTGTAGCAGCTACATGGCACCTGTGCTTGGGGAAAAGGTCAAGGGATAAGGGATCTCCTGTCAGTTCCATATGAGTAGAAACAGCACAGAAGAGATTTGCAAGGGCAGGTGCAGGACCACATCAAGGAGTGTCTGAGTCCTCTGCCTGCAACATGAAGCAATACTCAAAATGTACAGAGGAGAAAACATAAAGCCACCCTTGGGAAATTGGTTTACTTCTCTATTAATAAGCTAAGCACTATTTGGTATAAGCTCAGAGTGGAAGGGCAAGCTCAGTTTTGTTTGCAACTCCAATCCTAAGTCACTTGGCAAGTAAATCATGGTCCAAAAGATTATCATCAGCAGGACCCTGTCAGAGTTTCCCTGCACCATTTATTGCATCTGTGTGCTAACCAGGTGAGCCTGTATGGCCATCAGCCTAGTCCCAGCACAAACATCCTCCTCAGGAAGTTTTTTTAGTAAAGCTACTTTAAACATGAAAGAGGTAGTTGACCTGCAATTTGATTAAGTTCTTCCTTGTGATACAGCTCAAAACATATATATTCTCCTTTTTTTAAGAAAGTGGCAGTCACTTACAATTCATGGTCTTCCAGGTTTTGATCTACCTCACACCCTTCCTTTCTCACAAGAGAGAAATACCAAAGTATTTTTGACAAGTGGAAATGAAGAATCCCATTTTAATTTGAAAGGTCTTTGCCTTATTCAGCTCCTCTCCTAAAAGAATTTCTTAAAAAGAAGTTGTAAAGCAGTTGTGAGAGCTCCCCCGCTGTGGTTTATGCTAATAAAGCAACAGCACAGGCAGGAAAGGACACCTTGCTGTTTCTGCAGTGTATGCTAACTACCTTGAGAAAGCTATTACTTTGTCTCAACATTTCACTGGTTGTTACTCCTTGTTTCTCACCCCCAAAGAACACACAAGGAAACATGCAATTCAAAAATTTAATGTACCGGGCAGTAAGAATGAAAAGTCCACTCCCTAGAAGGAGTATCTGTACACAAAATAAATAAGTTACAGTTTAAACAAAAGCACGACTGGCTTTTTAAAGTGCATGTGTATAAGGCCCTTAGGCTCTCAACTCCATTGGCTCAATATTAAAAAAAAAATTTAGTATTTATATAAATCTGCCATGTGTTTAAGAATGAAGAGGGTCTGGCTCAGCTCAGAACAAGCCATCAGCTTCATTGCCTGGAGCCAGCCATGCTTCACACCTTTTGTTCTTTTTGTGCCTGCTGCATACAGGAGAGAGAGAAAAGTCTTAGAATGGCATCTGTAATAGGCTATCACTCCAACTCCACACTCATTCCTCACAAACTCCATGTTGGATCATTTAGTCTGGAAAGTACTTTTTTCAGACAGTAAAAGAGTTGTTTGTAATTAGATATGTTTACACCCTGTGGACAATAGCTTTGCATACAAAGAGTCTGGTCAAGTTGTCAGCAATAACATTAGTAAAAAATAAAGGACCATTGTTTACAGTCTTGATGCTCAGTCCTGTCTACTTATTTTACTCTTATTTTTACAGAACCATTTGATGTTTGCTTATTTGTTTTGAAATACACAAAAAACCAGTTCTACTGTGCAATAAAATTAAACAGTTGCATCATGCTGTCCTTCATCCATGTGAGAACAAAACTTAAGTGGTTACTTCTGAACAGGGACCTGCAGTTCAGGGCATTTCCCTGCTCAAGTTGAGTTACAGCAAAAAGGTTTCTGCACAAATGAAAGCCAAATCTGTCCAACTTGGGAAAAGGCAAATTGTTTCATTTACTAAAAAGTTCCCTTTCCAAATGAAAATACCTATTTAGCAAGTGACATCCTAGAACTATTTTTCAGGAGTTTTTGGGTTTTTTTTTTCTTCTCCTAATCTGATACTGTTCCTTTTTTAAGCAACTGCTTAAAGACTACTACCATGCAAAAGGCTACTCAAACCATCCTCCTTTCACAATGCCTTGGATTCTACATGTGCCAGTGTTAAACACCCCAGGTTTCAATCTCAAGCTAAACATTGGATAGACCAAGGGCTGTGCTGTCAAACAGAAGTGACAGTCCTCACTTTGGCAGACAAAGCTTGCTTAAACCTTCTCTTCAGATCCTGCATGTTGGGTGACTTTGGCCGTGGAATAAGAGAGGTTCTCCTCCTCTCAGGGGTGCTGGTTATTTGCTGTTTATTGACTTCTTTACAGAGGAGATGGAAGGCATTGAAGACGTTGTTATAGTTTTCACTGACAGATACTTCATAGAAAGTACAGCCCAGCATATTGGCCAGCTGAAGTCCCTGCTGAGGCTCCACCTCTTTGATATGCAAGAGATCAGCTTTGTTTGCCACGATGACAACAGGGACCATGTTCCCTGGATGCAGCTGTCGAACATGATGGTAAAGGTGACTGAGTAGTTCAAAGCTCTTGTAGTCAGTGATGGAGAAAACAATCACCAGGGCATCTGCCCAGCGAATGCATCTCTTCAGCTGCTCATTACAATCCAGACTGTGTTCATGGATCTGAAAAATGAATGGTCTCAAATTAGATAGCTGAAGTCATAAAAGATTAAAGGAACCTGTCTTCAAGAGTCTGTAAAGCCAAATAGCATTTTACAGCTTCAGACATATATTTGGATTTCACATAGTAAGTATGAACTTAATCTGAGCATAGCGAATAAACGCAGATGTTGATTCAGCTGCAAAAAGCTGGAATTTAACACTGGAGTTTGCAATACTCAAATGGAAAATTGACCTGAGTAGTTCTGCATGCAGAGAAAGACTTTGTAGTTCCACAGAATGGGAAATTAACTGGCTAGACAGTAAGTCTGGGGAAGCAAAGATATGAGCTGGAAGCATTTAGTCCTGGAGTGTTGCCCGGTTCAAAAAGGCAACAATCCAGCATTACTCAGGTCTATACATTCAAAACTTTAACTTGTGACACACTAATAAGCACAGCCACAATGTAGCAGACTTTACTTTGTCATACATATTTATGAAGCTTGTTGGGCAGTGGTCATGACATTTGTTTTCACGTATACCGTATTTCACATATACCAGTTTGAATTGTTTCTGGGTTTGTGCCTAATGTTCCCTGTATACAGGAATGAGGCACTTCAGTAATTCAGCTGCTCAAAAGTAATGGGCCTCCAATGAACAAATGATTCATTGAAACAGTCTCTCAACACAGCTGGCTTGACTGGTTAAAACACAAGTTACCACCTCTCCCACACAGAACACCAAACTCTGAAATGGACAGCAAAATGTTTTACAGAAAGACCATAACAAGATGCTGCACAGAGGGATGCAAGCACACGAACAATTAGAACTACTCTGGTAAACTACATGGTCGCATCTAGCTTACCTGAACTCCTGGAGTATCTTGCACTTGGATGGCCAACATCTCTCCATCTACCTGGATGTGCCTGCTGTAGAGATTACCTGACAAGAACACCAACAGGTTCACAAGTACAGTCACCACTCTACAGACAAATGTTGCTTCTGCTGCCCATTAGTTGTCTAGGGAAAGTCATATCATCACTCATGAAGCAAGAAACCAGTGTTATAAGCTTTTGGGGTGTTAACAATATTTATGATATTACTAGAAGCCTGGGATTAAATAATGAATTGACTTGTATGGAAGCTGGGCATTAAATAGTAGGCAACTTGGAACTTCATCACTCTAAGACTGTCTTAGATTGAATGATAATGGTAAGAGGGCAAAATAGCCAGCTTTTATCATATAGAAAAGCAGTTTTCTTGTCATTTAGTATTTCCACAATTTAGTGCAGCTCCCTGTTAGCTGGCCTGTAAGGTTTTCTGGGTTGATTGGATTTTTTTTTTCATTTCTTTGGCTTTTTCAAGTTATTTCCTTAACAGAAGACGGTATATTTTACACCGGCATTAATTTAGACTCTGCACTGTACTCACTGAATGATATACGTAATATCACCTCTCCATTTCCCCCTTTTAGCTAGCCCTGCCTAGCCCACGTAGCTGCTGGCACTCAGTTTGCAAAAAAACAATACAACAGTAGGTTTACAGAATGTTTTCCTGTTTTAGCTAAAAGACTCCTTCAAAAAAGGGGCACTTTCACCACATAAAGTGAATTCTGTCAGGGACCTGCAGTACAACCCATCTCTAGAGCTGCTGTGATCACAAATCGCATGTGGCTGTGCCTGGCGTGCCCCTTTCCGAAGGCTGCGAGCAGACCGGGGAGGGAACCGGCTCTCAGGGAGGCAGCAGCCGCGGAAGCCCGGGGATTCGGGCCGCTGACAGCACCTGCCGAGCGCCCCGGGGGGAGCGAGCTCTTCCCTTCCCACCTGCGCCTCGGCTCAGCGCTGGGGTCTGCACACTCTCTCTCAGGGCTTGCACCCCGCGCCCACCAGCCCGGGCACCCTCAGGGCAGGCACCGCCGGCGGCAAAGCGGCCGCGCTGCCCCCGCCCCGCGGTACCCCCTGCCCGACCTCCATCCCGGCGGGAACAAAGCCGCGCCGCCGCTCGCCTACCTGCGTTCCGCTCGTAGTCGCCGATGAACCGCCGGGTGAGGAACCGCACCACGAGCGCTGCGGGCAGGCACAGACAGGCACCATTAGCCGCGCTCCGCCGCCGCCAGCCCCCCACCCGCCTCGCCCCGACCGCTGCCCCCCTCACCTGTCTTGCCCACGCCGCTGCCCCCCACCACCGCGATCTTGACGAGGCGGGGCCGGGCGGTGGCGGGGCCGTCGCCGCCGGGCGCGCACTCGGCGATGGTGCACATGCTCTGCGTCAGGCGCATCCCGCTCCGCGACCCGCGCCCGCCGCTGCCGCCGCCGCGCCCCCGGCCCTTTTCTCGCCCCCGCGTCCCGCCCCGGCCCCCGGCGGCCACTCAGAGCGCCCGAACACCGCCCCGCCACGCCCCGGAACGCACCCCGAGACACGCCCCGAGCCGCGTCCCGCCCCTGCCGGGCAGGGGGAGCGGCTGAGGGGGCGCGGCGGGGCGGTGGCGCCCGCTCCTCGGGAGGGCTGGGTGGGGAAGGCTGTCAGAAGTGAGGAGTCTGTCTCTGTGTGACCTCCCTGCTCTTCGCGGGTCAAACACCCGCAGCACCGTAACGGCGACGGATCGATTTCCGAAGATCTCAGCGCCGTCTTCTCCCAAAATCCCGCCAGGCTGACTGAAACGCGCGCGGCGTCCTTAGAGGCTCAGCCACCTGCCTGGTTCCCGGGCTGGCATCGGTGCTGTGGCTGCCAGTCTGGGTTGCACCTGCCGCCCGACACCTCCGCCACCCACCTCCGGATGCCTTGCCTTGCCTTGCCGTGCAGGTGAGAGCAGACTCTGAACCACGCCTGCCCTGCGGCTGAGCAGTGCTGGGTACAATAGAGGAGCTGCTCTCCTTGCCGGCCACCAGGCCAACACCAGAGGTGATGGTGGATTAGCTTTGCGAGTAGTGGGTGTATTGTAAGACTACTAAGGTCACGTTGGGGGGGGGGGAATTGTTTCCTAGGTGCAGTTTAAAATAAATAGATGGATAAAACAGATTTATAGAAAGGTATTCTAAGTCAAAAGGAGAAAGAGACACAATTAGAGATAAATCAACAAGGCTGAAGGACTCAGAGGGTTGAATACAAAGAAAAGGCTGGATTTTTTATGCCGGTGCAGCAGGAATGACCTGGGCATTGTACCTTGAGCAAAGGGAAAGCATTTCATAGATTATCTGGCATCTTGGTAACTAAGGTCATTGGAAATAGAAAACCTAAAGGTAAAAGTGAAGAGGTTCACTCTCCTAAGAAAGTTTTGTCTTCAAGATGATGAAATACAGAAGGTAAATAATGTCAACTAGATGTAGTTACCTCAACCAGGGAAAAACAAACAGGGCAGCGCAGTCATGCAGTGAGAAGGGCATACAGATTGAAGGAAGTCTGGCAATATTTAGAAAACCAAGAAGCATTTTGCTTCTAATTTTAATAAAGATGATCACATGAAAGATGGATGCAGAAGGAAGATGAGTAATGGGAAGAAAGTTGTGGTTAATTACTGCAGTGGGGGCAGATAAACCATCTTGTCCAGTGTGCAAACAGGCCAAGTGTGTGGAAATGGGGGTGAAAAGAGCACAAAGTTTCACTCTAGAACTCAAATCATTATGGAATACTTGCATTAAAGAAAGGGAGGGAAATAATTTTTAATAATCTAGACAAATTTTGAAGAAAAGGATAATTAAAGATATGAGAATACATTGAATAAAAATTAAGTATGCAATTACATGACACGTCACTTCAGTAGGATATCTTTCTCCTTGCCTCTTTCTTCAAGAAATGAAATGTGGTAGATGTCGTCTATTTGGGATCAATAATACCTGTTGCTGTCCAGACAAGAAACAGCTGTTGAAGCAGAAGAGCATGTGGATCAGGACACAATAACAGAGGGGTGTTTTATATGGGAGGTGTCAGAGTGAAGGGAAGTGCTCTGTGTGATTCATCAATGCTCCTGTCATCCCTCATGTTTCCATTACAATGGTGTCATCAAGAACACAAGCAAGCTAATGAAATCTGCTGTTGACAGAGCTGGGAGTAGTTAGTATGTTGGAGAAACTGTGTCTCTTAGAACAGGTTTAATGAAAATATAATTAAATTTGTTAACATTAATGACAGAGATTAAATAAAAAGAAAAATTCTTCCATTGGCTATACGATCAGCACTTGGATAAGAGAGACTAGTTAATCTTGAGATGGGTAGGAGCTGTTTAAAAAGGGAAATGTAAACCCAGCAATGTCAGATAAGTAATTTCAGAAAAGATCTGCAGTTCAGTGTGTGATTCTGTCAGCCGGTCAAGAGTAAATCACTGTTTGTCGTGGTTTAACCCCAGCCAGCAACTAAGTACCACACAGCTCCTTGCTTGCTCCCCCCCGCCTGCCTCTCTTGGAAGGAGAATCAGTGAGAAAGTAAAGCTTGTAGCTGAGGTAAGAACAGTTCAAGAGTTGAGACAAAATAAAATATACAAAAGTGGGGCTTAGAAAATGGAGGAGCCAGGAAAGTTGAAACTGAGAGCCAATGTCAGCATAAGAATAAGTGGATATAAACTCAGTTGGAGTACCAAAACACCGGAACATATCTCTAAAGAGAGTGGAAGGAGCAAAATCAAGTCTAATTTCTGTAAAATTGAGCTGGAGAATTTTATAGAAGGAAATACATGGTGTGATTGACTTCAGTGGCTATGAGATTCAATGATCCCTTCTAGAGGCCTACAGAGAGTATTCTAACATCATTCCATAAATAAATATGCTAACACATAGCAATGCATACAGCTGTGGTGTCTCCAACACATAAACAGGTGTGGTAGAAACCACAAAAAGAGAAAATGGGAAAGGGTGATGAAAATGAGACAACGCCTCAATAAACTGATTTTAAAAAGGAGATGGTTAATAGGGACTAGATGAAAGTGCTAAAATAACTGGAAAATGGCATCTTCTTCCTCTATCTCAAAATACCAAAAGCAAAACAATCAACCAGATTGAAAGGTGGAACTTCTGGAAAAACTGAGATACAAAATATGCTCTTTTAAAAGGCATATTTGAGTCACTGAGTCAATTTCTGTAGGAAGGCTCTGGAACAAAACCTAAAATTATGTCTGTAATAAAAAGAAGTGCGCATTTATAAATAAGGAGATGCATTTTCAGTACTTTGTGCTTGCTTAGAATTCATTAGCAGCAGTAAATTATCTTCTCAAATTTTGCACAAATTTCTTAAGTATTATGGATCAGAAAGAGCTCTAATGTGGTGTGGACAGGCTTTCTCATTCATCAGTCTTTTTAATAAAAAATTTCTTATGTCATCCTTTCAGGCAGAAATTACTGCTGTCAGAGACGAGGCCTTAGCCCAGATGGTCACAGGTCAGACCTGGTGGGAATACACTTCCACAGTTCAGGGGGACATTTCTATAGCTTATTTTATGCTGCTGGACAGAGGGTATGTTTGTACTGGTTTATACTTTCGCTAAAGACACTTCCATCAACAACCAGGGAATAAACCTTACTTTGTTACCCGGTGCTTTTGTAATTCTAACTCATTTCCTCAGAGAAACAAGTGCTGTGGACACGGTGTGCAGAAACATGGTCAAAGGCTGCTCTTTCCAGATGAGTATTTACTTTCCGAAGTGCTGTGAGATCTTTCTGTGGCTTTATAAGAGTAAATACAGGGAAGTTCCCTTTCCATGGCACAACGTGTTCCATGCTCCCAACTTTTAAAGCCAAGTGAACCAGCCCCTGTGAAAAGCCCGAGAAGGCTGGAGCTTATCCCTCCTCTGACACAGCCCTGCGCCACCTTCCAAGAGCAATACAAAAGAGGGAGGGAGCAGGGAAACTACATAAGCAGGAAAACAACTTCTCTCTGTACTGGGAGAGATCTCCTGGCCAGCAAAAGCCAAGCTTACAGAGCAAGATATGATCTTCATTCCAGGGGAGAGAAAGGCGGGAGAGAGGGAATGACACGCTCCGTGCACTCTCACCTACTCGCCGGCCCTATGTGGTTTCTATAGCAGCACAATAGCAGACATTTTTCTCTCTCCACAAGAAAGCCTGAGTAATGTTCTGCAATTATATTAGTCTGCATTTTAATCAGATTTTATCTTCTTAAGTTTGCATTTTTTTCCCATTTCCTCTTTATGTAATGCTATCAAACTCTAATCCAAGAAGTGAAAAGCTCAAGGTTTTGTTTTTCATTCAGGGCTGCCCATCTGCTGTCAGTATATTTTTGTGCTGGTTTGTGCTCCCACAGTACAAGCAGTTGTTCTGCACACAGAGTGCTGGTTTGATCTGAAAAGTGGGGGTGAAAGCCCCAGTGAAAAAATGTCTTGAATTAATAGAATCTCCAATACTTCATTCAAAATTGTATATGAGAGAACATAGCAGAATTTTTGTTTGCCATTTTAGGAATGCCTCAGGATCTTTATTAAGCCTTCTAAAAACTGTGGCACTAAAGTCACATTACCAACCTCTCTAAAGCTCACTTGATGTTATGACAGAGTCAGTTCATCAAGGGGCTAATGCCCAGGTTGCGCTGGGGAAGGTCAGTGACAAGTCCTGCTGTGCCAGGGCAACATTAGGATGATTCTGACACTGTCAGAGGAGTTCTGGGGCTGGTACAGTTTCTCTCATTTGCTAGGTAAATGAAGAGCTTGTTTCACATTCATTCTGCAAGTCTAACCTCTGCAGATCCTTCAAGTTTGTGGTGTTGACACCCAGAAGTTGCATCCCTTAAACTACGGAGAGGGAAGGCAGCGTTTTGATTACCACCTCCCCAGATTTCAGCTGGCGCCTCTGGGCATGCAGCAGCTGGGCAGCTTGTGAGTGCCCCTGGGTGCCCATGTCCTGCCCTGCTCAGGGTTTTAGCCAGGATGGCACACACCCTCACTGAACACGGCTTGAGCTGGCCTTGTGCTGGAGTCAAAAGATACTGAAAACTTTATATTTCTAATATAACTTCTTTAGCAAGAAGGGTGTAAATTCAAGTCATACCTACATACTACAACAGAAAGTTATGATGAGTGAATGTGTAGGTTGCAAAGTCAAATGCAGAAAATATAGAGAATGCCAGAAATAAGATTGCCTGGGCAACCTTAACTCATCCTCCCCCAGGCATATGCATTTTATTAGAGCCTTAATTGCATAATGTCCTACCATTACACTCTCTCCTGTCATATTGGCATTTGCCCATAGGAACAGAGAGCCTAAATATACTTGAAGATCTGGATGTTATTCCGCATTTGTTTTAAACCCTCAATTAATCAGCCCATGCTGCAACACAGGAAGCATTCCCTTTGTCCAGGAATTACTAACTCTTTCATAGGCTTTTCATGGTACATAGCAAAGATGCATGAGAAAAATTCAAATTCCAAGTGAGCTAGGCTGCCTAAGCCCAGCATGTACCTGCCACTCCAACTCCTTCCAGTTGCTACCTTATCTTGAAACACCTCAGTACTTTATACACCCAAATATGGCAAAGTCCCGTAAACGCACTGCATTGAAGCAGAGACTGCAGCCCTGAAGTTTCTGAGATGAGCAGTTGAAACTCAAAAGTTGTCCTTCTCTCTCTTTACCTGAATGAACAAATCCCTCAGGACACTGGAACAGTTTGGGCAGGAAAACTGTGAGAATCACATCTCAGCCTGCATGCCAGACCATGTCTCTGAGCCTGCTTCTGTAAATGTTACAGACTGGGGCCAAGGGCTTCCCGGAAAACAAGGAGAAAAGAGACAACCTGATTATATAGGAAGCAAGCATGGCAGTAGGGCATGTTAGGCCAAATACCTGGCCGAGAAGGGTGATGGGATGGGTGGGAGCTCCCCAGCAGTACCAGGCTCAGGTCTTCCCATCAATGCTCCAGGTGTAAGTGGTGCAGCAAGGGGCTGTGAGGGCCGTCAGGGGGGAAATGGCAGTTTTACAAGAGAGGAGGAAGGACAGGCTTCCTTAGCCTAGCAAATGATGCCTGTGAGAGGAGATGATAACCTGCTGCCAGCTCACATGAGAGGGATCACGGAGGAGAGCAGAGCTCCTTAGAGCAAGGAGCAACTCATCAGAGGCTTTTCCTTATGAAAAACTCACATTAGTAGATTTTGCAGACCTTAAATGCCTAAAAGAACTAGGTACTCTATTCATCTTGCCTTTCACTAGGAAATGGATCTACATACCATTTTACAAATGCAATTGCTGTTAACAATTTGTAACAGTTTTTTAAAACGTCTGAAAGTATTGAGATTTCCACAAGGAACCAGGTGATTCAAAATATTTTGTCAATATCCAAACTTTATAAATGATAAAAAGGTAACAGGCAAAACTGGGAAGTAAATGGTTCCCACTTGGGAAACACTACTAGCAAGCTGTATAGGTATGCAGACTTCAGGAAGCGGGTTATATTCTGCTTCACTGTGTTTCTGTCTCATACATTTCTATATTCTGTTTTGTTCAAGGCTAAAAACCACTGGTGATGCTTAGTGAATGTTGTGTTTTAAGACATTAAATGAGCAAGCTTTGCTTTCTACAAGGCAGTCTTAACAGTCTTAAAAACATTTTATTCATGAAAGTTTCAGGATTGTCATTAGTATTCACACAATTACTATGCAGGCAGATGACTACAGATAAGCAGCCAAAAATTGTCAGAGGAATGGCATTCATTTTTATTAGCAAAAAAATGAGACTTTTCAGCTACTGCAACTTCCAACATTTTAATAACAATCAATTTTTTAACAGTACACTGTTCAGCTGGCTAAATATGCACAAGGATTAAACACAGGAAGCTTAAAAGCAGACTCTGTCATTTATGTTTGTTTTCTATAAACCCCTTTGTGATGATGATGAACTGCACCACAACAGAGAAGTATGGTTTAGTGTTATTGTATAGATGACTCATATAGCATCTACAGTTTGACAAGAGCACAGGTTTTTGGTTTCTTTTTTTTTTCCCCCTAAATAAAGCAAGTAGTCAGTCCAAAAATAGAAGTAACACTTGGAAGAATGCAGCTCCTGGAGGAATTACAAATTCCATCTACCAAAAACACAGAGGTTGGTATGCTAGGGCATCTCTGCTGAGGATATTGTGTGAAAGCCATTAATTCCTCATCTGGAATGTAAATCTATGCCGTCCAAATGGGATTTAAGTGTTTCAAGGTAGAAATTCAGTTCCCGGCTGGAACCAGATTAAACTGGTTGGGCAATTTTCATGGTCATTTTTGTATTTGCTTTCTTGCTCAGAGCCCAGAGTTATTTGCCCCGTGCTACCTGCAGTGCTGTGGCGTGGTATGGCTGGAATGGGTCCCCAGGCGAGGAAGGAAATGGGGCCCTGGTCCCGCCAGCCACCAGCTTTTCTCCCCCTTTCACCCTGGCATGGCCTCCCCCAGCAGCCAGCAGGGTGATTGCACAGCTGGCCAAGTCGAAGGGGCACTGCTGCTGCAGCTCCTTCAATTGCACATGTAAAGGTGTAATGCCATATTAATAATAGGAAGAAAGAAAAGCATCAATTACAGATAGAAGGAAAACATTTCCATGTGTTTCTTAAGCTACAACAGACCACTATTGCTTTCTTCTCAAAATATTCAGGAATTCTGAAAAGAAGTAATCTTGTTTGCCCAGAATAGCCTGGAGATGTGTTTCTGTGGCTGAACTACAACTTACTTTTAACTCAGTCTCACTGCTTTCTCAGAAGCAAACAAACAAATGTAAAAAGTCTCAACGTATGAATACATTAGTCATGTTTTCTTCTGAATAAACCACAGAAATCTCCACCAAATGAGAAAGAAAAATGCTAACAGAGAGCAGCTTATTTTCTAACTTCTAGTCAGAAACTGTAGAGGCAAGAGCCTCAGACAGGCTGTACCTGGGTACCCCATGCCCTGGCACACCATAGCTTGGGGTGAGTTTTATCCACCTGCCTAGGAAGTATTTTTATTCAAACCAGACTGAACTACAACCTGAGAGGAAGTTTCTTGTTCACACTGTCCAAAATGAAGCCCTAATCACTACTAATTATTGTTGGACACAGCTGAAGATGTGAAAGAAATCCTGGGCTTAAACTAGCTCCTCTGAGAAAGGTCTCTCTCCTGGGTGCATGCTGGGGCAGCAAGTTTTTGACAGTATTGAGGCCCAGAAAACAAACCAGCTGGCTAAAGGCAGAGGGATTTCCATCTGGATCTGTTTGTTTAATGTGGGTTTTCCTTAATTTCTGGTTTCCATGGAGCTGCACTATTACAAGATGGCCACAGAAGGGATACTAATACACCACAGCAGTTGCCCCCTGTCCAGACAGGACAGATGGCTTGGACTGATGGCAGCCTTACACATGCCAGCAAGTGACTGGGCTCCTCCAGGGCTCTCAGCACCAGTCAAGCCAGCATTCAGGAGGTAGGACTGGGCTTGGTTTTGTTGTTAAAAAACCTAAAATCTCTGCGATATAACCTAAACAATCAAGACAGCTAATGGCTTATCCTCATTTCACTATTGCTCCTGATGAGACTTCACAACAACTCTGTGCTCTTTGCATCAGGGACATTTTCCTGTGCTTGGAGCAGGTTGCAGAGCAATTGCTTCAGGGCAGCTTAGCTACCAGTGGGCTTTGTCTGACCTCAGGATTTCTCTGCCTTCACATATTAACTGGCAAAGGGAGGATTGGAACTACATTCTCCATAAGTGTCAACCTGAAATACTGCACTTTAAATTTGAGATGAAGGGGCATTTAAATGCAAAGTAGTACCCTTTATCCCTTTATTTGAGTATGTAAGAAAATGCCTCATTATATACCACTGTGCTACTAATGTAGTATGTGTTTTCCTAGAAGTTTAATTCCACTGTTGACATAAATAAAAGTTTACATTAATTTTCATTGTATGGGAATAGAATTACAGACTACAGAATGCATTCCCATAGTCTGAAGTTGGAAAAAAAAGGTATCTAGAAAGTGTGGGGAAAATTCATGCTTTTTCACAGTTGTGTTTGTAAAACACATTTTTTCTTTTATATTGAAAAGGAATTCTGGCCAAGACTGACTTGTGACTCAAGACATTATTTCAAATTGCTGAAAAGGATACTAAGAATCAGCATTAAGCTAGCTGTAAAGCAAGCTATATGCTTGCTAAGAGCAATAGAAAAATATTGTGTAATAACTCAGGCTTAAGAGCAGTTCCAATTAGAACCAACTACTGGAAAATTAGGCAAAGTTGAAATTTGATACGTATTGGTTTTTACTGCATTCTAGACAAAGGATCAATGTATCTGCAGGCCTAGCTATAGATAGTAATTCTCCCCAGTAGTTATTGTCAGCATCTTTCCTGAATTCCCATGGGTGTGAAAGGGAATAGGTTTTGGACAAAAATAATTAGGAGAACCAGTCAAATGAGGTGTTATTCCAGCCATACTACTTAGCTGTAGATGTAGATAACAGCTGACTCACTGCTTAAAATCCCACATTCTCTATCGTCTTGACATCCGAAATAGCTGAAACATCGCAAACTGATAATAGGATTTCTAACTGAGCAGTGGAAGCATTTTGCATTAATATCACACATAGCAATGAATAAAACATTAACACGTAACTAGAATGTTTTTCACTTGTATTTGAACAGTAACTGCAATCTCAGCTGTTTCAAAATACGTGTTCTTTCAAAATATCAGGAGGCAGTGGTACATAAAAGATTCGTTCTCTTTTGGTCTATGAATCAGCTATGAAAAAACTGAAGTTGCAGTTCATCCTTCTGTCCTCTCAGCAAGCAGTACCAACTACATTATTACTGATCCGGGAGAGATTGTAATGTTAACTCTGAAATAAAAACTCCTGAAAAAAAGTTCAGTGCTCAGTAAAAATACTCCAGGGAAAAAAACAAAACATATGTTACAATAAAGCATAATTTTCTCAAATTCTACTCATACAGTATTTTCTAAACCAACATTTACATTTGATAATGGATGTCCCATTTTTTTTGTCTACTA
This sequence comes from Corvus kubaryi, assembly GCF_017639235.1. NCBI lineage: Eukaryota > Metazoa > Chordata > Aves > Passeriformes > Corvidae > Corvus > Corvus kubaryi. The sequence goes on from NW_024582073.1 coordinate 5,280,311, forward strand.
AATCTTTTGTAGAAGTGGAAAACTTTGTTCAAAGTTATGATAAAAGATTGCATTTACAGAAAGAAACCTTTTTTTTCAAGACTCTCTGAAAGCTGTACAGCAACTCATCTATATCAATTTAGCTTACAATTTTTCCTAACACTAGGACAGGCTGTCTTTTAGTTAGCAAAGAAGTACTAAGGAAGGATATTTTATTTGTCATTTCTTATAATTTTAAATAAAATGCAGAGGCAAATTATGTGAGTTTTGGTTTATCTTTCAGGCCTGTAGCTCCACTAGCACTTTAAAAACTGCCCAACATATTCTCAGGGAAAAAGTCTTTGAATATGATAAAAGAAGTATCCAACAAGTAGAGAATGGAAAACAAATTATGCAAAGGAAGTGAATTGCAGCCAGCACTTGTGATGGGGAACGAGAAGGACACTACAGGCAGGCTGGATATGGAGCCTCATGGCAGTACTCTGGAAAGTGGGGCTGGGGAAGAATGCATCCACACTACGATATTTTGTAGTCCATAATGCATAGGTTTGTTAAACAGAGCCATACAGACATACTTTTTGCAGGTTGTTGTTTCAGTCATTACATCCTTGGCATTCTGTCAGTCAGCAAAAGTGACAGCAGTGATGTGCAACAGCGCCTATGGACTGAGAGGTGAGCCTATTGCCAGCCTCAGCTCCTGGCTCTGCCAGCAGCTATGGACTCCTGAAATCCAAGCAGCAGCGGGAAACACAAACAGGATTCATTTGCTTCAGAAAACAGATTAGCTGTTGCCATGAGCAGAAGTAAGAAACCTTTCTCTTTTGCTCAGTTCAGCCCAGCCTCTGTCCATGACCAGATCTGAAGCTTGCTGACATCATCAGGGATTCTGGAGCTCGGTGGCCTTGCCTCAGCATCTCCAGGAAGTGAGTGCCCTCCTAGACCTGAGGTGCCCAAAGGTGAGTGCCACCATTGACAGCAGTAGGAATCAAAATGTAAAGAGATGGCCAACACCTTGAACAGCAGCGATCATGGGTCTGCCTCTGGTCTCACCTCAGGGTGGAGCATGTCCCGATCCGCTTGCTCCATCTTCGTGTCACCCAGCCTAACACCAGGCAAAATCCAATCAAACTCCCATGCCTTTCCTCACCACCACCTTTGTACCATACAAAGTCACACGCTGGGCCCAGCCCTCACTCTTGTCTGCCCTCCTACCCTAAGGCTTGAGTGCTTTTTTGGCATCCTGAGCCAAAAGCATGGCCCCTGTATTGGTGGCATTCCCGCAGGCTTCGGTGCCAGGCCCCCTCACACCTGAGAGCTTGCAGGGCAAGAAGGCAGAGCTTCCCCCATCCTCCTCCAGTGATGATAGGACACCCCAGAGAGCAGATGGCCGCCATCCCAGTGGTGCCAAGAGGAAGGCAGAGACGGCTCCAGTTTGGGGTTTGCATCTGCTCATGATCTTACCAGTGGCATGGGCACTGGCACACTGCAGTGGTGCCATAAATTGGATGAATGGCCTGGGTCTGAGGTCAGGAAGCCCTGTCTCTCACAGCAAGTTAGTCTGTTCATTCTCACAAGGGGTTTTTTTCTGATTTTTTTTTTTGTTCCCTCAACATCTGTTCACGTACTTCCTTCTGGCTAGTTGCCATAAAGATCACATAAGATACTGCTGGTGGATTGTAGGGGAAACTTGTGGCTTCAAGTATGGCTTTGTCAGGGGGTGTATGAGGAAACTTAAGCATGACGGGTGTGCAGGGCTGCTGAGGCTCCCAAGGAGAGGCTGCCAGCACAGGCAATGAGGCTGGATACAGAGTATGTACAATTGACATTTTATCACATATTACTGGAGGACATGTACTTCATGTCTAGAAAATGAAGCTGTTATTACAAGATGAAAATCCATACACCACAAGGCTTGTTTTTGGCCTTGCTGCAAGGCTGTGCTCTTAGGAGCAGAGTTGTTGTGGAACAGTAAGGGACACGCTCTGATTCACCATGCAATCCAGCAAGAGCTTCCAAACCATGGAGCAGTTGTTTTTCTTATAGTATCTAAATGGCTTTTGTTCGCCTGCCAAATTTGGCTGACATGTCCTGTCTTGCAGCCCTTTGTGAAGAAAGAGAAGACCCAGATGGCACACGGCATAGTCACAGCTAAGGCAAGCTCCTCCGAGCTCAGACATACCTCAGCCCCCAGAGAAGAAAAACTGCGGGTAAAGAAATACAGTATCTTTCAAGGAGACAAATGGAAGCAGTATGTGTTGTAACAAGTACTAGCGGGCTATGGTTTTGTGGTGCATGCTTTTTTTTGAGAGAGCCAGAGTAAGATTAGTGTGGCTCTGCAAGAAACCCCAAACAAGACCACTGATACAAGAAACATGAGATTGTGAATCAGCACCATTGCTCCAGGAGGTTTCTTAGCCTCCTGCTAGTGCCTTTCTACATACTTGCTTCTTGAAATCCCCAGTATTCAATCAGCTTTAACAAGAGGAAACATGCTGTACACAAAAATAGTATTAGAGAATAAAGGTATATGTAGGTGATTTCCTAATTGCAGAAAACTCAAGACACCACTTCATTGTTTTCAAGAAAGCCAGGATGGTTCCCCCTCTCCTTTCTTCTTCATTCCCACCCTCTGAGTCTGCTGATAGATATTATGGGGTGTATTAACTGTGGCCACAGAGTGTGCATTTCTAAAACATGCTCTGCTCTTCACCTAACTATAAAATATGTAGTTAGGCCTCTCCAACTGACCATAAATATTGAAACATTCACCTAGATGTTAGCTGCAATGCTGTATTACTTCCAGTTCTGAATTATACCAAAAGCAAACTGAATTGCTTGATTTTCCATTTTCCCCATCTCTGGAGTGATGCAATAATCTTTCACATTGCCATCAAGAACACAAAGATGGGTGGATGAAAAGCACTATCAAGGTGTGATACATCCGTAGTAAAATAGTGGCTTGCGAAAATAAATGTGCAGGTGCTTTCGAAGTGCAAGTGAGGCCAGGCTGTGCTGGCTAAGAATGAAAGTTGGAGGAGCTTTCTGGGAGTGAAGTCCCATGATTCCCTAGGTGGGATTAACTTTTATCTATTTGGCAAGTTGACAGAGCCACCTACCAACAGCTAAATAAAAGATGAGGCAAAAAGTCTGGAGGCCTTGCCTGCCGTGTTGTCAGTGGCGGTCATCCTCTCCTGGGGGATGGCCAAAGCAGCTTCAGGAGGACATCCACAGGACTTACTGTGGCCCAGCAGAGCTTCACAGGGACTTTGCTATCAGACAGAGTTAGTAGGAAGGATACAGAGCCAGTCCATTCCTTATGTCCAAAGGGTCACATGATGATCTTGGTTGTATGAACACTGATGCTGTGAAGTTTTTTAGACCCAGCTTTGCTAAGACACTTAGGGATAGTGATACTCAGAGACACAGGTCAATCCTTTGAGCGCAGATCTTCAGCTCATTTTTTTCTCTTCAGAGGGCAGAATGATGGAGACTGCCTATGACTGCTCATGACAGAGGAGAGGCCACAGTGCTCATCTAGAAAGCAGAAGACCTACGTTCAGTATTCTCCTCAGCCAGAGATCAGCCAAAGCCATATCTTGCTCTATTCGGGAGTCTCCTCCAACCTCTGGACTTAATACTTCTATAGAGACAGGGCATTCCCTGCCTCTTTTCTCAAAGCAGAGTGATAGACAAGAAACAAGCTTCAGAGGGTCAGAGAGAGAGAAAACATGCAAGAAAGTGTCTCTCTGTGTCATCCACTATGGCAACATTCAGCTGAAGGAATAAGACATTGGCTCCAGAGGAGTTTATATATTTTCAGCCAATGCTTTACAGTACTAAATATTCAGAGAAAAAAACCCCAAACAAATGACTAGAAACTGTACTTGTTATTTAATGAAATAGTGAAGTTTTTGTTGGCATTTATTAACTCTGAATGGTAAAAGGACTTTGGGAGCTGTATACATCCATTCCAGCTGTGAGAATAATTAACATGAACAGTCCTTCTCTTGGAAAATAAAAGTTTTCTCTAGCAACAATGACTGTTGCTAGAATGCCATATCCCATATGAGCAGAGGCAAACCAATGATTCATTCATACTTCAAGTTGGACAGGTAGGGGCTGCTGTCCTGTTGATGAACGCAAGCTTCTATCTCTCAGTAGAGCAAGAACTGGACACAAGCCCAAGACAACCTGTATTATTACAGTGAGTCATATGCACTGTGGCAACTGTCCAGACTTCCCCTGGAGCCCTCTCATGCTAGATGGAATCAGAGGTAGTCCAAAGACATGACTTCACAGGCCAGTCCTGTGGCTATTGCAGTCACAAAGTAAGATCTGCAGTGCTGACATCGAAAATTGCCAACTCAGCAGCAATGCAGCCTAACAGTGACCACTTTGGGGGGGTGGGTGAATTTGTTAAGGCCCTGAGCAAGTGCATGGATTCTGTGGTGTCATTTTCCCCCCCCGCCTTAACTCTGCTTTTGAGAACAGCAGGGGATAGAGACTGACAGTGATCCAGACTTCTGAAATGCTCAGAGGGAGTGAAGGTCAAGTTCAATTATCTCTTATTTGATAAGCAGGGAGCCAGTAGCCAGGATATGGGGACAGAGCAGCATGCCTGCATGTGTCTTGCACCCCAGGCTTGCTGCTAATGCTGCCCTGTCTGCCAGAGATGTTTAATGCTGCTCCAGCCCATTTTTGGAGGGTGATGCCTTTTCTGTTCATTATCAGATTTCTTATTAAAAGGACAGCATTAGGTTTTACTCTTGAATCCATTTTCTGGGTACCCAGGGATGTCACTAAACATTAAATTCACAGGAACCATGAAACTTGTATCTTAAAGTCAGCCTTGTACCTGAAACCTGAGAAATACTATCTTAGAAATAACTAAGTTAAATAAGACAAAAAATACACAGAATAAAAGGTGTTTGTACTTCTTTTCAAAGATCAGTGCATATTTAACATATTAGAACCCTGTACAAAGGTTAAGTTTTAGATCAGATCTTTGAATGGAAATAAAAATGCTTTAAAAAGCTGTGTTCAGTAAAACTGAAAGTAAGTTTTGCAAGGGCAGCAACAATAAGGTAGCTTATCTTTTGGAACTAACTTTTTCTCCTCTGAGATCTACAGGTTAGTGTCTTGCGAAGAGAGGCAAAGAAAAGCATAGAATAGTGGAAATCATTGAAAATAAAAAAAGAGTTGCTAAGTTAGACTGATGTTGCACATTTTGAAAATATCTTCAGAAACTTACTGCTTAACCAAAAGCAACAAGACAGGTTAAAAATCTCAACAACCCCATAATGTCTCAAAACCACATCACAGAGATTAATGTGTTAACTCTGGAAGCTGCTGAGATTGAACTTGCAGGGCATGAAGTAGCCACAAAACCCTTTGAGATTACCATCTTTTAGGTTAGACCCGTTTTTGGTAGTAATTCCTACTGTGTTTACAAGCTGGTTAATCACTACTAGACAGCTTGAATGCAAAGGGGAACTAGGAGCTGGGAGAACTTGTAAGACAAATTTCTGGCTGACAGGTTTTAAAATGAGCAAGCAGGAAATATAGAGAATGAGATCAGACTGCCCAGACTCACCACCTTACTGGCTTGATGGAATGGGGAGAGGAACAAACACTGGTAAAGATAAGAAATAGTTGTAACTTAGCATTAAATTGTTTGGTAGCTTCTCTACCAACTTTAATGTACTACTGATGTTTTAAAGCATGTAAAGAAAGACTTTTTAGAGGAATGTGATCCCAAAGCCTCAGAAATTACAGCCACATAAAAAAGAGAGGTAAAATAACATAGCAATACTCCTGTTACAAAATGCCAGGAGGAAAATTACAGGCAATTTCAGTCCCATTGGTATTTTCTTTACTGCTTTGAAGGAATGCAGTAGATTACCTGCATTAAAATGGCAGGCTTAGAAAATGGTTCTCTTTTACGGGCTGCTATAGCCTCAAAGGCTTCAATGCCTTTGGAAATGTCCACACAGCAAAATAAAGGACACAAAATAGTGTGGTAATCCTCAACAAGCTTTTATCTTGCTACTACAGATTACAATAGCATCAAAAACATAGCAGGTAGAAAGGGCTTTTCACACCAGCATGTGTCTGTAACATGTACAGAGACTACCCCAGGAGAGTTTATATTCGGTTTGCTGGTCTGTGCTCCAGACAGCCCATGTCTGTCCATCATGTTGTGTAGGCATGTTTTCTATCTTGTAGGCAGTAGATGCAAGTGATAACTCTGCCTAATTAGCAGAGCTCTCCCTCACCCACTGAAATCTGAACAGGCTACAAACAAAACTGAAGCACATGCAACATCAAACGCTATCACCGAGGTGGCAGGGGGGTTATTTTGTACATCACATCCATGTTAACTATGATACCAAGAGAACAGATCTGTTAGAAAAGATCTACAGGGATGGAAGTTTTCAGAACACAAAGACCCAAGGTTCCTGACTGGTACTTTTTATGAGATATTTGGCAGCCTGTGTCTCTATGGGTGATTTAAATCACTTGAGGAATGACTGGAGACAAGATCAGAAAAATCAGTAAAACTCTATGTCTTTAGACTACTCCAAGTCCAGCTTAGCAAATAGTGACCAGAAGGTCTGGTTAGCATCTGCAGCCTATTGCTTAACTTATTTTAAAACAATCATTATTAAGACTATGATTTGTGCTGGGGCAGGTGCTGTACAAATAGGGTAAAGCAATAGGGAAGCCTACTGTAAGGGGAGAAGTGAAGTTGATACCACTTATTTTGGTTCACAAGCACCTAAGCAGGCTCTGAACAAGAAAGCAAGGCACAAATTGACACATCAGCAGCACCAGAAGAAGCAGATTTCTGTGTCCATGCTTTGTCAGTCCAGTGGCTATCACTTACCTGACAATTATACAAGATACAACCCAAGTTTATCATTATCAAAATAACTCATTACAACATTGAATCATTACACTCCTTGCTCCTTTCTACACCAGTAACAGTCATATACATGTTAGTTCTGTTCAGGATCTATTTTTATACATGGATAGTTAGAGCTAGTTGGAAAAAGTGGGCTTTACTCCACTGGAACACAAACGATTTCCATCAAAAATCTAACCTACACACCTTCCTTCCATTTCTGAGATACAGCTTGTTGCAAGAAAAATTTTTTGAAATGTTGAGGTAAGTGTTAAACTGACTTCTTTTCACTTTATTTAGTTGAAAATAATCAGTTCAGAAAACAATCTGATCTGCTAGTCAGGCTATGTATGCATTGACTGGTGCAAGGAAAATTTCCCATCAAGCTGAGGAATACAAGAGCAAGGAGTCTCACCTTCTCCCACTTGTTGCAGCCGCTTGCCATTGCATGTTCAGCCTGCAGCCATCTCAGGGCACAAACAAACATACCAAGCTAGCCCGGACACCAGAGAGGTGCCAACTCAGAACTCGTTTATCTACGAGATAAGATGCATGTCTGTGACTGTGACAGACACACCTTTAAGTCAGGTCTGGGTAAGTCAGTCACTTTTCAGAGACAAAACGTGTCTTTATTAATGGCTTTCTATTGATACTCTCACTGGTGTACATTTCTCTAAAGCAGATAAAGAAAAAACACACAACCTTTCCAACTGAGAAATAACATCATCCTTTCCTGTTAAAATATCTGTAAAAGGGACCCAACAAGGTCACGTAGTCCAACCCCACAACCCCCACCCCAGGCAGGAACAACTAAATTTAAGCCATCTATCACAGGAACTGCTTACTATACTTTTTTGGTCTGGTCACACATTCTTCTTAAACCAACCTTAACCTTTCTCTTTCAGTTAAAGAGGATGGATGATATTGTTCTTGCTCAGTAGACTTCCTGCTGTTTCTCTCTTTCAATGTTCATTTTTGCTGAATGTTTTTCAAAGTCAAATGCCCTTCCTAGAAATCTGGGCACCTTGTTGTTGAAGCTTAAACTGCTGTCGGAGTTCACTATTGACTAATGTGTGTAGACTAGGATTGATGTCATTTGTGGAAGAAAAGCAAATGTTTGCAGGAAAAGAATGGGAATATATATTATTGTGGGCATTGAGATATGCATTGTGGAGACTGTATGCTTTCTGTTTCTTATCTGATAATTTCCTTGATTTCCTGGGACAGATTCTCATCTTAAATAAACAACTTCCAGTGGGACTGACCCATGTGCATTTATACTAAGCAATAAGAGGTCTCTCAGTCTCAACACACAATGTACTTGGGCAACCTGAAATGAGAATTCACAGTATTTCTCTGCGGCTCCAGCAGCACTGTATTTGAAGGTGTCTACCAAGAAAAATATGAACCTGTGGGAAAACACAGATTTGTTTGCAATACAAACTACTGAGAAAACAGCAAAGAACCCTTTTTTTTTAACGGAGATTTTACTTGCTAGATGCTATGCTTCAAAGGTATATTTTGGCTGCAGTGCTATGCTCTGATGGAACACAGGAAAGCACAGACCACAAGAAATCAGCTTTGATACATGAATGGAGCATTAGCACAGTTGTCACGTAATTATGTCAGTGCCTTTCTATGCTGCAAAGGTTGCAGAGTTGTGGAAAGTCCTGGAACAGTAAGAGAATGAATACAAAATAGCCATTTTCTCATATTTCAAGTGATGCAGAAAAAGGTAACGGTCCATCCATTTTCACTATGCATTTTTTTTAGTTTTCATGAGCAGGAAAAAGAAGGAGGTGTCCTGCCTGTTTTCTCCTCATATGTATTAAACTAATTATTCTGCTTTAACAAGGGAAACTTTGTTCTCATAATTTCCAAGTTTCATTCCAACCCCTGCAGCTAATCATGACCACAGTCACTGATAATGAGTAGTAAATTGTTATAGTCCTTAGAGCCTGATAGGTACATTCCAGTCTGCATCATGTAGCCCTGCTGCTCTATACATTATTGTTCACAGATGGTAGCTGTCAAACTCTGTCAACTTCATATACACATTCAGAGAGTTACATCCGCATTCCTGAAATTTATGACTGCACAGCCCTCACCTTCTAAGGCCCTTAATTCAATAACATGTCACGTCCCTTCAGTCTCACCCTGCTTTAAAATACTTTCACCCACTTACAGGCCTTCAATTTAGAAAAAAAAAAAAAAAAACACGAACCCTACTGAGTTATTACAATGTAAATATTTTAATAGAATGGGGTGGTGGTTGGGAGGGGGGCAGGGAGAAGACTATCTGAGTTTAAACAGCTCCATTATTACATTAAGATTGATGATCAGGAGCTAATGGAGCATTTTCTTTAAAAGTTTATTTAACTACAGGGAAAGTGGATATAGATATGTGTATCTATTGACTGCCACATCACTGAGTCTTTGGGTAACAGTACATAATATAAAGAGATATTTGCCAGGGTTTCATTGTCTAAAGGGCATTATTTAGACTAACTTTCCCTAAATTTAAACCCCATAAGCAAAATAAAACCAGGTATGAATAATTTCCATTTCATTTTAAAAGTACTTCTTTTTACATTAATAAATACTGTATTTTGAAGATGGATGTCTGAGGATTCTGTCACTAATAACATGAATCAAAAAGGATAAATTCCTTCCTTTGCCCAGAATGAGAAAATGAAGTGCAAATTAATAAACAGGGCAAATAAAACAAATAAATTGAAAGATATTTTATATTTTATATTTTTCTGCCTAGCAATGCCAAGACATAACTAGTAACTGAGAGACAACATTGGTTGAATGTACCCCACCTTCTTCATCAAGTTCCTCTAGCCAAGCTCCTGTAGGCTTAGGAAAGGAAATAAATGAAAAAACCTTTCCAGAGCTTTTGCACTTTGAAAATGGCCTTCTTTCAAATTCATCTCAGACCATCTTCCAGAAAGGACTCAAGTAAAGGAAGGTGCAGTAGTGGTCTGTAAACTGACATCATCTCAGGGCTTGACACAAATCAGCCAGAGCTCTGAGCTGGATCTGCCCTTGCATTTCCCATCTCTGAGCTGCTCAAAAAGACAGCAAGTCTTTTAAACTAAGGGAAGTTGGATTTTATCAGGATGAGCACATGGCAAATATCAGAAATTAAAATGATGGGTACATAGCTCACCCTGTCACACTCTGTCCCGAAGTAAAGGCTTGGGGATTTTTTAATTTCACCTTTTCCACAAATGAGCATCGCCCTACGGACACCCGTGTGTCACATGTGGCAGGAGTGCATCATGCCCTGTGAAGAGCACACAGGTTCACCACTAACTCAACAGCCACAATGGCTGGGTTAGAATTTAAGGTAATCCCATGCTGTGAACAAACTGAACTGAGTTTTCCTCCTACATGTCTTTCAGGCTAAAGTAAGTGAGGTTTTTTTCCATGAATAATGCAGTAGGATGTATCTGGTCTTGTAGAAACACTACAAATACACCCCCACACCCTCAGTAAGAGAACCATGAGTAATCTGATAGGGGTTATTCTGAAATTCAGTTGCAATGCTGGTGTCTCTTTTCCCTCATTACCCTTTTTAAAAGAACCCTAAGACTCTCACCAGCCTCCTGGTAGGAACTGGTGCCACCATAAATGGCACATAGCACACATGCTATGTCACGTTTATGGCCATCTCCTGCACTGCTGATATCTCTACAAACCCATTGTTGCAGCAGTGATGTCACATGAAAGGTTTGTAAGGCTATCATTTATCCAGAGCTGGACATTCTGAGACTGCAGCCATGGTGACCTTGAGACCATGTCACAGTGGGACTCATTTATAGGTTCCCCCACGCAGAAGTGCATCCTGCCAAGGGGGAGACACAGCCTGGGTCAGAGGATGGCTCTTGCAAAATCTTGTAAATAACATTCTGAAAACAGTATGCTCTGTTGTGTTCCTTCACCTTGGGTGAAAGGGTAATAATTAAATCATTGCAAAGCACATGAAATGATACTTCAGTACTAACAACAAAACTAAAAATGGAGGGGGATTTAACTCAGGTTGTGATTTTAAATCTCAAGTAAAGTGTGACAGGTCAGGGTATCCAGGAATGTAAGCAAAACAAAACATGCCCCCAGCTGCCGTCCCCCCTACACCCCCCTCCTCCCCAAGAAAAAGGTAAAAATGCATCCATACCATTAGTAAAACATTAACAAGGTGAGGCATGTTTTGGTAATCTTTGATTTCTGAGATTCTAGTCTGATTCCCTTGCTGCCATATCTGGGTAGCTTTATCACAGAGAATATAAATAGACTCAAAACTCCAAAACTACTCAGATATCACAGTAAAAGTGGCTCCAAAAGGGGCTGCATTATCACAAGTCTAGACTTGAGTCAGGGAAACATCTATAGTCAGGAAAGCTCTTCAAGTCACTTAGAGATGTGGTCTATTCACAGCAACAGGGTCCCAGTGGTCTGTTGTTTGGAGAGCTGAAGCAGAAGGATATTTGAAAGTTTTTCAGTAAGAGCTTATCTGGTTTTCAGATATGAGAAAGGGAAAAAGCAATTTATAGGCTGTGATTTTATAAAGGCTCTTATGCATAGGTTTTTGCCAGGACAATACAATGTCTGTTCCGCATATGTTTTAGCACTGCAGGGCATAGAAGAAATGAGCATTACATGGCACACAACCTGCTAATAGAGGCCACACTATCAAAAAGCTGTAGAATCAGCCACCCAGGCCCATTCTGGCCCTTGCTCTCTTCTGATTCCTTGATAACAATTCAGCTAGAAGTACATGGGATATCTGAGAAAAATAACTTCGAGGATTAGTCTGGTCTTCCTTGTGATATCTATCTTGATCAGCCAATTGTCTAAATGAAGGGAGCTATGGATACCAATTACCCTTTTAGGTGCTGGTCTATCACCTGTAACATTTGATGAAGACACAGGATGTAACAGGGAGTGTGAAGAGCACCAGTCAATAAGATAGTGATTCAGGCCCTTTGAATCCTATTGGCCACAATATTAGTCTGTGTGATTCTACAGTGACCTGTATTTGGGTAAGAAAAGTACTTGTCTCCTCCTATTAGTATGTTTTATTTGAATAGCTTACCAAAATGCAGACTGCCTGAGCATAACAAGTGTGTGCAGCATTCAGCAGAATGTGGCCTGGATCCTAACTGATCATTTAAGTGTTACTGTATGAAAAATTATTTCAATCCATACTCAAAAGAAAGTGCTAGAAAAAAATGCATGACTTTTGGAAGAATGGTTATAATTGTTACTTACATTTGATAAAGGAGGAACCTATTCATTTGGTCCTATCTATGAGAAGAAATGCAGGTTATAGAGAAAAAACCAATCTAGTAATTCTAAGATTGCTTGGGCTTAGATTTGCAAACTTTTTCCATTGTTGCAGGATCTGAACCAAGTCCAAATGTTTGAAAGCCACTGAAATTTGCTCTTTTCAAAATACAAATCTAATCCGCTCTAACTCTATGCACTGCTTGTTACAAACAAAAAGTCAGCTTTTTTTCCTGTTTGTATATCAGTTACAGCTTAACTGAGGATACAGAGGAGCCACTGTACTGGGGACTTGCTGCTGATCTACACCACATTCCTTCAGGTGCCAATCGGAGCGGCCTTATCAGGGAGCTCTGTGCAGGTGCAGCAGGGAGTGTGTTGGTCTGGCAGCACACTAGAGAGCATTCTTCTGCTGAAACATCAGCGCCTAATTACACAGCAGTCATCGGGGAACACATGCAACACAGAGCATTTCTGATCCAAAGTCCACAAACAGAAAAAATAGTTTTGTAATGTTAACAGAAGTGATTTTGCAATACATGCTTTTGCCTCAACTTGACAATAGACTTAAACAGAAACATTTTTTGTTGAGTGAGCCTATGTGAAAAATACACAGTTGAATCAGTAAATAATAAAATCATTTACAATTGGCTTGTAAATAGTACCTTAGGTACATGGGGGTTTTTTTAATTTATATGGGTCCATATTACTCTGCTTATTTTCTAAGTGCTCTGTACCTTGAGCAGCAGGACTGTGGCTTTCCCAGGCCCACGTGGTGGTGAGGAGAAGTGATGGTGGGTAGCAGGAAGAAGACATGTCAGAGGCACAAAACTAACATTTTGGAGGGAAAATAATTTAACTCAACCTGCTGTTCACCTTCCCTTCTCTGCTGGAGACTTGCTGGAGAACATGTAGATGGAGGTGAAGTATCATGTTAAAAGGCCAGGACTGGGGGCGACAACACAGAGACAGCTCTGGACAGGGAGATGCAGGGGCACAGGAGGGTACTTGCCAGCTAAGGAGAAGCTATACAGAGAATTTGTGAGGAGGTGCAGGAAACATTTTTCTTTTACATGAACAAGCAATATTTTAGATCTGAATTAGAGTAATTACATCAGCAGCAGTTGCCAAAACCACTCCCTCTTCTAGGTAGCGTCCTGGTTTCAGCTGAGATATAATTAATTTTCTTCTCAGTAGCTGGTACAGGCCTGTGTTTTGAATTCAGTGTGAGAATAATGTTGATCACACACTGATATTTTGTTGCTTAGGAGTGCTTACTCCAGTTCAAGGACTTTCCAGTTTCCCATGCTTTGCCAGTGAGCAGCTGGACAAGAAGCTGTGATGGAGCATGTCCAGGACAGCTGACCCAAACTGGCCAAAGGGATATTCTACACCATACAATGTCATGTTCAGTGTGCAATATGCCTTGTTTAATCATGGGTCCTGCTGTAGAAAAGCATCACAGTTGGAAGACAACTGTATGAAATCCATTTTGACAAGGTGTGGAAACTGCTGAAGGAAAAGGTAAGTCAGTTTGTAGAGATGAAAACCATCCAGCTGGGTTCAGACATTGCTGAACAAGAAAAATGGCCAATACTTTACCTCTGTACTGATTCACAGATGGTGGCAAATGCCCTGTGGGGGTGATTGCAGCAATGGAAGCAGAATAACTGGCAGTGCAGAGGTAAAGCCATCTGGGCTACTCTATTGTGGTCCAGATGGACAACTTGGTTATGAAGGTACATCATGTAGATAGACGCTCATGTATCCAGGGATCAGACCACTGAAGAACAACAGAATAACCAACAGGTGGATCAGGTTGCTAAGACTGAATTAGCTCAGGTGGATTTGCACTGGCAACATAAGGGTGAATGGTTTCTAGCTCAGTGGGTCCACGACACCCTGGGCCATCAAGAGATGCAACATACAGATGTGTTCATGACCAAGGAGTGCACTTAAGCAAGGACATTATCACACAGATTATCTATGAATGTGAAACATACATTGCAATTAAGAAAGCCAAGTGATGAAAGTCTCTCTGGTAAGGAGGATGATGGCTGAAATACAAATATGGGGAGGCCTGGCAGATTGACTGTATCACACTTCCACAAACCCACCAAGGCAAGCACCATGTGCTTACAATGGTGGAAGAAGCCACTGGATATATATCCTGTGTCCCATGCTACTGCTTGGAATACTCTCCTGGGCCTTGAAAGGCAAGCCTTAAGGAGACATGGTACCACAGAGAGAATTGGCAGACACTGGGACTCAAGTCTGGAAGAACTTTATAGACACTTGGGCCAAAGAGTGCGGCACTGAGTGTGTGTATCACATTCACTACCATGAACCAGCCTCTGGACTGAAGAATAGAATGGACTGTTAAACATTGCACTGAGAGCAATGGGTGGTGGGACCTCCAAACACTGGGATACACATTTAGCAAAGGCCACCTCCTCAGTCAACACTAGGGGATCTTCCAGTCAGGCTGGCCATGCTCAAACAAGACTGTTATGTACTACAGAAGGGGATAGAATTCCTGCAGTGCACATTAAAAATATGCTGAGGAAAATGGACTGGGTTATTTCTTCCTTAGAGAAAGGCAAACCTGTCCATGGGATTGCTTCTGTTCAAGGACCTGTGTGCACTTGGTGGGTAACGTGGGAGGATGGAGCAGTCCAGTACATCATGTTAATAAATAAGGAACTTTAATAAAACTGGACAAGTGCAGCAGTGACAGAATCAGAACTGGCTTCAACATGCAACAGTCCAAATCCACACACCACAGACTCTTATGATGGAAGGAGCTCCAGGTCACAAACTAAATGAGCTCAGCGGACTTCTATAGACATTGTCCACAGACTAAGGGAGTGATAGTTGCATATCCACCCATCAAAAGACAGGATAGTTAATGGTGCGTAGGAAAGCGTGGGACCTGGCATGATATAAATTATATGGAATAAGGGGTGGATACTGTCCTGGTTTCAGCTGGGATAGAGTTTGTTTTCTTCTTAGCAACAGGTACAGGGCTGTGTTTTGGATTCAGTATGAGAATCATGTTAATAACACAGTGATATTTTGGTTATTACTGAGCAGTGCTTACTCTAAGTCAAGAACTTCCCAGTTTCCCATTTCTGCCAGTGAGCAGGTGCACAAGAAGCCAGAGGGAGCATGCCCAGGACATCTGACCTCAACTAGCCAAAGGGATATTCCGTAGCACAGAACGTCATGCTCAGTATACAAACTGTCAGGAGTTGGCTGGGGGGAAGCTGGCTGGGGCTGCCTGCTCAGGGATGGGCTGGGCTGGGCATCATTTAGCAAGAGGGGAGCAGCTGTACAGTGCATCAGTTGTTTCTTCTAGGGTTTATTCCTCTCTCCCTCTCTCTCTCCTTTTTATATTATTACAATATTTTGTTTCAATTATTAAAATGTTCTCAACAGATTTATGGAATTCGATTAACAACAAGTATTTCAGAACATACTTTTTTGGCCACTCTGATCTTGATGACATTATTAATATGAAGACAATTCTATGAGAAATTAATTGCCCTTTAGCAGTCGAATAAGATGGTCCAGATGTACTGTGGGATATATTACACTGAACCTTTGCCTGTGATAGAAGGGATTTAGTTATTCAGCACTGTCCTCCCAAAAAAAAAAAAAAAAATTAGATGAAAGATGGGGCTATTTCCTTCCTCTTCATCCCAGTCATCCTGTGTCACCAGATGAGAAAGCTCACACTGCACTAGTTCTGGGAACAGAAGGAACGGTTCTTTTCTCTAGTGATGACAACCGGATACCATTCACAAGCACTGCCAATTTAAATTAGGAACATAGAAAAGGTGCAAGAAATTTAGGCAGTTAAACCAAACTGGCAGGATTCTTAAAAAGGGCCTCTGGTACCCTGAATTTGCATGCATCTATAGGAGCTGCTAAACCAGAGCAATTAATCAGCAGGAGCACAAATGAGGGCCAGCCATGTTTCAGTCAATTAGAAGTTCATTAAGATTTTTGTCCTCCATCTAGGTGTTCAACACCAAATGCACGCAGGTGTTATTTTTAAAATAGAATTATAATTTGAATATCGCCAAGCCAACAGGATAGTTACCAGAAAGCTCACAAGCATCCTCAAAAATAGCACAAATTGACCTATTTTCTAATAACAAAAGTCCTTGGAAGTATGATTTTATGACACTTTACATGCAGTTATTTTTGCCTCTTGGTGTTTCAATATCAGCTGAAAATTATCTTCTGTGTTACAGTATGGTGGTGGTGAGTTCCCTGCCCTTGTGCTGGAACAAGAAGGGAAGGTTAGTGGAGTTCTTTCTGTTTACTTGCTAAATGTTGTATATGTAGAAAAGACTAAGGTAGAGGGTAGGCTAGTGTGAACACCAATGGTGAAGGATCATGCCTGAATGATTTTGAAACCTCTTCAAAAATTATTCTGAGAACAAAATGTACCTGTATGCTTGTTCCCAGCATGAGAGATTAGATGAGTACAAAACTGTGCACTAGCTGCCTGTCTCAACAAGAAAAGAATCACCAGGTTCTGGCATAAACCTGTAATCATTCTAAAATAAGATTACTGTTACTAGCAACTATTTAGGAAATATCTCAGCTGTCAGGTTTTTTGAGTTACAAAATAAAGGCAAAGAGGAGAAAGTTGATAGTTTTTTTCTCCAATGCCATCTTACCAACTCCACATTACCTCAGTGCTGGTTATTAGCCTTAGTTGTTTTAACAATGGATCTGGACCCTACACAGCACCATGCAAACCTTAATGCAACCCTCTGGACAATTTTCTTCCCTTGTTCCCTTGCTTTGTGTAAGTTTAAGATTTTCAAAACTGAAAAAAAAAAAAAAGAAAACTAGATTACAAAAAGTCATTTCATAATAATTTAGAGTAATTGGTGGGGGGAGGGGGGGGTGTTCAATTTTGTTGATGATACAGTGCTGTGGTTTTGCTTTTCAGTAGTATGGTTCAGCATTTTGTCACTCATTTTGTTTTAGGTTTTCATTCTTTCAGGCCAGCTCATGATTTAAGCGTTGAAATTGAAAAAGGTAAAGTGTCTACATTATACAAAATATCCTAGATTTGATACACTAACATTTCCCTCACAAGACAAAAAGCCTTTCTGTTACAATTCATTAGGTTTCCAAAGTCTATAGGTAACACTTCGTTAGAATTTTGCCATTTCTGGGATTCAGGGAAGCTTCTTTCAAGTTGCTGAGAGTCAGGGTAAACCTGCCATAAACTATCACAGGGAAAAAAGCATCTCTGCTGCCATGTGCAGCAAACCTAACAATTACAATGCCCTTAATAAATGGGGCACGAGCACATCTTTAAACAAAAGGACACTTTTACCCTTGGGTAGCCAAGGTGTCTGGCTGTGGCACAAAGGCTACAGTGAGGTAATGGATAATGCCAGAAGGAATTAATTTTCTCAATGCAGTTAAATCAGTTATTTATAGAAGTATAAGGAGACATATTTGCTCCTACTGTTTTACATACAATTCCAGCTATGAGAGAGTTGCAGAAGATCAAAATTATCTTTGTGATAAAATAACTAGTAGTATACATCCTGCGCTGCTGCTGAATGCCCACCACTGTAGAGAACCATGTCCTTTAGGATATATGCAGATTCCGTGGCACAAATTCCCCCAAAAAATTAGGTCTAAGCAGGTCTTTTCGTTCTCATACTGCAAGAAGGCTGCAGTTTTATGGTGTTCCCTACAGGTTTGTTTACCATGTTCCTCTCTGCTACCACAACAAGGGCTGATTCTATATAAATTACAGTGGAGTCTTTTCACACTGCATTGATCACATCCCTTTGTAGATTTGCATCTCCAAGGAGAGAACAGAAAATGAACTCCTGAGTGAGAAATATGTAGTCTTCTCCTGTTCTACAAATGTCTGAGAGGATACTGTCACACCGTTATAGTGAGGCCCTAACCATTTCCATTATGTTCCCTCCTCACTCCCTAACTCCCTTCTGAAGACATAATACCCTATAGAAGCCGGGCTTGCTGAGATCTACATTCCTGATGAGTCCTCTACCTTTGTTCAGATTCATCTTGAATAGCCACCCATTCTGTGTGCAGATCCTTTCCATATGCATGTTTACACAAGCAGACCTGCTCCAAAGAGCTTGGAATCAAAAGCAGAAGGCAAAGAAGGTAACCCACCCCACCAGCACTGGGTTCAGTAGAGCAATAGATGAACAAGGAGCCAAGAGTGTCTGATCTCAAATGCCTCTGTTTCTAGTTAGATAAGCACAGAAACCACACCGCCAATACAACCAATTTTTTTTTTTTTTTTTTTGAAAACTTCAATATGGTTTTGCTGAATTTTCACACTGCTTTTCTAACAAGCAGGGGTGATATTATGCTTTGGTTTTTTCAGTTGAATTACAGCAATTACCTAAATGAATAACTCATTTTCTGGACAAGCTGTCTGCAAACAGTTTTGGGGGGGAAATTATACCAGATCGAACTTTTAGAGCAACATTACTGCGTTTTTATGTAATATACTTAATCATACAGCTCATGTTTTAGGCATCCTTTTAGTAGATTATGATTGTGAACAAAGTGTATTTCAGACTCTTAAACTACAAATGTACAGACACTGATAACAAAAGACTTGTGTTGAATATCCCACCTCTTGCTAATGTTATAGACCAGAATTGTGAGAGGTGTGTAAAATGTTTCTGGTTTTGCTATATACACAAGAAGAAAAACTAATTTAGTTTCAATGCAGACTAGACATACTCAGTTTCACAAAAAAGTCTACATTTTGTTCTATGTTTTGTTCTGTTTCTGCCAAATTTACATCAGTTTTAGATAAGCTTTAAACACTAACTAATTCTCATTTTGACTTAAATTTTGTAAGTCACTTTATATCAACACTTTATTGGTAGAGCAGACCATTAAACTCATGTTGTGACAAACAGTATTTAACATCTCTTTAACAGGCACTTTGATTTTTTTTCCCCTTCAGTTAACATTTTTAAGAGACTGACAAAATACATTTCCCACACTAAGAGGTACTCAGTTAATAGTGTTTATTGAAGTATTCTAAACCAGAGAAATCAAACCGAACTCTCAAGGCTCCTGAACATACAAAACACAAACCACTGAATCTTTGCTTTCTGCTTTTGTTTTTTTGGAAGTGTTCACACAATCATATCTACACTTTTCTTCAGTCCAAGCCTAAAAAACTTAAATCAAATTTGTGGTAGCTTTCCAGATTCAAAGTAAAATTGGAATTAAACACTGCTGTATGGGATGGCTGTACACGCTCTTTCACTCATTTCATGGTGCTTCCCCAAGCTATCATTTTCTAAGTAGTATCATTTTCAAAAGTTTAATAATCTTAACTGTATATTCTATCTAGTTTTAATTACAATTAATTACATGTTGTTTAAGTAGGATTTTCTTTTACCCTGTGATGCCCCCATGATGACACTCAGGTATGCACACTACACTCTGAGACAGTCCTTGTGTTCTAGATTGAGTCTTCCAAACCATTCTCTGTATTAATCTATTTTTTCCCTAAAAATCTTAATCTCTGGGGATGTTTGTTTTACAGGTTGGCACTGTAATGTGTTACAGACTATGGGTATGAACTGTCAATAATAGCTCTACCTCTAGAGCTGTGTTTTAGGAAACAAAATTCAGTATTACACAGGACTAGCTCAGGTTCTTAACAAACTGCATTGTGAGTAACAAAATTTTCTCAAATAAGCTTCTGCCTTTTAAAATAATTCATATCTACAAGAGTATTTATATTTTCTAATGTATTTGGTGGTACCTAGGGCATGAACTAACTCTTCTAGAAAGACAGTCTACAACCACATCTGTGTGTTCTGTATTCTTTCAGTGCCGACAGGGTAATAAAATGGTTTTTTCCTGTCTGCTTCATGATGTAAGTATGGAATTACATTACAAGAGTTTCTGTGTGGTCAATCCAAATTACCTGGCTGAAGCAAACACACCCTGCCACTTGAAGAGATTAAGGAATACAAAAGATTTTTGTTTTAGTAACCAGTAGTGGGATTTTCAAACTATTCACCACAAGCCAAATTTTGTTCTATTGATATCAGCAGTAAAACTCTTCAGAAAGACTGGGAAGAATCCAGTTCTGAATACTTCTGTAAAACTGTACCCTAAAAATCTTTATTTTAAATTACTTCAAAACATGCAATTTATAGAACCTACCACAAGAAATTCTGCCAGGGTGGATCTGAAAGGCAGCTGGGGATATAAGAAAACAGATGATCCATATGAATTCTTACTTGGAGCTTTGCAATCTGACAACTGAAAATAATATACTTGGAAGGAAAAACACTTTCTCTCCATCCCCTTTTCAATACATTAAATATTCAGTTCTGATTTATTTTTCCATGAGAAAATGGCAGCAGCATTTTGCACTACTGAATTTTATGCAAGACCCTCCCAAGCAGTCCAACTTGTATTCAAATCTAAAATCAATAAAAACACATACAAACTATGGAAAAATCCAACTGAATAAAAACAAAGACGCATCACAGTCTATAACTACTGTAATGGTTCTGATTACGAATTGCAAGGCATTTTTTCTCTCTACGCTCACACAAACACACAAGACATTAAATGACCTTCTTAAGGTAGACTCAGTAATAATACAATTACTCTGAACAAAACCAAAACCTAGTGAAATGGGAATAATTCACAACTGACGTGCAGGAGTCATAGTGGAAGGATGGATAAAATACATGGAAGAATAAAGATTATAATTCTTAAAGTGAAACACAAAGTCAATACATGAGAAACTGTATGAGTTAAGCTAAAAACTCGTGACACCCTGCTGAACAAGATCAAATTAACAGCATGAAAATTAGTGAGAAATGATATAAATAACCCAGCTTTATATAACCTCAGACCTGGGCACCTGGTATCACAGCACTGAGCAGGAATGGTGAGGTGAGCTACTGAGATAAGAAAAAGACAAGGCTGAGGATAGAACCTCAAATCTTCTTGGACATTAGGTTATGAAAACCTCAGAAAGATAACTAAGGCTTGTAGAGAGGAGGGGTGGCCTGACTCTCTGCTGAGATAAACAAGCAAGGTTTAATTGAATTTTGGTGAAACTGACTGAAGATCTGCTCTACATTTGCGTTAGTTCTTTTACAGGTCCTAGTGACCACCAACTAAGTGCGCATACCTTATTTTTGGAAGATTTAAAATGAGATTCAAGCAGCCTGTTCAAATTATAATTGATAGGCCTAAAGCCAGAGAGAGCTGAGAGAACAGCTCTTCCATCACACTACAGTTTACATGGAATGACGTCTTCATTTAGTAAGATACAACAATTTTCTTAAAAACTCCACAACATTAAAAAATGGCGCTCCCCTATGTATATGCTCTTCCTCATTAATCAAGTCCTGTCCAAGGGTCACATGGGAGCAGTTACTAACTTTGTAACAACTGCTGGTATTTCCACTGTCGATACTACCGTGTCCCACAGCCGTAGGGAGAAGGAGAGAAGATCCAGCAGGCAGGAATTGTGCAGCAAGATTGATTTATTTAATTATTTTACAAACTCTTTTATAGACTTCTTCTTCATAGTCTAATTGGACAAAGGATCAACCACCCCTTGGGGGTGATTGGCTAAAATCCTAAAGCATCCATTGTCAAAATATTTTTCTACTGTACCATAAACATTGTTCTACAAGGTCGCAGGTGTTCATAGTTTACAGAACTTCTGCTGATCTCTTCCTGTGAGAGAAAAGTATCCCACGGCTTAGAAAGCAGCAGGAAAATTCCTTGCTAACAGCATTTTTTTATCCACATGCTGGTTCTGCTTACAGTTTCTGAAGTGACAGCAGCACAATGAGTGTTGTGAAACAGTTTGAGATATGTGGTACATTCAGGCGGGTGTATATTCTATTCGCTATTTTTCTTCACCATTTTATTTCATATCTAAACTCTACATCCAAATATGGAGAGAGAGCTCTTGTCTGATACCTGAATCTCCATTCAGTTGTCAGCATTCTAGTCAAAAAGGAAGACCATCAGCTCTTCTCTAATAGCATAAATACAAATACTCAAATTCTAAAGGCTTTATGATGAATTCTTGGCATGCTTTCTTTTCCCTAGAAATTTCCAAAGAAAATGAGCTAGAAGTTCAAGAAAAGAGTTTATAAAATTGTGGACTACACAGTATTTAGTGCATAAGTTAACTTAATTACAGAAGTATGCACAAAAAAGCTCATGGTATGTCAGGGCATACCAGCAACTCTAAAAAGCTTGTGCCATACTTGACCTGAAATCAGTACCTCCAGTCTGGGTATGTGGAAGAGAACACATTATTTCTGGAAATAGACTGCATCCTTCTCTTCACTGTACTTGGCTTTATTTCCTTTCAGTCAGTTTACCAGTAAAGTATGTAGTGTGTATTTTATGTTTACACTTCAGAGGAACAAAATCCTGAAGTGATGAGCCTAATAGGATCCATTACGAAAATCCTGAGAACATTACAGTTGGCAACCTTTTTGAGTAGCTTGCTAAGATTCTTTTTCCGCAGAGCTGCTATCGATTTTCTTTCATTTTCCAAACTGTGTGAGTCTTCAAAGTAGAAAGTCTGAAAAGCACTCTGAATCATAGGCCACATACAACTTCTGCTTTAACGTGCATTATACCACTGAGAAGGAAATAAAATGACCTCACTTGCTACTACATTAAATAAACTAGAGGTCTGCATGACCTATTGTCTCCAAACCCAGGCAGTGCTAAAAGCAGGAGCTCTCAGCATTTTTCATTCCGTGGTTTTGTGCACACTGATCTTTCTAGATCTCTGCCTATTTCCAGTTACTCCTGCTCATACCTTTAATAAAGTATATTTGTTGAAAAACATGTATTAGAATGTGTTGCCGATTAAATAACTTTGTGTCTTACAGTAAACACATACAGTACAATCTGAAGATGGCAAGTCATGGTGGACAGCTTCTATACCTTTCTAAACTGAAGAAGTATTTTCAGTTTTACAGCTTTCATTATTTATGCATTGAGTTCAAGCTGTAGAACTTTATTATCAAAGCATAGGAGGAAATCTCTGAGATTTACATCAAAATCCACTGAACAGAAAAGGTTCTCTTTGCAGCAACAAATGTCAGGCCACCTTTACTGAGGTAAGCAAAAGTATTGATGTGTGGGAAAATCCAATGAGTCTTGTATCTGAAACCAAAAGTAGAACATTTTAAGAAAATGTGGTTTATATAGATCTGAGATGTAACAACCATAAACAGGATTTTTCCATCTCATAAACTCTAGTGTGGTAAGAAATGTCTGCCTGCATTGATCTGAACCAGAATGCACAGGACATGTGCATGTTGTTTCTTCAGTTCAAGTGCATTCAGCCTGCATTCTCACCCTCTTTGCATGAACTGAAGGATCTTGGATACAACTGTAACCTTATGGGAAAGTATGATGAAAAGTAAGGAAGATGCAGTCAACTAACCATCAACTCAAAAGAATAGCTAGGACAACAATTAGCCATTATTACTTGAGTAATAATGGCTAATTACCTCCAAGCTTCCCACTGAATATCAGTATGGATGATTTGTAATGTAAGGTCACAAAGTCATAAAGCTTATTCTAGCATGAATTAATACCTGCATCTAAACTTCAGATTATCAAAAACAACACACTAAAAACTCCTGAGATCACAAATCTGTGTTAGTAAGCGGAAGTCAGAAAAGCTCTGATATTGATAAGCTCCTCAGAAATATTTTGCGCAGTAACAGACTTTCAAGGTGGTCTCCCAACAACTCTTACCAATTTAAAAAAAAGCATTTTTATGTCTCACCAGACCCTTGCACAGAACATACCACAATGTTGCTTCATGTAGCTCCATGTAGCTCTGTGTATAGAAAACTGCCCAGAGCTAAGCATATTATCCCATAAGTATATTCTTCAGGGGTTTTTTCATTCCTTTGATCAAGTCTCATAAATTGTACCTACTTACTAAAAGGAAGTGAAATAGGAAATAAAATACTTTTCAATTTTCTACGAGAACAGGAATAAATACATAGATATGTAAATATTCCCCCTTCTGTTTGACAGTCTTCTTGATGAACAGATTAACCTTCTTGCAGATTTAGTCAAAGAAAGCCCAAAGCAGCTTTCCTAAATTTGCTATCAGCCAGAATAAAGAGACATGTACAGATTAAAAGCTATATGATATCTTTCCCTCTTCTATTTTCCTTAAATCTCTCATATAATCCCTGTTGTACAAAGCATACATATAAAAATGTATAAAATGACAGAGTATGGTTTCATGTCATTTAGCCTTTAACAAGGCTGTAAGCCAACTAGGTAGCTCTTGACTATTCTCAGGCAAACCTGGCTATTTTTCTTCCATTAGTCTTCACTTTTCCAGTGAGTAACAAAATGGAAAATTGCAATGTTATCTCTCCACTTAGAGGATAGCATTCATCAAACCAACCAGGTTTCTTGGTGAACTCCACAGCCCCAAGCCTATAGTCCCCCAAGGTGGAGGTCAGGGTGAAAGAGCTCATTTACACTGATGAAGTTACCAGGTTTAGACCTACTTCATATACCTAGACTAACACTAATCCCTTTGTTTTTCTTCACTACTTTAACATATCATAAGTGTAGTTAGGTGAGTGATGCCTGAACTGACATATTTATATTCCAAAAAGCCTGTAGATTGGATAGGAGCAAGCCAATGTTAACTGGGGAGAGATTTCTTATAAATACTCATGAGAAGTCATAGAACAAAGTACTCTCAAGTGACTTATCATTCCAACCAGTGTTTCTTCAAAATGAGCTTTCAGCATAGAGTAATAGCCCCCACTGAATGATAACAAATAGCTAAATGTAAAAAGTTATAAGGCTTATAAATATGTGAAATAATTTGATACTTCTTTAATAGAAAATACAATCTCTTCTTTGATTGCATTAAACCAGTTTAGTATTTAAAGAATAATGCCTTAAGTTTGCCTGGTTATTTGAAGAACAAGATTGCTGAAACATTAAGTTTTCACCATGGAGTCTCAAGTAGACTTTATTTCATTCTTGATCTCTCTCCAGATGTACTAAACCCACTAAACTTATTCTATTTATGCTGTGTGAAATCAGAATAGTAGATCATGTCTAGAATGGACTCTCTTTTCATTAGCCTTTCTAACCAGATGTCTCATAAGAAGAGAGCAGCAAAGGCTGGACCTTACATGCAGCATTGTCACTTAGCGGCACACAAGTATTTCAGGAAAAACAACAGCAAATTATTACTTCACTAACAGAGCAATTCTATTGGGAGGCTTTTACACCATAGTGCCAATATACTGTGTAAGCCACTAACGTGAAAAATTTATCTTCTGCATCAGACATATTGACACAAAACAGAACTTCAGTTGTCAGTAACGGAAAGAGGTAGATCCTAGAATATTTCTATATTAAACTTCTTGAAATTTAAGACATGTCTCCTTTTAAGGAAGAAAAAAAAAGTGGAAAGTAGAGAGCAATGAAACTACAAAAAAAAAAAACAAAAAAACAAACAAAAAAAAAAAAAAAAAAAAACAGAATACTCAGAACTAACCCTGGCTGCAGACTCCAAAAGATCTCAATTCTAACAAGATCCTTGTGGACAGAGGAGCAGATGGAATTTAACGCCATTTAACTGAATCTGAAAACCCCAACCCTAAGATAGCTTCTGATTCCTTCAGAAAGTTCTGGAAGTATAGACAGCTCACTAAAAACATCATGTCAAACTATCAAATGTAAAAAAGCTTACTGGTTAGAAATCAGTCTACTGAATATCACCAATTAACACTGAACCTGAGAGAAGCAAATCAGAAATCTTGCACAGGACAGACAAAAAACCACAACCCCATAATGCAAGACTTAATAGACTAAAACCTAATCCTTAAGCATGGCTACAGAAGACAAAGGTCTATAGAACTGACAAGACTTACAAGGAATGATTTATTGTTTCTCATAAGAGGACCTGGACAGTTGTCAGTTTAGTATCATGAAGAAAAAGTACTTCTGTATACCCTTCAAATTTAGTTTTGTCTATTAAAACTCAAGTCCAGAGGAAAAGAAGCACTTAGGTGAGCCTAGGCGGCCACAAGTAGATCACTAAATACTCATCCTTTTTAGTGTACTTTTAAGCAAAGGTAAAATGAAACACTTGCTGGCTAGATGAGGGTTAAATCTGACCATGTATATGTAAATATATGCATGCTTGTTCCTAAATCCACACCAACCCACTCTCCTGTCTAGGCAGTGGCAAGCACCTGACAGCCACTTCTGATTGTATTTATATCCTTGTTTGAGCATTCTAGAGAAGCACACACTGGCAGTAATAGGATGCACGAAATTACTTCACATTAAGACCCACCATTAAGAGAAATGTTTTTAATATCAATACATGAGCTACTGAAAAGCATATACAAGCTTTCAATCGCTCAACAATAATGATCTTCCCCCCTTCAAGGACCTTCCCACTGATAGTGCTTTACATGGAATATTGCAACATTTTCCTTGTTAATTTAAAATAGGCAAGGAACTGGATTCTTGCTAACTTGTTCTTCATAGTTTGAGACAATCCTTTTGTAGAGAACATGCAAACGTATACAGCCTTTTGAAATAACTTGGGAGTTAGCTGGTTGATCTCAGTGCTTTTGCATTACAAAATACTGCAGAAAACTCAAGAATATTTCAGATACAAAGAATAAAAGACTAAGAGGGCCTTTTCAATGGATTAGTAAATTTAACGAGTTTGGACATGGCAAGAGAATCTTTGTGTGACAGCACAAAAGTGCTTACATCCATGAACCATAAGTCTTCATACAGGAAGTACTTTAACAAGAAACCTTCAGAACACAAACTTTTGTTAACATACTCATATTTTATTTCAATGAATCCACAAACAGTCAAATTACAGTAGTTTTTGTTAGGAAACCTGTTTCAACAAATGGCGAGGTGCCTGTTTAAACATGATCATTGAAGACATAATTTTAGCCATCGCTTGTCTCAATTCTACTTCCAAGACAATACTTTAGAGGTGACAACTGGAATCATCTTGTCTGAAGTCAGAAATCATCCACTCAGGAAATCATAAACTGATGTCTAATGTCAGTTCAAGTCCTGGCACATGCTGTTTTCATCCCTGTAAAAGAAGTTCTATTTAACTTGCACTCAGCATCACACACAAACAAAACAGGTAACTGCCCTAAGGCTGAGCTACATGAACCTTCTACGTGACACTAACCCTTAGGTCAGAGCAATTTCTCAAAACAAATTACTTCATTTGTACAGGACAGTATTTTCTTTTCCCGCATCACTAGCGCGGATTTCATTCCAGAGGACCAGCCATATTAGAATAAGCAGACTTTCCTCTGATTTTTCTGCTATTTATTTTTGGCTAAATCTATATAAAATTCTAACAGTTACCACAGAAGTTTTTCACCAGTCAAAGCTATTTTGTTTTGTTTTCCAGCAAGGAGTAAATTAAGCTCCTTTAGGTATAGAAGACAATGCATTCACTATCATCGGATAATCCTTTTCACATTACATACTTGGAGACCAAACAATTTACAAGGAACTCTTCACTCAAGACATTTATCACATAGGTTCACAAACAGATTTGAGAAACCTGAAAAATATTTACATGAAAGTGATGTTAAGATTTAGTTATTGTAACAAGATGACAGTTCAAAATCTTCCTACAAGCTATTAATAGTTGATTCAGCAGCTTTCCGAAGTTCAGCAGTTTTATGAATGTGTTCCTCCTAAGCATGATCCAAAGAAGAGTTTCAACCTCACCTCTGGGTTTGCGAGAGAACTTTTATACCCCTCTGTATTGGCCACTTAAGACACTGCCAGACTTAAGAGGGCAAAGCATAAAAGGGGAGTAGATTTTAGTATATTATAATGTTTCCTTATTAACTAAGATGATCTAAACTTCCCATTTGCTCAAGAAGTATTAAAAAGTTGCTTGAAATTTGTAAATTATCAAAGAGCAAGATTAAAAACCATCCGCAATTATCATTAGACAAGAGCACACTTACCTTCCAGCAGAAGGCATATTTATTCCTAAGAAGTCCTGAGCATTGTTTCACATTTAGGTGTGATTAACCATGTCTAGAACATTTCATGCATGAGGTTGCTAAGTGAGGCCCCTAAAACAACACAGAAAAAAAATGGTAAAATTATAATTAATAACGTTTAACTAGACCTTCTCAAAGCCATATTCTATGGAGTTGCTACTATGTTGTCAGACATTTTAAAAGTACTTCTCCATGAAGTTGCACAAGTCATTTACAAAAAGTTCATTATCAAATCAAAACCTAGAGCAAAAGAATCTGTCAAAAAAGTATGTTCCATTAGCCCAGTTAAACTACATAGAACATATTTTTTACATCTTTTAAAATATACTTTAAATCAGAAACAATGGCAAGTTTTTCAAGTCTAAATTGCTTTTAGCGTGGATGCTACCAAAGTAAGCTATAAATGCTCAGATTTGACTGAATCTTTGCCATACAATTCATTGCTACCTTGTGTCTGCTTACAGATTATACACACCTTATTACAAGTTATACAGCACTCAACTCAGAAACATCAAAAGACACTCTTACTGGTGGGCTAGGAGACTACAGGAAAAGCCCAAGAAATCAGGGTGGTTTTTTTGTTTGAATAGTTATTAAGTCCATTTGAGCCCAAGTCCTAAGTGCCTACAGACACTTAACACCACAGGTTACAACTGCAATTTTCTTGATGTGGCCTATAAAAAAACTAAATTAATGCAGTGGTTCAGATTTAAGGTCTGTGCAAGCTCAATAGCTGCGATTCAACAACAGAAGAGTGCAAATGTACACAGTTATTTTGGCTCAGAGACACAGGGCAGCACCCCTATGTGTCCGCTTGTCTTTAAAACGTCTCAGGATTCAAAGCCCTCCACTTCAGAAGACCGAAGACTTTTCTTTCCAGTCCCAGGCTGTAAGAGCAGTGATGAGCTCGGTGTGCCCCTCACCCATAGGCGTCCAAAGGTGTGCGCGCAGATTGCCAGCGCTTCCCCCTGCCCCGGCCTGCCGCGCTCGGCCTCCTGCTCATCGGGGGCATTTGAAGGACTCGCCGATACCTCGGGACACACTGCGGAGGAAGAGAGGCATCAGCCGGGCAGCAAGGGGACTGGGGGGCAGGGGGGGGAATGGAGGGAGGGGCCACTTGTGCCTCACGACAGGATGCAGGACGGAGGGGAGGACTCCGCACTGGGTTTTAGTGAGGGAGAGCCGCTCTATCCCCCTGTGTTGACTCTCCGGAGCACCGCCAAGCTCCGAGAGGGCAAGATGTGAAGGGAAAGCAACGTAGGTTCCACCCCGCCAACCCCAGGCCCACAGCCCGACCATGCAGAGCGCGGGCTGCTCCCCGGAGCGCGGCCGCAGCCGCCTTACCACGCCCACGTCCGACAGACAGAGAGGGCGAGTCCGGCCTCACCGCGCCTTAAATAGCGCCCCGCGCTCCCGCGAGACCTCACGCGCTCCCGCCGCCGCTGCCTATTGGCGAGGCCAACGCGCGTGACCCCTCGTGGGGCGGGGCGGGGCTGGGCGGCCGAGGTCGCTGCCGCAGAGGGCCTCAGGAGCTGCTCCGGGGCTGAGGTGCTGGCGCGGTTGCTCAGCCGCTCTCCCGGCGGCGCTCATTCAGCCCCCATAGGTCAGAGCAAGACTTTCGCGTGCTCGTCCATTCATGCCCAGGCCAAGTTCTGGGTGCCCGGAGGTCCTTAACACGGGGAAACCAAAGTGTCTTCGGTGCGAGGTAGCAGCTGTGTAGCGGTTTTTGAGGCACCAAATACCTCTGATCTCTGTCTAAACTCCTGTCTAAGCCCTGCTTAGGGGGCTTAGGAGCTGTTTGTGAGGATGGTGAGGTAAAGCCCCGAGCCTCGCTAATGCCCTGACGTATAGCACATGCCCCTCTGCTGGGCTGCGCGTCAGGGGTGACACGGTGGCACCAGGTCGGTCCTGCGAGCCAGCGCTCAGCACCAGTGCCGGGCACTGCTGCTGCTCTGCCCCAGATAAAATGTGCTGCCTGACTGGGGATGCTACTAAGAGGTTTTGGAGTGAGTAGGAGCAGATTAGCACGAACAGGGAATTAGTTATTTGTAACACAGAGGCTTTGCATGTTGCCCAGCAAAGCTGGTAGATAGGAATCACAGCACAAGATAGAATATACTGAGTTGGAAGGGACCCATCAGGATCTTTGAGTTCAACCCTTGGCCCTGCACAGGACACCCCAAAAATCGCACCCTGTGCCTGAGAGCATTGTCCAAGCTGAATTGAATGCAACTCCCTGCTTCTCAAAAAGGTGTGTATATTGCTGATAATTCATAGCTTCCTGCCTCAGTGAGAAACAGTATGTCTTTGCTCATGCCGAGCACCTGTAAATGTGTGGAAAGAAGATACCGAGTTGCCTGCTCCCCCTAGTCGGAACTCTGTATTTAAGTTACTCTCAACAGATCTAAACCAATCTGATTCAGTCTGAAACAGTCACATAGTTGCAATCAAGGGATGACTCTAGAAATTGTTTCATACCACTTCTAGTTACCTCCTCTGTCTAATTCTTGATACTCAAAACATTGTTGCAGATTAACCCTCTGCCAGTTAAGTTTATTGTACATTCAAAACCTGTCTCAGGACTCTAGGTAAATCAGTCTCTGGAGATGTATTTGTGAGACATGTAGTTTCAAGTTATTTCAAGTGGGCTACTCTGCAACGACTATTTTCTGCAGTCAGACACCTAAGTCAGTCCTTTTTTGTAATGTAGTCAAAAAGATGAAGTGGCATCCAACCTTTAAATTTTTATCACTCGTGCCAGTGGAATATATGTCAAGTTTGGTTTCTTCTTTTCCAGTATAGAATGTAAACAGGCACTTCTTTCACGCAGAAAACCAGCAAACCACAGCAAACCAGTGATCAGTATCCATCCCAGGTGACCATTTTAATCATTCGCATAAAATCCTACACCTTCTTCTTGCCCCTCACAAGCTTTCTTCTGTTTTCCCCATACAAAGTTTGTATTGTTTGCCTTCCCTCTGGCTCCATGAAACTTACTTTTGTGTCTGATAATGGCACAACTTCAAGAGAAGGAACGCAGAGTCTACCTGACCTGTCCATCCTTTTCCAAACCCTCGTATAGAATAAAATAACTGTCCTTTAATAAATTACTGCAAGGATCAGATGTGGATCTGAGCCTCTTTACTTGAAGGTTAGTTCTCCCATTTCCTGGAAAAATGCTGTAACCACTGAGTTGCTACAAGGCTGCAGGCAGATCTGCTGTTTCCATGTTTGTGGGATGTAACTTTTATCTGAATGAACTTCTCAGCCGGGCACTGAGTCTGCCTACAACCTGGGCAGTTTGGGGACTTGTGGGAAAGACCACAATATTGGTGGATCAGGGTACAGGTTAATATTGAGATTAACCTGAATCACTAACCGGGAGAAATACTGGCCTGATCACGAGCAGAATTTGTAGGAAATTCAATTATCATGGCATTTTGAAATTAGTGAGGTGGCAGCAGTATGTCTTGGTTATTTGTAGATTAGTGTTGAGCTTTTTAAGGAGCTGGATGAGCTCAACTAATTTGTTCAAATCTTGAAGGGTGGTGCTCTGATTATCTAACAGCTAAGTCTCTCTGTCAGATGCAAGAATTAAGTCTCAAAGTCACTGGTTTGACACATCTCTCAGAAGAAAGACTCTTGAAAACCACTTGTTTAACAACATAATGAGTTTACCACAATTTGCAATTGTCATAAACATTTCATTTCAATTTTACTGTCTTTCTCCACACTGATATGAAGGAAAATCAATCAAGTAAAACCTCATTGTGACCATCAGTTTTTCCAGGTGGATTACAGTACTCAGTGGCATTAAATAATTGTCAGGTTTGGAATATAACAGTGCTTTATACATATATATATATATATGTAATTTGGTTAAAACTTTGATATGGTAATGTAATAAAGATGTAATTTAATTAATTTATGCACAATTCAATAAAATGAAAAGGCTATTTTAAATTCATGCTGAAAATACACTAAATGCCACTTGCAGCTTAACTGTCCTTTGTGGTTTTTTGTCCTCAGAATGTTTGTGAGTTAAAATTGGAGCCTGTAAAATAGAATAAAAATAAAAAATAAAATATTTGGGAAGGAGGAAGGCAAGTCATAGTTATTATTTCCTTTCCAGAGGAAGAAATAGCAATACATTTCTGTCAGAAACTTCAGTTTTCTGTTATTTTTTGCTCAGCACGTCTCTTTTTGTTTGATAAATTACTTCCATGGTTAAAATTTTTGTTATCTCTGCCCAGCCAGTATGTATGATTAGAATTTAAATAGTATTTTTCCACCTTAAAGCATGTTTTGTGTAGGTAAGAAAAATGCCAGTAAAGTTTGCTAGTGAGCTCCCTTGCTGAATAATATACCTGATAAAGAGGCCATTCTTCAAGCTTCTACCTCCTGGAAAGGCAGGAATGTTTTTATTTGAGTAGTGAGTGTGGGGAAGGTTAATATTGTTTAAACTGATCAAGCAATACAGTGAAGTTCTCTTATTGTCACTGTTCCAAGCTCTTAACACAGTGTATTTGAAACACATTTAAGCAGGAGGAAGAGGGCACAAGTAAGACATTATGAGATAATCACACCTCTAGGCCATTATCAACATTGAACTGACTGCAGAGGCTTTAATAGCCTCTTCATAGAATAGAATTTAATGGCTTTCACTAGAGATCTATTAGACCCCTTGTATCTACACAGTCAACTTTTGGTACATTGACATCAATGTATTTGCATCTATCTTACTCTGCTGTCTTTGGGCTTTCAGATCTGATGTCTGGCCAAAAATGATGATGTCAGATGCTGTAAATGTGTTTTGTTTTCTTCTGTAAAGTAGCATTTTCTGAGAAAAATGAAGATATTTTATTCTCTACTTGCCAACTAGTAAAATGCTTATACTAGCAAAAAGTAGGCAAGATTCGGGGATCAATTTAGTGCAGTTTTATTTTCCATGCTATATCTTTAGAATGACAAGTCGTACTGTTGCCAAAATATGAAGTTTTACAGTATTTTGAATCAAGAGAAATAATTTCTCAGATAATTTGAAAATGTTGGGTAGGGGTTGCTTTGAAGATGACAGTCTTAAGGAGGGCTAGTTGTTCCAAAGCTGGGTTGTTTTTTTGGTTTTAGACTCTCCACATTTTCTATGGATTTCTATGAATTTTTCATGGACTACAACTTACTCTTACCATTAGAATTTCAGGTGCAGATGGAATGGTTTCCATGGACCTGCTATGAGCCATGTGCCACAGATTCAATCCATAGGCTGCAAGCTGGCATTTGGCATTGTACTGAAGCCGCCAGTCTGTTCCGAAGTGAGGCCAAGCTTCATGGAAAATCCTGATTTCTCATTCTTGTGTCTACACATTTGCCATTTTGCTATTTTTTGGTAGAACATAATTTAATATGAGATACAGAACATATTAAAAACATTGTAAAATTTTAAACCTACATTGTCAGCACTGCAAGTATTTCAGAAATCTGAATTCTCTTATAATTCTTACATATTTTCCATGCTTCCAGAAAACCTTAGTATTGTTTTAACTGCCTTTTCCATTAAAATGACCTTTTAATTGGCTGGAAATATATCCTCAATTTGATCTGTTCCAAACATTTGTTCAGCAAAACTGACTGATGATTACCCACTTCTGGACCCAAGTTTATTACAAGAAAAACATAAATGAACCCTCTGTGGAATTTTCCAAGATTTCTGGAGAGGAAATGCAATATCCTCTTTGTAGCACGGAATGAGCAGATATTCCAGTATCAGATTTGCTACCAACTTTCCTGTGTAACTGTGGACAAGTCACTAAATTTCTGCCAGTGATTTTCTTGCTCTGTAAAATAAGCTAATATTAACTTCCCACCCAATAATTTGACAAGTCTGAGTGAATGTTTGCAAAACACTCTGAAAAAGTCAGATGGAAAATGTTATGGAAGTCCACGCCTCTGCTAGCCAAAGAGGATATTTACAATAAGTCCATATTTTATGTAGTGAAATAAAAATGTTCAAGTGTAAAACCAGATGAGACCAAGACGGATCTAAAATTAAATGCAGGAGGTATTTTTTGACCTTTCAGCAGAAATTATATAAGCACTCTTAGGTTATAAATAGTCCTTTGTTTTCCTTCTCTTTGTCTAACACTCAGAAGAAACACAGGGTTAGTTGTTTGTTGTAAAGAGATAGGGCAATGCTTTAGAGTGGAAACAATTGTGCACTGTTCTTTATTTATACAGTTCCTATAAAGTTTGTAACTCACATTTGTTGCATTGCTTAGCACTTTTTTATCTTCAAACAGCTGCAGAAATAAAGTTTCTATTCCAGAAAATGACAACAGCAGAAGAAAACAAAAACACGCACCAGTCCATTTCAAGTATGAAAGTTTCTTTCCTCTTTCCTGTTTTGATATGTCTGAAGAGCAAAAAAGACAGTGCTAGACTATTGTCAAACTGACACATAAACACTTGTATATTATTCCCTATTTTTATTATTAATCTTCAGAAATAAGACAAGAAATGTGTCCACCTTTAAATGAAAGTATTTATATTAGCATTAAGGAATATGATACTGAATTCTTTACAGAATGATGTGTGCGCATATTTACAAATATTTCCTTGAACAACCAATAAGTGCTTAATTACTAGCAATTTAATTTTATATCAAAAAAAAAAAGTTTAATGAACAGAAACAACTGAAAACTTACCCTGAAATCAAGTAATTGGCATTTGACAAAAACAAAATTATGAAAATACCACTTTTTTCTTTTTTCACACCTTCTATGATTTCTCCAGGGTTTGTATTACAGAAATAATGTTATTGACATGAAAATATATGTGAAGCAAATGGCTTT
Source organism: Corvus kubaryi (assembly GCF_017639235.1). Taxonomy (NCBI): domain Eukaryota; kingdom Metazoa; phylum Chordata; class Aves; order Passeriformes; family Corvidae; genus Corvus; species Corvus kubaryi. Next base: position 5,315,446 of record NW_024582073.1, read on the forward strand.
ATTAGATACTGCATTTTGTTTCATTTAAATTTTTAATCACCTTTCAAACCCATTCATTTGCTCCATAACTTTTCACTGAGAGCAAGTATGATTCTCCACAGTATATTGGAATAAGCAGGCTGCAGCAAAGAATACATGATTAGGCTTCTGCAATAACAGGAATCAGAGTTTAAAAACCAGGTACAGTGCAGTACTGTCCAGTCTCTGCAGGCTACTTAGAAATGCACTGGAAACTAATCAGACCTTGATTGCTTCAGTCCTGACATGTCAGCTTAACTCCCATTTTCCCTGGCTATGTCAAGAGAACCTGTCATATTATGTGTAATCCAGTCCTCTGAGTTTAAGCAAATTAAACACTTGAGATCAAATTCACACATAATGTAAGACCATGAATTTAACAGAATTATACCAAAGATTATTTTTTTTCTCAGTGATGTTATTTGATGGCTCTTTTGCATAGTGATCTATGGATTTATGAAGCAGTTTAGTGGCCCTGAGGACTTCACTCCATTATGTCCAAAAATCTTTCTCCATCCTGTATTTTGAATGTCTGCAATGATTTAATATAACTAATCCAACTTACTGAGGAAACAAAGTTCTGTCTCTGTGACAAATCTATTTTGAGTTTCTTTGCTGAAGCTGTCAACAGGATGCCAACTAATGCCAAATTTGATACCATTTGTGTAACGTGGGCACTTGTCCACAATGAGCTGGATTGAGGCCACTTACCTAACAGTATTGTCAGGGCAAGAATTTATCTTTAGATGCTACTGCTGATGCCAGATTTTTACTAGTAATCATAGACCTTCTTTTGAAATAATAATTTAAAAAAATACTGACTTCAGAGTGTTTCCTGTAAATAAAGCGTGTGGATCCAGGCTCTATAGGCTGAAATTATTTTATTCTAGCATCATGAAGTGCTAGCGTGCCACACTTCAGGTGCTGTTAGGAGCAGAGATGTCTGTAATGTTAGTAGTTCTCTCTCTTCATTTGAAAGATCTCCTCAGTATATCCAAGGAACAATAAATGGGCCTTAAGCTCCTGCTGAAAAGAAGCAACCTCTGCTAAGGAAAGGGGAATTCTAAGATGAGGATTGCCCTACCTGAACTCTGTTCTTTCTTCTCTCAGAGATTTGCTGTGTTAGCTATTTAACAACCTTGTGCCTATTATCATGTGTGTAAATTTAATATACTCACACTGCTCTACCTTGGAGAAAGGCATGGGCCTCGACTTGCTTGTATTTGAAGAGAAACTGAAATTATTACATTAACCGTGTTGTATAAATGCCACATGTTGGGAATTTGTGAGTGAACACTTGCACGTGTGGTGCAGACACAGCCCTAACACAGCACTTGTGAAGATGTTATCTGCATGAATGGCAATATAAAGCACCGACTGTGGGCAGTAAATTACATTCCAGCCTACTGTTCTGGGTTTTGCCAGTACCTGGGCTCCTGTGTACCTCTAATTAGGTGGGTTGAGCATGTCCCAAAGCACAGTGCTGCCGTCACTGCCACACATCCACGTCCTCCTGCCTGCACTCTGCCTCCCTGTCCTTCACCCTACTGCCTGCTGGTATGGTTTTGTACGCATTGAGGCCGGGTTTCGCAGCCCCGTGGCCGTTCCAGGCCCGGAGACTAAAGCACCACGGCCCGTCTCGGAGGGCCCGTCCGGAGGGGCGGCGGGCGCAGCCCCCCCGCGCCCCCTCGGTCCCGCAGCGCATTGGCTGCGGCGGCGGCCGCCTCGCCGGGCCCGCTGGGGTGCCCCGTGCCGGGCACTGCGTCTGACCTTCCCTTCCCTTCCCCGGCGCTGTCAGAGCGGATCAGCGGGCGCGGCGCTGCGATGGAGCGGCGAGCGGCGACGGCAGCCGCCAGGAGAGGAGGAAGAGGAGGAGGAGGAGGAGGAAGGGAGAGATTAGCGCGGTGCCGGCTGGCGCAGAGGCGCGGCTGAGCGCTCCAGCGGGAGCCCGGGGCCCTGCGGACCGTGCGAGAGGCAGAGGCGGAAGGAGCGGAGATGCGGCCGCTCTCCCCGCTCTGCTGAAGCCCCTGGTCACTCGCTCGGAGGAGGGAGGCCGGGAGGGTCCGTCCTTCTCGCTGCTCTGCGGGCGCGAAGGGTGCCTGTGCAGTCCCCTCCTCTTGCTTTTATCCCAGCCCCGGAGCAGGAGCCGCCGCCGCCCCCTATCCCTTCCTGCGCTCTTCCCACCATGAGCGGGGCTGTTTTCACCTTATAAAGATGGCGGTGTGGGATCGCTGCAACCTTTAGACTAATGACTGTCAGAAACATCGCCTCCATCTGTAATATGGTGAGTGCTGGCGGGGGACGGGCGGCACGGCAGCCCCTGCGGGGGCCGGCTGGGGGGCTGCCCCAGGGGCGCAGCCCAACCGCGGGACTCCGTCCCCTGCGCCGGTGGCGGGGGAGCCGGGCACGCTGAGCCGGGAAATGCCTGGGATGGAGTTGGCCGACGGAGAGTGACGATGTCCCGAGGAGTTTTCCTGGAGCAGCCCGGGCGTGGGCCGGGGAGGGACGGAGATGCAGAACCGGTACGGGGCCCCCCGGAGCGGGTCTGATCCCGGCCGAGGTGCGTTGCAGACGGAGCCGTGGTCCGCCCTTCCTCCTCTTGCCCTTCCTCCTGCCCTAATAATCCTGCGAAAGGACCAAAGTCGGGTTCCGAATCCACATTAAATCGGTGACCCTGTTTAACTCCCTCAGGCAGGCACCCTGTGGTCTCCTAGGGCCAGGAGCTCCCCAGATTACGCAGAAAAGGAGGATCTTTAGATGGCTAATAACACTCTTTTGGATCCCCATGCTAGGTACCTGTTCTAGGAGGTCTTGGCTTTAGAGCTAACAGGGTTTAACTTGCACTACATGCTGCTCAAAGAGGACTGGTGTTTGTAAAGTACTCTTGAATCACTTAGCTTTCTCTAAACCAGACTAGGCAATTAGTAGGGAATAAGGAAACATTAATATTTTTGGTTTTTACGTTCACTTTGCTACTTTTCTCCCCATGGAACAGTTGAAAGGATGCTTTCTGCATTGTGTTTGGATTTAATTTAAATTCTAACAAACTTGGGGCACCTAATTTGGTTTAGGTTTTTGAAACTTCTTGGTGGGAGGAGGGAAAGCTCAAACTTTGTCAAAGAATTATTAATGCAGTGCAGCAAACTTGCCAAAGAAATGGTTGCATGTTAAGCATCCCTATACAAACAGAAGAGAATCCTATTTCTGTACATTTTGGTTTTTTAGTCTGTATTTTCCACCCTTATTTCCAGGTTCTTCAAGAGCAGCTACACACAGTTGCCAGCTTCCCTCCATGTGTTGCCCCAGCATGCCTTGTGCTGCTGATGCCACACATACCATTCATCTGCCCTGGAGAATGGAGCCTGTCTCTAGGGTAAGGCAACGGGCACAGCCCCAGAGGCATGGCTCCTGCGGGGTCTGGGTGAGGGAGTGCAGATTGCAAGCCTGCTCCCCTTCCACGTGTCCACACTTCCACTTAAGTGGGATTGGTCTTTTGTTGCAAATGAGATGCCTGGGTAGTCCCATGCATAGTTTTGATTTAAACCTCAGTCCTCCCTTTGAAATGCCTGCTCTGAAATGCAGAGAGGGTGAGTTGTTTCTGGGGTTAAAAGAATTAATACAAAATCCAGATTTGAGGTATAATAACCTGAGTGCTCAAATTTCTTCACCAACAGTACTTTTCTGAACTTTTCATTGTTCTTAATGATTTCCAGTCCAATGGGCCACAAATACTGCGAAGAGAGATTCAGGAAACGGTACAGGACTGAGGAGAAAACCTGGGTACTCCTACCTTCTCTCTGAGGCAGGCTCCAGTTTTATCTGCTGATTAATGGTGGATGTGATGCCTTGCAAACTGGATAAAAGAGCACCGCATGAAGGGGAGCTGGAGACTCATAGGTGGATGTAAGACCTTGGCATAAAGTACTAGGAACTCTGATTTCTTTGTGTGCTTCAGACAGATGCGCTTGTATGCAGCACGCTTCTCCCAAAGACTGAACAGATTCACAGCAGAACTGATGAGGTTGTTGTAATGGTGTGCTGCTTAGCTGTCATTGCCAGTATATCCAGCAAAAGTAGCATCTGAGAGATGGAGAGACAGAAGGGAAGAAGGAGAGCCTCAAGCAGAAAAGGCATACAAGGATTTGTACTTCAAGGCAGTTCTAGTTCATGGTACTGTGGCAGAAGGTGCAGTTGATTTAATGATAATATTTTAAGGCTACATATTCCTTGAGGTCTGTGTACTTAGCTTTTAGAGATGCTATGTTGTGTTGGTCATATTTAGTCTTTTCTGGATAACCCACAGGGACTGGAAGTTCTTTTAGGCCAAAACAATGGAGTTTTCAGACAGCTACAGGAATTTGGGGCTGTAAGAGAAATACAGATTCTTACAAGTGTTGGCAACACTGCATTATGGCTCCTCCAAAAATGTGTCCACTCTGATGAGGTGGTGGACTTGAACTCAGTGATCTGGAGAAGAAGCTATGACAACCTTCTAGAAGGCTAGAGGTGTAAAACTTGCCTTTATAAAACCTAAATATTTGCAGTGCTACTTTGATTTAGGACATCTGTAGAAATCTATCAGACAAACACGCTGAGATGCTGATTCTCAGACCTTGTTCCTACACTATAATACAGTACTTGAAAAACTGAGCTACTGATAATTTGTGGACGACGAAGTAGCTGTGTAATTCTTAGGTATTATAATATGTTTTTCTACGTAATGCTACATAATAGGTTTCTAAGTTTTCCAACCTGGTTGAACTCAGTAATTAAAAAAAAAAGGTGTTCCAGTCTTTATTTTTTCCCATTCCACTTGAGAGGGGTTTTTGGTTTTTAGAAAAAAAAAAAGCCCCCCCAAAATCCAAATGATGATGTCTTGTTGATTTTTAGGGGTGGTGGGGGGAGTAGGGGAAGAGAGTCAGAGGTAGCAATTGGTCCTGAAATACTTGTCCCTCCCTGAAAGCAGCTTAGATTGTTTTCAGTGGTAGTCCGTCCTTGACAAAGTTTTTTGTGTGTTTGTCCAAGTGCTCACATGTCCTGAAGGGAAAAAAATTACTGAAATTTGGCTGAATTAATTTAGCTTAAGAGAACCTGGCTAGCCAGCATTTTTTGATGTATGCTGTTGACTGCCTGATGTTTGATATCTTGGGTTGTAATTTTGATCTCCTAAAGATGGTAGAGATTCTTAGTCTTTTCAGGAAGGATCAAAACAAGTGTAGTGAAACAAGCAAGACAGGGACAGTATTTAACTTACTTGCAAAAGATACTTAGTACTATATATTCACTGGATAAGCTCTCACATGCTGAGACAGACACAGTAGGAGCTAGCCAGTAAGAAAGAAATATTTGGCAGGGGAAATTTCCTCTTGGAACATTTACTTGTAGTAAATATTTAAATGCACAACTTTCTAGAATTAAACAAAATTCCTCTATTGTCTTTTACCAGTTTTGTCCCCTAAGTTATAATAATAGCAATTATAAACCGATTTGCCTAATGAGAACTAAGAGCTAAACTTGTTCTGAAGGGGTAGAGGGGATGAAGGCAACCGTGCCTGAAGGAATTGGTGGGACTCTTATGTGGGCATGATGGCCACATTCACTGCAAAGGGAGGTCTAGTCCCCAAGATATTCAACTTACCTGCCCTTCAGGACACTGTAAAAGCTCAATCACTCTGTCTGCACACCATGTTCACCACTGAGGGACGTATGCAATAGGCAACTGTCATCTTTTATGTAGGACAGGTACAATACATGTGAAGAAGCATAAGATACCCTGAAAAGCTCTATATGAGGGTATACCAGCAGCCAGAGCCTTGTAACACTGGTAGACTGCAGACACCAACTAGGGATGTGATGTAGCCCCTACAATGCTGTAATTCTCTTTGGTTATTGTTTCTGTGAAATAACCCAATGGCTCAAGTACCAAATGCTGGTTCAAAGACAGACAAGCATGCTGGCATTTCATGCTTACTGAAATCCTCTGCAGTAGGTTTCTCTGTTGATGAGCTTTAGGTACAGCCTTGAGTTCTGAGTTAAGCTCATACTGCAGCTGTGGCCTAGGGATATTACTGTTATGTGCAGTGAAGGACATCTAACCACTTCAGAATGTATTGACATACATTTGTACTGATCTGGCTAACAAGCTCTGTGGACCATGTTTCTCTCTTTTGGAATTCTGTTGAGAACAGGTATTAGTTCCTGCCCTTTCATAATTTTCTAACAGTATTTCAAATATTCCAATTAGCACTTCATAGTGTTCTGACAATCTAATAAACAGAACACTCTAAACACATTCAAATTTCTCTGATACAAGGTATCATCTGAGATGCCTCACAGTTACTCCTGGTAGTTGTTGTATATATATCCTATATATATATATATAAAGTTGCAGTTCCTTGGATTAACTTTGGGGTTTTATTGGTGTTTCATGTTACTCTTTCTTCTCATAGTCTCATCATTATGAGTTTCATAAAAATAGCTGGTTTTCTGCATGAAAACATTCATACAATTCATCAGGAATTATGTGAATACCTGTGAAATTTCAGCTTTCATTTTCAAACAAACATGCAAACAAACAAACAGTTTCTAACCATCCCAGAAACTGTCTGTAGAGAAAAAACATACAAGCCTAGGAATCTCTACATTCAGGAAACAAATAAGAATAAATGTTGGATTTCTTTTGCGTATTTGTTTTTAATAGCATGATTTTAGAGACTCATTGCAGGATTTGTTTGAATATAGGGCATTGGCAGAATCAAGGCTGGAACTACAAACAGATTTGGAAAACGCTTGATACAAAAAAAAAAAATTACAATTTTAATGATGCGAAAATAATAAAATCCTGCTTCATACAATAAGAATATTACTCAGTAACAGAATTGATCACTATGACTTTCAACTGGATTTATTCATTTGGACAACCTGCAGTGTATATTTCTTCATGTCTTTTACATCTCTCCATAGAGATAAAGGCAAAATAATACATGCCAGACAATAAAACGGTTATCTAAAGATATATTTAGATTGATAAAGAAAATAAACTTTTACATCTGATAAGATTAGTTAGTTCAAGAATGCAGTTTTAGAAGCATAGTCTCAAGTGTGCACAATTTCAGTATGACATGAAATATAGAAACAAAAATATGAAAAGTATGGAGAATATGAAGTCTAATCATTGTAATAACTTTCTGAAGTAATGAGAGTTTTTGAGAGTATGGCTGACAAATGAGTACTGGACTAACAGAAAGTGTGCATTCCATCAGAAGATGAACAGAAGTCCACAAGATTTTTTATTGGATAGAGAAGTATATGCAAAATGAGAAACATCCTAATATATTATTCCCAAAGTATAACCTCGAGTAATGGCTGAGGCTTGTCTTGCATGAGTACCTTTTAACGGCTAAAGTGGTTATTATGTACTTACTAGCTGTTTAGAAAATAAGCACAAAAGGACAATTCATGAACACAATGTGTGGTTTTCAGTGTATTTCTTTTAGATGCATGTAGTCTTTGGCTTCATGTTGCTAAATTAAGAGTAAACCAGTGGTTATGCTAAATACCTCAATAAAGGAACCTCTTAGCTATAGCTCAGCAAGGCTGAGTGAATCTGAATTGTGGAAGAGATGACAATAAAAGCTAACTCTGGACCCTGATTAACTGTGTGTGGTGGGCAAGTGCCACACAGGAGATGAGGCTCTGATGGATTTGAAGAGCCACAGTCTGTGGAGTGTAAGCCTGTCAGAGAAGCAGTCAGCCAACTCTCTTCTGCTGACCATCTTTTAGCCTCAGAAACTGTCCTTGGTTGGCTGTTTGGTGGATACACTGATATGTATTTGTGTACATTACATACTTAACACCACAGTGAATCAGTGCTTCTGGGGAAGAAGCATTTCCACTGTCAGGACTCCACTGTAAGCATGTTCTTGGGTATGCTCAACCCTTGCAGAAAAGGCTGTTGTGCTAAGGGTTTCAAACCAGCCATGACTGGATGTTGCATGTTTCAGTTATTTAATTTGATTTTTTGATTTCACAACTAATGGCCTCCTAACAGCTGTATTTGAAGTATCCTAGGATAATAAGGCCTCCAACTGTCCACTGATTATGATAAACCTGTGTTATTTCTGATGTAGGTCAGCCAAAGTTTGAGATATCCGATGATAGGAACTACATCACATTTCCTAATGTCTTACCGGAATCTACATTACAGTAACTTGAGCTTGGTACTTCTCATCCTGTCCATTGCTGAGACCAAGAACAGACTATGTCCTTTCTGTAACAAACTGTAGACTTGAAAATATTGTCATGCCCTTTTCTGCCTTATGCAGCTTTTTCTGTCTTATGCAACACAATCCCGTTCAACCCTTTTTCACAGGTCACTTTTCTCTAGAGTTGTCTTCCATTTTGACTGGTTTCTTTTGGATTCTTCCCAGTTACCTTTATCTTCTTTGAAACCAGGCACCCAAACCTGGATGTAAGACGTCTTAGCACTGACAAGTTAAACAGGAAAGTTACTTTAAGAACTTGGTAGACTGCTACCTGTAGGAATTCATTATGTTGTCAACATTTGTTGTGCTTTTGGGGATTTTTTTAAATAACACTGCATACCTGTGGCTTATTTAACTTACAGTACACAGAGACTTCTCTTTTCTATCTTTTTTTTCTAAAACACTACTGCCTTAGTCAGCTGTTTTCCATTTTGTACATGGTGATTCTTCTCTTCATGTGCAGAATCTTGCACTTGTCTCAGCTCCTTAGAGAATTTCTCTAAAAGAAAAATACTGTCAAAAAATAATGTTTAATTCTAAACCTGTCCTGCAACATAACTGCAGCCCTCATTACTCATCTTGTATGGAGATTTAATGAAGGTATTCTTACTTCTGTATCCAGGTTATCAGAGTATTCCAGATGGTGCAGCTGTGATGGAATTTAGAAGGTCCCTTGCTTTTAGAATGCTGTGAGGCACCACATATGCAGTCTAGGTGGCCTAGACAAAAATGTTATTGAAGAAATTAGTAGTCTGTAAGCAAATCTCAGTTTCGTTTTGACTCATGAGGCCATCTTGATGCTATGTGTTCTGAAGAAGGAAACTAGACAAAACCAATGGTTTTGCTATTTCTTCCAGCAAAAGCCTGAGTGCCACTAATCCAAGAACAATTAAGGTGAGGATACTGATGGACTCATAAGAGAATATTGAGTTTCAGTTTGGTAAAAACTGTCTAATCCTGGAAAATTTAAGGATTAATATTTTTTTTTAAAATTACTTATGGATATAGACACTGAACTTGCAACACTTCACTAGAACCTCACTTCCAGTACTTGGTGCTTTGTGCTTTGAGAAAACCAAGTTTATCAGCTATGTAAGACTGAGTACCTTAAAAGCTTTGTCCAAGATTTTAAGTGGTTCAGGATTTCAGGCCTTGCAATTTTTGTCTGTTTCTTGGAAACCACACCATAAAGAGCTGAAGTTATTTGTTATTGTTAATATCTAAGCAATACTTAAATAGAGATAGTTTAGTGTACCCGCAAGAAAAATAGGTTAGACCTCTCCTTTCAAGCTCTTATAATTTGCTTTAATGATCAGAAGACTTAAGAAAAAATGCACAAAAATAATTTATTTAGATACATTTTGCTAAATCATCTTTCCTACAAAAATTTGAATACACAGTGGTTTTTCGGTCAGTCAAGGTCCTTTTGCTGTTTACTGTGATCCCCTATGTGTTTTCATAGAATCCCCTCTTTCCTCTTTCTTCTTGTGGCGACAAAGACCCAAGATAGCTTTGCTGGAAGAACAAAAAGCATTTCTTCACAGAATGAAGAGAGAGCTAATCTGGTTAAACTCAACCATCTTGTGCAACTTACACTTTAAAAAATACAGAAAGGTTTCAGGTTTGGCATTTAATATCTATGAGTTTTTAAGAAGGCTGGTTCAGCTATTTCAGTTACTCACCATATCTCTCTGAAAGTTGAGATTGTTCCCGAGGATAGCCAAAGTCCAGCACTAGGGACAGGTGATGCATCTATTGAAAGCTGCTGGATGTGTGTTGCATGCTGTGCTATTGCTAGCTATCCTTTTGATACTTTGTGTTGCTTCTGGGAGCTAATTTTGGGTTTTATTTACAGTTGCCTCCTCTCTTCTGAGTTATCCATCACTGCCATTTTTTGGTCAGGAGGCCTTCTCCATCTTTCTTTATCTTCTTTTTCCTTCCCTCCCATGTGCTGTGTCTTCCAAAATCCTGAAACTCAGGCTGCCTAGCCCTGAAGCCATTTCTATTTTTACTCTAATTTCTCCTCTACCAGCCCAAACATCACCATTAGTTTGTCTTAAGTCTTCAGTTTCTCCCTTCAGGAAAGAACTCTGTTTCTATCGTGTTGCTCTCACTTTCCCTGAATACTAAGAAAAAGGAAATCTAGTCTATAATTGTATATGATCCAAAACCATTTGTCATGTACCAGCCATCTTCCTTCATTGATCTCTTGCTCTTTATATAGTTATTAAATTTCTGTTTCAATTATTCAATTTTTATGTGTTTTTTTCCCTTATATTATTTAGATTTTCTTGTGAACAAGATATTTCTTCTTATTTCTTATTTTGTCTATGTACAGATATATTTTTCTGTATAAAGAAAAATTTAATTAATATTATGTTTTTCACACCATGTTTCTGTTTGTTTTGTGATACCCACTTAATAGGTGGCTTATGAAAAGTCCTAATTTCTTTACTGTATTCATTTACTTTAAATTAAACGCATGCTTATTTCTAGAAAGTTAATGCCATTTTTATAGCTCTGTCACAGTACAAAGTTTAATCTGATTTGCCATCTTCTGTTGACACTATCTTTCACATTAGCTCTTGTCCATTTCTCATCCTCCATAGAATAATTGTATTTAGATTACTTTGCTACACGTGATTTAATGAACTGATCTGATACCTTTTTTTTCCCCTGAAGTTTTTTTTTTAACATGCTGAAGTGTAAAGGAACAGCAGGGATTTTTTTTTTACTTAAGCTGTCCCATGTGATGCAAAGCACAAATGAAAATCTTTGCAACATTATCAGAAATTTCAGCTGAAAAGAAAACCAGCAGTCTTATCCTTTGGAAGGTCTAGGGCAAAATAACAAGAGGAAAAAAATATAGGTCGTATGGGCAGAATGTTTTTGGAGTGATGCTGTAGCAGAAATCTTGGCCTGAATTGACCTGTGCTTGGCTATGTCTCTAGCTGTATGTCTTTGCCATTTTATGAGGGCTGAATGCTGATTGTTGAATTAAGTGGTAAAACTTCTGGGAAATCAAGGTTCTAACACCACAGAATACATAGCAGGAGTTTCCACATTGACCTAGTTCTCATTCTCGTAAGGTCTGGCTACCACTGTCACTTCACATTTCCTTCACTAGTGTATTCTCTTAAGAAGGAGCCAGTCTCCTTTACTGTCTCTATACTCGGATATGATTTTATTTAATACTCCCAAATCCCACTTCATTGACTTATCCAGCCTCTCCTCATTTCAGGCTCTGTAGCTACACTGAGGCTCCTGCTTATATTTATGAAACTACAGTAGATTCAGCTGTGGTAGGATATTTCTCCTAGCTGAAGCATTTATAAAACCATAGAGAGTGGTTGCATTAAAATATCATAGCAGGTTTTCACTGTAGAAGTAACCAAAATTACTTGCTGGGAGTGAGAACAGACATGCTGAAAACCATGTTAAATAGTCATGGCTGACTTTTGCTGTAGATTAACCTCAGTAAACTAACATGTTTTCTATACTTGATATGGTTGATTTAAACTGAATTCTGAACCACCTTTAACACATTTCTAATAACACATTTTTTCCAGTTTAAACCTGGATTGGGTGTACAGTTTCAGGTATACTTTGTTGGAAAAATTTCCTTCTTCTGTCCTCATGTCAACTACTTATTGAGGAGACTTCATATGCAAAACAAGTAATTTATATGCAATGTGACATGGTTCAAGTTTTACTAAGTAGCCTGTCTACATTTTTTTTCTCTATATAAGAAATATATCCTTCTTTGAAGCATCAGGTCTCTGTGCTTCTTACCTGTGTTCCTAGACTTCTTTTTCAATGGATTTAACAGTATCTTTTTGGACACCTCAGAATAAACCAGACTGAAATTGCATTTGATACAAGAAGGCACAACTCCTCATGAAGTCTGTGCAGGTTATGTCAGTTTACCCAAAGATTGAGTTTAGCCTCACTGTTTTGTTGGGTCACTGTCACACAGTATTTTATTTTATGTTTGCAACAGCTAAGGCCTGGTTTTGGAGAGGTAAAGCTCTGTGATGAGATGTTACTAAGCATGTGTTTTTTTCAACAGCAAATACTTTGGAAGTTTCCATGCAATGTAGAGTTTTTATATGAAGATGGATTTTTTTGGTTTTCAGTGATAATTTAGTTTAGTAAATCCCGATTCTTGCTCTTGCTCACAATATTTACAAGAAAATTTAAACGCTAGAAAAGGTTTGTCCGACCATCTGGCATCCTCTGAAGTTAGAAACCCTGGACCTGGAGGAAAGCAAATGAGTAATGTAGGAGCAACTAGTTAGCAGAGCACTCGTATTGTATTTGTCTAACAGAATACACAAACCTGTAGTTTACAAAGAGTAGGTTACTTTTAGAGATAGTATTTTCCATGAACTCTAGAGGAAGAATTTATTTCAGTGTGGAGAATGCTTCTTACAAAAATGGAAAAATACCCATTTTATTCTTGTATTACAGAATTTGATTGTAATGTTAAAACTGTAATCAAAGAAAACCTTTGCTTTGATCTGAATGCTGTACAATGAGTATTAATATGAAGATGTTTTTCCCCAGAAGCTGCATTAATCTTCTGTAGTCGTGTTTCTCATATATCAGGCAAGGTTTTGAGGGTAACTGGCTGTTTGCTTCACTGCTAATGTCAGATAGGCAAATGTCTATCAGTTTTCTCCCTCTTGGAACATAGGATGCTTCGCCAAGTGTGTGCATCTTTGGCAAGGCTGACTTTCCAAGCAATGAAACTAATCTTCATATGAGATTTACATAATTATCACACTGTCATCTCTGTTGAACGGTAGCCAATAATTGCTTTGTATTGATCAATCTTCCAAGTTTCTCACCAAGGCGTAGCAGAGTCTGGTGAGATCATATATCCCTTATGAAACTTTTCATGAAGCCTTGTGCTTGTAAAGTACTTCAGTCTCAAAGTGATTTTCTGGGAATCAACATACACTTGGTCTGAGCAATGAACTCTGTGTATGTGAGAGAAAGAGAGAGAACAGAAAAAGATCGGAGAAGGGGATGTGAAATACAAAATCTTTGGAGCTTTTCTGGAACCTGCCAACTTAAAGGAGATGTTTTACTTTCAAGGCTTGCAAATTCTCAAAGAGCACCTGTGCTGAGTTTCACACTGTTAATTCTGTTGACTAAATCTTCTTTTAATGAACTGGCATGAAATAATAATCTAATTTGGCAAGCAGTGGTGATGGTAGGTGCAGTGAAGAAACAGAAATCAGGCCTTGGGGAGAAGATGGGGAAAGGACATGAGAATTCTGAATCTGATTACCTGTTACTTCGAAAATTTTAGCTGATGAAGTCTGAGCAAATGTCTGCCTTGACTTCATCAAGGCTTTCAACACAGTCTCTCACAATGTCCTCATAGGCAAATTCAGGAAGTGTGGACTGGATGAGTGGACCGTGAGGTGGATTGAGAACTGGCTGACCCCAGAGAGTCGCTATCAGTGACACGGGGTCTAGTTGGAGGCCTGACACTAGTGGTGTCCCCCAAGATTCGATACTGGGAATTGTTTAACTTATTCATTAATGACTTGGATGAAGGGGCAGATGCCTCCTCAGCAAGTTTGCTGATGACACAAAGCTGGGAGGAGCAGTCCATACCCCAGAGTGCTGTGCAGCCCTTCAGAAGGGCCTCGACAGGCTGGAGAGATGGGCAGAAAGGAAATTCAGTGAAGGCAAGTGCAGGGTCCTGCACCCAGGGAGGAGTAACCCCGTGCACCAGCACAGGCTGGTGATTGACCTGCTGGGAAGCAGCTCTGTGGAGAGGGACCTGGGGGTCCTGGTGGACAACAAGCTGTCCATGAGCCAGCAATGTGCCCATGGGGATGAGAAGGCTGATGGTATCCTAGGCTGCGTTAGGAAGGGCATTGCCAGCAGGTCAAGGGAGCTGATCCTGCCCCTCTACTCAGCCCTGGTGGGGCACATCAGGAGTGCTGTGTCCAGCTCTGGGCTCCTCAGGACAAGAGAGACATGGAGCTCCTGGAGCAGGTCCAGTGGAGGGCAACAAAGATGATTAGGGACTGGAGCATCTCTCTTACGAGGAAAGGCTGAGGGAGCTGGGGCTGTTCAGCCTCAAGAGACAGCCGAGGGGGGAACGCATCAATGTCTATAAGTATCTGAAGTGAGGGTGTCAGAAGATGGAGCCAAGATTATAATGTGTATAGGAGTGATGACGTTTCCTTTGGCAGCAGTCTACCTTACTTGCTTGGTTATTTAAGATTGTTTAAAAATGGGCATTTTAATATAGCAAAATGACAGGTAACATACCAAATTAGTGGTTGTACTTACAGACCAGCCATTACCTAAACAACTTTGCTGTTGGAGTGAAGATACAGCTGAACATAACTTGCCCCACCAGGGCAGAGACTAAGAGATCTAACAGTGCATGGATTTATGTGCTCTCTAATATTAGATAGGACAAAATGACAGGTATATTACACTTGCTTTTAGCATTTGTGATGTTACTAGAACTGGGTGCCAGTCTGAAGCCCAAGTATTGTTACAGGCTGATGATTAATTCAGAAGGATTCAGAGGAGCTTCAGCAATGCTTGGAAAACCTACCTTCCATCTAGGAACAGCTTTTTAGGGTTGTGCTTAAGATCAACTATGATCTTTATGAGGCAAGAGAGTGATGGGATCCAGATGTCCATGTACACAGTAAAAATAAGGGGGAGGTGGGTATGGGAAGAACCACTGTTGTGACCTGTTCACTTCTAATCAGCCATTACTAGAGAGTCCATTCCAGGCCAGCTCCACTACCCAGATTTGCAAATATTTTTAGTGGCTCATGACACTGCTGTGCTTGCCTGTTAGTAAGACAGAGTTAGCTTGGCTAATCATAGCTGAAAGGAAAGAACTATTTTCTGTCTTGATACTGTCCATAATTTTATTTTAGAATGTTAATATTCTAAATAATTTCTTCCTTTTAAATTTGTTTGGTTTGGGTTTTGACTTTTTTTTTTCTTTTTTTTTGTATAGGGCACCAATGCCTCTGCTCTGGAAAAAGACATTGGCCCAGAGCAGTTTCCAATCAATGAACACTACTTTGGATTGGTCAATGTAAGTACCATTTTGATATAACTTGAAATTTGCTTTGTTCCTTGGTTTTGTTTTATTTTGTTTTCCTCTCTCCCCTGCTCTTATCAATCTTATCCTAATGCAAGATTGTCTTTTTTTCTTTAAATGCTGCTCATGTTGCAATTTTAGGCAAAGTGGGTTGCAAAACTGTATCAGATGTTTGAAGATGTCTTCATACACCCCCAGAGAGAACAGTTTACTGTTCTATGAATATTTCCAGGGATTAGAACATATGCTTCAATAAAGTTAAAAGTCTATTTTAGCTGTGAAATGGGAGGGAGAAAGTGATGAAAGTATGTACAAGTTTATGTACAGCATTCTGCACTGGGGACTCTTAGGAGAAGCTTTTTTATCTGACCAAGGAAAGAATGAGTGAGAAGAGTGCTTAATCATTTGTTTATTCCCATAGAAATGATACAGATATAGTAATTTTTTCCACTGAAAATGTTAGACATTCTGCTACTGAACAGTAAGATAGAGCCCCTTAAGTAAGAATTTAATGAAATCCACTACAATAAATATTTCTCTTACAAATGTAAACCTTTAGTTCGTATCCTAGTTAATTTAGAACACAACAGTTTTTCCCATGAAGTGTCATGGTGGGTGTGAAAATATATTTCTACTGCAGCTACATGGCAAAATGGCTGGTTTGTGACAGTGACAGGAGTAAGAATTTGAATGAACAGCTAGTTTTGTTGTGATGCACAAGGATTAAGCTTGTTTTTAATCTTGCATGGCAGTTTGGGAACACCTGCTACTGTAACTCCGTGCTGCAGGCATTGTATTTTTGCCGGCCATTTCGGGAAAATGTATTATCATACAAGGCCCAACAGAAAAAGAAGGAAAACCTCTTGACTTGCCTGGCAGATCTTTTCCACAGTATTGCTACTCAGAAGAAAAAAGTTGGAGTTATTCCACCAAAGAAGTTCATATCAAGGTTACGAAAAGAGAATGGTAAGTGTAAAACTGAAATCCTCTAAGGTATTTATGCATTGATCAAAAAAGTATAAATAAATATTGGGCAATCTGATCATATTAATCAGAAATACAGGTTAGATTTGTAAATTGCTTTTAGTACTTTGTGTGGTGTATTATTATTTTAGGATCTGTGGGTGCAATATCATGCTTGAAATAGCCATACCAGATTTCATATGCTCCCAGAAGTGTGTGAATTAATGATGTTTTCACAGCATGGTGGGGCAGACCTTACTGTAGAGTGAGCTAGGGCTGGGAGTGGGGTGACACTGCTGTGGTTTTTTAATTATTTTTTTGTGGAATATGGCAGAGAGAAACATTGAGGGCAGCTGGCAGTATAGAAACTGTGTGACCTAGGAAGGCTACAGGCACCACCAGCTCCAGAACACCCTGGAGAATAAGGAACCGGGTACATGTGGGGTGGTCAATCGGCTACACATCAGCTGGTGCTCTGGTTCTTGGAAGTGGTGGACACAGTCTTACTTTGTGAAGCATCAGACCCCTTTGGACCATTAAGCTGGCAACAGCATATACCTAATCTTGTAGTAGTTCTGTCTAAGGGATATGAGGAAGGAACACCTTGAGAAAAAGGAGTCTGTCAGAGCTCCATTTTGGCCTGGATTCATATCAGTGTGGGTGGTATGCTTAGAAACAGAGAGGCTTTGAATGAAGAGACAAAGTATGAGTCAAACACCTGGAAGAAATTGCTTACTGGTGACAGCATATACATGGGCAGACTGTTCATTTCAGAGCAGACGTTTGAAATCATGAAAAAGTTCACTGTGAGTCATCTAGTGATAACTGTTGGGGATCACTTGTAAAGACTGGATCTTATGTTTTCAGCTTTTTTAAATTAGGGCCAGACTCAGTGTGTATTACCCTGCTTGTATGTTCAGGCTAGACGCTACAAAGCCAAAGGATCTGTACAATATTTTCTGAGGAAATCCACATGAACTTTTTCAGGAGCAGGGGGATAAAAACCACACATTTCTGGGAACACAGATTCTTTTTTCTTTGACATGCTGGGCAAGTTAAGCCTTTACTGGAGAAGTCTGTACTAAATCACCACTGGGATATTTTCCCCTCTTCCAGCAAGCATTTTATATTGAATAGGACAAGTCTCTTCTCATCAGACTGGTGTGTGAAAAATGAGCTTTGTTAGATGGTGTTATTATTACTACTTGAGGTGAGTTGACCTTGATTGGCTGCCAGATGCTCACTAAGCCTGTCTCTCTCCTTGTCTCAGCAGGGGAGGGGGAGAAAACAAGAGGAAAAAAACTCATGAGCTGAAATCAAAGCAGTTTAATTAAAAAAAAAGAAAGAAAGAAAGAAAAGCAGAGATTACATATAGAAACAAAGGAAAACCAAAGGAGATTTATTCTCTACCTCCCATCAGCAGATGATTTCCAGCTACTCCCTGGGAAGTAGGGCCTTGGCATGTGTAGGAGTTTGTTTGGAAGAGATATATCTTAATAATGAAAACCCGCCCATCTTTCTCTTAGATTTTAGTGACAAACATGAGGTCACATGGCATAGAATATGACTTTGGCCAGTTTGGGTCAGCTGCCTCAGCTATGTCCCCTTCCCAACCTCTTTCGCACCCAGCCTACCAGCCTTTGGGCAGGGTGGGAGTTGGAGGAACAACCTTGATGCTGTGTGAGTGCTGCTCAGCATCAGCTGAAACATTGGTACCTCATCAACATCATTTAAGCCACACCTACAAAGCACAGCACCCTGTGGGCTACTGAGAGGAAAAGTAACTCCATCCTGGACACAGTGCACAAATTTGTGTCAGCATCCAATGGCTTTGGTTTTCCCAGCCATGTGGCTTACTGTCAAAACTCTGTGATGTTCCTAAGTGTCTGAGGGACTTGGAATATGTGGATGGAAGTCAGTGCTGACTAAAGTTAGGCAGTAAGTGTCTCTTGTAAGGAAATAATTTAGGATGAGTCACACTCTGCTTTCTTCATTGACTGTAATGGGAGCCTACACAACCAACTCCAATGAGTGTAACTTTATAGACAGCTGAAGTTACGTGAGATGAAGCTTTCCCCCAAAGTTGCTTCACTGAAGCCTGGGTGACTGGCTGCAAAACTGTTCTTTGACATGATTCTAGATACTTTGCTGAGCAAGGGCCAGTACAAGTATTTGGGAAAAAAAAATTGTTTCTTGGAGGAAAGGATATTCAGCTGTACAAATCTTGACTCTCTTCTTCACAGATCTCTTTGACAACTACATGCAGCAGGATGCACATGAGTTCTTAAATTACCTACTCAACACCATTGCAGACATTTTGCAGGAGGAGAAGAAACAGGAAAAGCAAAATGGGAAACTGAAAAATGGCAACATGAATGAAGCTGAAGAGAACAATAAACAAGAACTCACCTGGGTGCATGAGATTTTTCAGGGAACACTGACTAATGAAACTAGATGTTTGAACTGTGAAACGGTAAGCACTGGGATAGATTTTTTTTTTGGTTGTTGCCCATTAATAGATAGATACATTTTATATATAAAAATATATGAATCTTTTCAGACATCTGAGAATTGTGGATATTCCTGTAGAATTTACTTCTTGAAGTGAGTATATTCTTTTCTAAAAATTTATACTTCTAAGCATTGCTTGGCTAATCTATGCCAGGTTTTGCTGTCCTAACACATACCTCTACAGTTAAAATCCTTACTAGTGAATCAATACCTTTCCTTACCACTGTAACTTTGAGAGAAGGTATTCACATCATATTCATATAATAAGTGAAACATTAAGATGAATTTGTGTTAATTCATTCTTAAGAGTCTGACAGGTATACAGAGGGTTTATTATTAACAAACCATTTTCTTTTATCTCCTGAATATTTTCTAGAGGATGATGTCAGTTTGAAATCTCTTATTTTTGAACTATAAGTAAAAATAAATTTTACTTTTGTAAATTACAGTCAGTTGGGAAACCTGATTGCAAGTCTCCTATTGATTACTGTCTTTTTCAAACACATGCTCCTATTGAAAGAGAAAAGAAATGTTTTCTAAAATTGTTCCTGTGAGGTTGCATGAAAGAGTAACACAGACAGAAAAAAAATCTCCTTTGGGGAGAACAGTGACACTGACCTTCCACAAAGGTTGGAATGAACATCACCTAACCTTTGCTTTGGTAAAGCAAAGGTAGGTGATAGGCATCAAGGATGAATTCGTTTTCTCAATTCCTTCCGCAGATGATGGAGATTATGAAGGCGCTTTTGCAGGAAACTCTCTCCATCTGTCTTGAGGCTGTTTCATGAAACAAAGTTTTCAGCAGTATCTGGTGTTTTGTTCCATATAGCTTGTCCTGGCTCCATGGTGTTACTAAGCTGTTGCAATTGTTGGTGCAGCAATGCTGAGAACTGGGCCAACAAACTGATCTGGCCTAAGAATGATGTACTTTTACTCAGATCAGTGCTGCTACTATGGGTTTCCTCTAAAGAAAACACAACTAGCTGCATTAAGATGGGAGAAGGTATCTTCAGACAGCAAGCTGAGGTTAAATATCTTCAGATGACTGAAGTTAGGTGAGATAAACTCTACCCACGTCCTACCAGACATGCAGAAGAACATAGTCTGATGTTTCTAATCATAAATAATAGCTCTGTTTTCCAAGAAAATAAATATGGATTTTCCAGGGACTTGGTCAGAGGAGGGTGGTAAGGAGAAGAGATGCAATGATAGTCAACGTGAAAAAAGATGTTGGAGCAAGTTTGGAACAAGCTTGTATAAGAGAACACATGAGAGAGATACTGAAAATTAATTATTTAATATTTTTCAATTATAAAACCTCAGGTAATAGCAAGTTAAAATAAATGAAAGGTTAGAATTATTTTTTAACTGGCAATCTTCTCTAAATAGTTGTGGCCTAATTCTAAATCCATATCTGGTGTTTACTCAGAGAAATGTTAGTGAAGTGGGGATGTGTCCCTGGGTAACAGCATAACTGCACAATTCCCGACTTGTAATTCAAAGTGATGAAGCTTTATGGAAAATACAGCTTGTCTGGAGCTTCCTCTGAATGCAGAAATACTGTATACTACTCAGGATATTTTTCCAGTTTGTTTTTCTTGGATTAATGTAACTTGAAATCTTAGGAAAATAGTAAAACATTGAAAGATATTGCTTTGCTGAAATATTAATAAGTAGTACATGAAGAATCATTCAAATTTCAGCAGTTCTTTTTCTTACTTACAAAGAATGGGGTTTGAATCTGGTTTTCCAGCTAGCTTTAGTTTTAGTCTGTATTATTCTAGCTCTAAGTAGCCCATTTTCCCTTCCAGTAAATATTTGATGTGCAGAAATCAAGAACAGAATTCCTAGCTTCTTTGAGGCATTCAGGTGAAGCTCTATACTCGCCAAGGACTTTTTCAAGTGTTTAATTTCTCATGATACTCAGTGTGCCTGACAGAACCTTAGTTCCAGCTCTAGAGACACAATGTTCTCTGAAGCTTTGTTGCTTTATCTTTCAAATTTTAGCTGTTTATTTATTCTGCAGTTGATTGCTGCCAGTTTTGTGGTTTCCTGTCCTCTGTGGGTCAAATCATGTCTCAGAGAGGATTTTTGTTTGAAGAACTGCCATTCATTTCAGTTGGGTGTGCCTTATGCCTCTGTACATATTTGGTAATATCAAAATTAATCTGGCTAAAGGCGTTTCCCTGCATTCAGGTCTGATATGGGCTGCCTTTACCAAGTGTATAGAATCCCTGACATAACATAAATACGTCCTCATGGTGGTACATAACTATTACATCCACATAATTGCAAAAATCTGAGCATAAGGGACTTCTGCCAGAACGATGGATTCATCTCCTCACAGAAGTTCTTGGTTTGGGCTTCACTATCCTCCCATCTGATTTAGTTATTCCAAGGAAATGCCGGTATAGGAGGCAAAATATAGGGTGTCTATGCAACATTTTATTAAAAAATTGGTTGCTATGAATATAACTGAATTCATATGCAGCAAGTAATTTTGCAGTCTTTTGACTCAGTCAAAGTATTACAAGAATTAGCCATTTGGATGGGGGTTTTTGTTAACATTACTTCACCTTTGAGATAAACACTCTTAGTGAAAAATAATTTTCAATGCAAAAATCAGGATCTGTCATTCTGAAAATACTTGGACTTAAATTTTTAAAATAAAAACTCTTTATTATAATTCTTCTCCTCTTGTTCTGTCTCAAAAAAAGATTGGCAATACCAAAATGATTTTGCAAAGTATTATCACTGAGCCATTTTTACCTTTAATCTTTTAATTTTTTAATCAAAATATTGGCCAGAAACAATATCCAATGGGGAAATGTAGCTATGTCAACCAGAAATATAAACCCAGCCTTTTGAATACTCACTTGAGAGAAAGGATAACATGGTTAAGTATGGCTTTTGTGACAGAAACATTCTAGGAAATTATCTTCATTACATCCTTAATAGTGGAAATAATTATGTAAAATTAAAATGTGAATATATATTGTAGTATGCTATACAAATGGTAAAAAAATTTCTGGTAAAATAAGAAAGGAGACTGTGTTACACAAGGAAACATATGTAATGCACCAATCCCAGATAATATAGGGGATGATGGTCCACCTTTACTGAACAGTAGGCTGTCTTTAGTGCCCCATGGTTGGTGGGATTGGATAAGTGGATAGGCAGAAGTTAAATTATATGAAAGATGGGTTGGCAGAATTAC
Organism: Corvus kubaryi; assembly: GCF_017639235.1. Lineage (NCBI taxonomy): Eukaryota > Metazoa > Chordata > Aves > Passeriformes > Corvidae > Corvus > Corvus kubaryi. The sequence continues at coordinate 5,337,512 of NW_024582073.1, forward strand.
TAATAAATATCACAGTGAACATTAGTCACACTGAACTAGAAAAAATTAAAAGCATTGAAATTAATTATTTTTGTGTAAGAGCAAATTTCTACAGAAATAAATATCTTTAGCATTTACTGAAGGTATAAACAGCATTTAGATGTATGGCATGTCTGTTTCACAACTATGTTTTTTGCAACAGGTTAGTAGCAAAGATGAAGATTTTCTTGACCTTTCTGTTGATGTGGAGCAGAACACGTCGATTACACACTGTCTAAGGTAAATGAATGCATCTTTTTGGCAGATAGGTCTAACTGCTAAATTTTTCAGGTCTAGTAGTTTTAGAAAAGAAAAGTAGAATAACACTTGGATTTGAACTTATCCTAAGCAAGAGAAAAAGACTTTAAACTGGATGTTTCTTCTAATGACAAAATATACATTAACGTACTTTGCTTTACTCACTTTCTCTTTCAATGTATGTATTTGAAAGAGGAAAATAAATAAATTTTCAGGGAAAATAACTGATTGCATTGTCATCTGGAAGAATTGGTGCAGAATAATAATTGGATTCAAAGAGATTTAACTGTGCATATCTTTAAGCTTCTACACAAGTGCTTTGTTGATTAGAACTTATGTGCATATTAAAAGTTAAGTGTGTGTTTTGGAGAATGAGTGCTAGATTTCCTAGAGGGCAAAAGATTTCAAAAGTCTATTTTTCTATCAGAAATTTCTTATTCTATGTTTCAACCTAAAATCATGTGAAGTCTTTTATTCTAAATTTCAGTTCTGCTCCTAGTATATTCTTAATTGTTAAAAATTCTAGCAATCTCTGCTTAAGAGATCAAAACAATTTTCAGTCTTGCATGCATGATTATTCTGAGATGTAAAATGTCCAGAGTTTTGACATTAATGCAATAACCCACTACCCATCTTTAAGAAAATATGTTGCTGTCCTAAGGTAATGATTATCAATTAGTTAAACTCCTTCAAATTCCAAAATTGCTATCAAAGTTGAAACTGCATTTATCAGTTATTCTGGAATGCCTAGGAGGGATTTCCTGCTGCCTCATCCCAAGGTGAGAGTTACAGAAAGAATGTGAGGTACTATTTCCTGAGTCAGAAAGCAGTGACTTCTCTGTGAATACCACAACTGTACTACGTAATTTCTGTTCTAATTTAAAGTGCTAGGAAGTTTTCCTTCTCAGCTTCTGTTCAGTCTTCCACTGGATGCTGTAGCAGTCCTTAGCCCTCAAGTAGTCCACACTGCACTAACCAGCCTCTCTGTAAAACATGAGTAAACCAAAGAGAGGCTTTGGAAAGCAGTGCATTCTCTTTTTCTCCTGTAGTCTCTTTTCCTCTTCATACTAACCAGTAGTTGAATCATTATTGGTACTAGAGGCTTTTGTTTGCACACTTTTGAGTTCTTCACTGTAGCCATTTACTTACTTTTCCCTATGGTCTTCAAAGTCAATTTGAAATCCTACTGAGCTGCAAGGATGCTGCAGTGCCTTTTGAGGTCCTTTCTAATCTGAGTTGTTGTTTGATTTCGTGGTACTGGAGACAGAGCTCTGACTTTTTCTTACAGCTGAGTCTGGTGAACTTGTTAGAAACTGCTGCTGTATATAAGTCACCATCTGTCCTTCAGCTTTCTCCAGTTTTTTATTTAATTTCTTGATCTTTTAGCTTCTTGGAAATGTTTTGTTAGGAATGGTCATTTTATGTAAAGGCAGAGTAAGTATTTCAGTAAAAATACCAATAGCATTTCTTTTACTGAGCTGACAGTGTCTGTAGCTTAAGATGTGGAAGAACTGCATCTGCACAACTGCAACCAACAAGTGAATGGTGGAGTTGAAAGAGACTCCAAAAAGGTTAGCCCCTATCTCTGTGTCAGACAGGATACTTATCCAACCTGTTCCAGAAGATTTTTTAGCAGTAGTATCTTGATTGTCTATCCCAGTCCTTCCTGTTCTTACTACTAATAAGTTTTTTCCTGCTGTGTAATGTGAATCTTTGGTGTTTCAGACCAAGCCTATTTCTACTTGCCCTGGGTACTCTGGACATAAACCAGGGGTTGCCCCCATTCCCCTGAGCAGTAGCATTTTACGTACAGGAAGAATGTAATCACTTTTTAAAAATTTAAACAGCCTAAGGTCATTGAACCTCTCCTCCAGCTCTCTTCTCTGGATCTCTACACATGTTCATTACTCTTCGGCCTCTTCTCCAACTGAACCTCTCTCTTGAACTCAATCTTGAAGTGCCACTGTCTAGAACGAGGCATAATATTCCAGCAGGGATCTATACAGTCCTGAGAAGAATGGATGCCCTAAGTTTATTTGTTCATTCCAGTGTAGTATCTGCCTTTACTCCAACAGTATGACATGCATTTTGAAGTTCACCCATTTCTCCTTTTGGAAATAAAATAAAGCAAAATCCCAATTTTTCTTTTTGTGGAGTGGGAGGTACAGGCCACTATTTACAGATTGAACAGGAGGAGAGTCATCACCTCTCATCTCTTCTGATTGTGTTTTACATTAGCAGCATTTCTACCTCTGCTTAGAAAACATATATTCAGTTAGAATATGGATTTCCTCTCATTGCTGTCTGGTATTATGCATTATTACGCAAAATGTAAGTTCTTTTGTGGCTTCTTTCAATAGGAACATCCAAGTTATTACTCTTTTTGGAATCTTTACTGTTTCCCTTTTTTTAACAACTGCTTTGCTGTGTCTTAATAGCTTTAAGTGCTGCTGCATTTAAAAGGTAAAATACAGAAAAGCTGTGCAAGATAACATTTGAGTATAATGAATCTCTTTTCCACTACAGATGAATGTTCTTTTATTTCTGTAGTTTTTCAAAATGTCCTTGTGTGCTCAAGATGTCCAAAGAATAGAAAGAATACAAGCCTCTGGCATAGTCTAAATCCACAGGGTAGACAGTTGGGCCTGAAACAATAAAAGTCCAATAACAAATATAATACATATCCATTGTTTTTATTTCCACTAGGAGTTGCAAATTTTACCAGTTTGATCCTGACTTGTGTGCATTTATGTTACACTAAGAATTCTCTCATATCTTAAAACACAAAATTAATGTTATTTATGCATATAAACAATAGAAAACATCTTTCACACACTGCAGCAGAGAGGCTGTAGAAGCACAAGGTCAATGACAAGTTAGTACATCTTGAGCAGTTGTATTTAAAAATTTCTTTGCCTTGCTAAAATAACCTATAAGCAGAATGCAGATTGGACTATTAATGGAATAGGAGAGAGTTAGACACATCTTGAAACTAGTTTTGCCTGTCTAGAGAAGAGTTCTGCAAGGCTGTGGCTCTGGCCCATGCAGACTTTGTGAACTCCAGTCAATGATCTGTTGTTTTTAACTGTTCAACATCTGTTAAAGTGCCATGCTGGAAATTCTCGATTGCTGAAAGAGTTACTGACTTTGCAATTATTTCAATGCCTAACCATTCTTTCAGTGAAATATTTTTTTCTAATACTACTACTGATAGATACCATAACGCTACTAATAAATAAATAAATGCTACTACTACTTCTACTAAGTAATACTAATAATAGATATTAATAGCATCAGGATAACTAGTACATTTTAAAAGGAATTCAGAACCTCTTTGAGTTTAATTAACTTTCATGGGAGACTTGGCATAGAACAAATCAATATCTATCAAATTTCTGCCATCTGCACATGTTTCTTCATGTTAGAAAAATATTATTTCCATTGCTTCACTTTGAGGTGGAAAGAAAACTAATAAATTCCCCAAATTTGTTTGCTTATTTTAAAATTGAGACTTTAGGCTTTGAAAATGAACATCAAACTCTTTCTCTAACAGCAGACCTAAAACTTTCACAGGCACATTCTACTGAGTCTTCCCTGCACATATAACTCATCTCTGATGTTTTCTAAAGTGTCAGCTCTTCACTTACAATTCCCTGAAAGGTTACCATGTTTTTCAGAGGAATTGGCTAAATTCAGTTAATTTTGTGTTTAAATTCAAATGTGAAATCAGATATTTGAGATCAGTGTTTACCACTGAAGCAAATCCTTCCCAGTGATAATGCCTTATTTTTCTTTTAGATAAAAATATTATACTTGTGATCAAAGTTTAGCTGTAACTAATCTTTCAAAAGATGTATTTTTCCTAAATTTCAGCACTTTCTCATTAGTGTTAAGACCATATAAAGAAAATAAATCAGTAAAAGTATTCTGAGTTATTAAAAATATTATGGTCATATGAAGTGCTTCATCATGCTCTGTCAACCTTAAACTTTTATGAAGTTATGTAATTAACTCCTAATATCTATGCTGTAACAAACTATATCCCATCTACCCCTGTAGTGATGATGTCAGGAAGAAATAATCATCCAGAGTCCTCCCTTTGCCCTGTAAGACAATTCTGGTGCTGCCTACTGCGAGAGCAGGCTGAAGTTGCAGGCAGTATTGCTTCAGCCTCCATTAATGTGAACTGCAGTGGTAGAATGGAATTTTGTTGGGTCTGAATGGGTCTGAATTTGCCTGAAGTTCAGAAGCCTGTCAGGTACAAGGTAGGGGCAATCAATAAGACAGTTCTGGAATTCTGATATATCTATTTAAGGCCCAAAGTCACAAGAAAACCCATGTGTTTAAAATGGAAGATAGGTGCTTATATCTGCATTTGGAGTTCTCAAAACACCTGCTCAGCTGCAATGTAACACAAGCGGTGACAAAAATAATTAGGTTTGTTTTTTTTTTTTACAATTAAATGTTTTTAGGTACCTAAAATTCCGCTCCAAAGTATATCAGCCCTGTGGCTTCCAACAAATCTTTTGTGTGAACTGAAAGATGCTATCAAACCAGCCTTCCTTTGCCTTCATCACTTCAAAAGCTCAATCCAGAAATATCTCTGAGTGTATTTACTTGATCAGGATTTACAAAATTTTCTATACCAGCTGTCTCTTTCCTTTTTTAGAAAATGAAAAGGTATAATCTAAAAACATCTGGATGACTGCTCTAAAGGTTGGAGGATGCAGGAAACTCAATTTATTTCTTCTGTGTAAGACAATTCAAACCTATCTTACAGAAGAACTCCATAAAATGTGAAATATTTGGGGATGACAGAAGTGCACGTGAAGTTGTTTAATTCTGCAAATAATTTTAAAAGAAACTGAATGGATTGAGTGACTATACCCACGTCTGGGCAGCCCCTTTATGTGTGAGAGACCAGATATAGGTCCCCTTTTGACATACCTGACCCTCCATTTGTATCATATAGAGGGCCTCAGCTCCTAATACAACTTGTCATAGCAGCCAGATACCCTAAGTCCATTTGCAAACTCTAGTACAGTTGCTTCAGATGCTTTAGAAAACTGGAATGGGTGAAGATTTGATCCTGTGTGTCTCTTGGGTTCCAGTTCATCAGCTCAAGTGGGGCAAATGTATATCCTTAAAGAACTGATGACTGTATTTATTTACAGAGACTTCAGTAACACAGAGACACTATGTAGTGAACAGAAATACTACTGTGAAACTTGCTGCAGTAAACAAGAGGCACAAAAGAGGTAAGCAAAGAGCAGACTGTTTCACCATGTCCCTTCTGGGCTCTGACAAACTTCCTCCTTGATATTTATTTTGTTTAGATACCTAGAAGCCTTACATCCCAAATGCATTCTCTGTGTGGACCAGAGAACCTACAGACAGATTTAAAGGCATGTGTCTTAGTCTTGAAGCTACTGCTAGTTGACTACTGTTACTTACAAAGTGCTTTTGTAATGTGGACGTTAGCTTATTAAGGGAAGAGAGAATGGCTTTGAACTGGTCAGGTGTTAATCATATGCATTCATAATGGTTTCACAGGATGAGAGTAAAAAAACTGCCAATGATTCTTGCCTTACACCTCAAGAGATTCAAGTATATGGAGCAATTGCACAGGTATACTAAGCTGTCTTACCGTGTAGTATTTCCTCTGGAGTTACGTCTCTTCAACACATCTGGCGATGCCATCAACTTAGATCGGATGTACGACTTGGTAGCTGTTGTTGTTCACTGTGGAAGGTAATGTACTTTCATGTGTATCACGAGCTATTGCCAGATACTCCAAGGGTAGGGGCGGGCATCCCTGACCAAATGTGGGGAGAGTGGGAGGCAGGGCTTAAACCCTGCTGCTGCACTGACTTGCATGTGTCTTGGGCCAACCTCCCTAATAGTAAATCTGTACTTGTTTAAGAAATAATGTCTCAGGTCTCCAAAAGTCAAAAGTTTAGTTTAAATTGATGAAACTATCTTCTTCCTCATGAGACCACTTAAAAAAGTTGGGAGCCAGGACTCTGTGAGGGCCAGAGGCTGTCAGCATGTAGGCCCCACAAGAGATCACCTTAGTCAATTTTCCCCCCTATATTTAATCCATAAAGTTTTAAAAATATTTTTTGCCTACCATGAGCAACTTGTTAAGTGTTCTATAGGTTAATTTGCAAATGGTCCTGGCACAGGTGAAAACACCACCTTTAGCTTTCAGCTGATGAGCCTTGCAACAAGTTAATGAAAAGGTGAAACAACTAAATGTCTAGCGTACCACCACAGCTGGGTTTACTATGTTTTTCATAAGATTTAATTATAATTATGAATTCATAAAGAAATGTGACTTATCAAAATGGACTCAGTAGCATTTTCTAATATTTTGTGGTTTGGGTTTTTGTTTTGCTCTCTAGTGGACCGAATCGGGGGCATTACATTACTATTGTGAAAAGTCATGGATTTTGGCTCTTGTTTGATGATGACATTGTAGAGGTCAGTATGCTGAAGGTCATGAGCACAACTTTTGTGTTTATGTTTGCTTCTCTACTTGGGGTTAAGATTCTGATCAGGAACTGGGCAGAGATGGGTAGAACTGCAAAGCCACAGTTCGGTTATAATGTAATATTTAGCTCAACTCTGTTAGGAAGAAAGATTATAAACAAAATTATTAATCCTGTAGTTTGTGCTCTGTTAATGTCAGAGGGGTTTTTTTATTTCATAGCAACTTCAAATATTTTTAATACCAGACTTTAAGTGTTTAATTTTGAATGTTTTCTATATCTAATAAAATCAATTTAATTCATTAAAACCTTATCACTTGGCAAAATTGAACTAGGTAAATCTAGCATTGCTATGGAGTTTTCAATTTTGAAAACTAGGGAAGTTACAAGAAAGTCTGAATTGTGCTGTTGATCTGGGATTGCCTGAATGCAGATTAGAGTAGAATCTGTCCCACAGCTATTACAGATTCTGTCTAAGGATTCTGAAATGCATTCTTATGCAAACCCTTTATGTCATTGGCAAAACTGAGGTCTTGAGTCTGATTTCCGAAGAGGTAAGGAAAATAAGCACTGAGATGCTGGATGGGGCATGTCTTGAAGAAGGTTTCTGGAAATTTGAGAAAGATGGGATCACATGGTCACATTTATGTGTTTTAACAGTGTTCATTACTGCATTCCAAGGAGTCTCTTTGTTATTGGAAAAAGCCTAATTCAGTTAGGTTCAGTGACAGAAACATGCCTATGACTTTCATGAGTGAGATCAGCAAGGTTCAGCCCCTAAATATTACCCTTTCACTGCTTAAACTGCAAACAGAATTTGCTAATTGCTACCTCTAAACAAATAATTGAATTTGTCATTTCTGTTCATACAGTCATTTAATCTGTGTTTGGTATTTGTTTTATCTAACAGCATATTAAAAAAAATATTTATTTTGCAGAAAATAGATGCTCAAGCTATTGAAGAATTCTATGGTCTGACCTCTGATATATCAAAAAATTCAGAGTCTGGCTATATTTTATTCTATCAGTCAAGAGAGTGACTTGGCAAACTGTGATAATTGCGCACAATGATGCTGCACGTAAAAGAAGGTGATGGCTCCCCTGAACTGACTTTTACACAGACCACAGCTCGGAAGGTTGAACAACGATACACTCTGTCTCCTATTCAATGGTCTATGTGATGTTGACTATAACCGTCCATTTTTGACATTCAGAACTTTGTTTTAGAGAGGGGGGTTTGTTTGTAGTTTTTAAGTCTGATTGAAGAGCTAATTGAAGTCAGATTTTAGTGGAATTTATATGGACTAACATTTACAGACCATAAGGTTTGGATGTCAACTGTTAAACCCAATCCAGCTAGAGTAGTATTTTATATGAAAGTGTTCATTACATTTAGGGCAAAATTATTTAAAACTTTCTAAATGGTTTTGGAGTGTGTTGATTTACAAAGCATTCCTTTAAATACATCCTGACATATACTTACCCCTTTTAAGTGTAAGGAAAAAAATCAATTCAGTGATGATTCGAGTTGTGGTTGTATAGGGGATCTTTTTACTTGTTACTCTGCTGCAGAAAAGATATTCTTCCAAAATAATTTCAATTTTGGTTGTTAAAAACTTTCAGTGTATAACCACAGACCTAAAATTCACATAGAGGGATTTAAATTACACTGGAACTAAGTAGTTCTGTATGTTCAGTCACTTCATCATGAGGTAATACAGATGAGGTGAGAGTTCAGAATTTACAGAGCACTGGAATAAAGAGAGTAAGATGACACATATGATACAGAGATAAATTACGTTTATAAAGATTGATCTTACCTTTTTGTTAAAATGGTATCATAGATTGTTTACTTTGATTGAGTTTGCAAAGATTGCAACACTGCTCACATGCAACATATCCATCAGGACCGAAATTATCCAGTCATTTAAATAACTGTTGTTTGTACATAAAAAACACAGCTTGGTCCTGCAATTTTCTAAGTATCTGTAGTTCCCATTTTCTTTTCTCAAGACAGAGTCCATTTCTTAGAAATATAATACATAGCAACCACTAATTTACATGCTATCATGTATATATCATCCTTAACATTTTGGTCATATTTGACAGAGTTTTGTCACCACAGAAACAGAAAGGGATCTGGAGTGCTTGATTTCAAAACTAGTACAGAAGTCTTAGTTTGTGATTTTCCTGGGTGAATTTGGCTGGCACTTGTCATGCACTGGCTAATAAAATTTCCAAATTCACCGGAATACCTGAATTTGGCGAAGAATAAATGTAGAAGAAGGTATCAATAGGGTATGAGAAGGGATTGATAGTGGCTTGATAGTCAGTGGTAATGCTGGGTAACTACCTTGTTCAGTGTGACACTTTCATTCCATTATACAGTTCTTGAACTTCAGTAGCCAAAGTCCTATTCCAATGACATCAGCAGCAAAAACACTCTTCTTGTCTTCATGGGGGCTGACAGTTGGTTCTAGTAAGGAAATTTTCTCATCTCACAAAATTTATTTCTACCTGTTATATTTTATTCACTCATTATGTATTTATTAGACAATGTTGGTTTTGGTCCTTTTCTTTAAGAAGCCTGCCTGACACTTTATGGCCAACACTCCATTTCAAGAAATGGCTTTTGAAGTGCAGCTACATCTCATATTTTAGTCTTCTGTAGGAAAGAGAATAATGTTTTCATTGTACTCTACTGTGAATGTGAAATATCTTTTGTGAAATAATGGTGAAAATGAAGTAGCTTCTACTGTAACATCGTCTGAAGTTCAGTTGGATTTACCAATGGCCATTTTGTAAACTAAGGCAATGTAGCACTTTACACTGAATGAGAAACAGAAGTGGGCTTTTCAGCTAAGATTATTTGTGATTTATCATGTTATTATACTGATGCAAGAAAACAGACATAGAATGTAACCTTGGAGGACTTACTGAAGTGAATGATAGCAGTGGTCTACAGAGATCACTCACATGAATGAAAGCTGGTATGCAGGCTCAAGAGAAGCATAATTAGGATGCAGCTCTTGTTCTTTTATAGATGTTAGAATGAAATGTTTTGTCTCTAATACAGAAGATAGACATCTTACTGGAGACTTCAACTCCCACTGAGACCCAGGATCTTTTCCACTGAAAAGCTAAACCTGCAAATCCTTCTTTAATTGATTTATTTATAAGCATTCAGAATTTCTGTATAAAAATACAATAATTACTGGCCTTTTTAAATGGGTAAGGTTTCCTCACTGTGAATGAAATCACTTTGTAGATCAGCATTAACCAGCGCTGGTCCAAAAGTCTGTATTTCGCTGTTTACTGCTGAACGTTCTTATGGTATTCTGTGGTTTTTAAAAGATTCAACAAAACAGATATTCTTAAGGTATCATTTGAATCTTCACGACTCATGTTTATATGAAAAGTAATTTCTCATAAAAATAATTTTTAAATCAGTTCAGTTTTAGGAAACATTTTCCCTATTTCAATTGACTTACATGAAAATTGGTTTTTAAAATGTTAATAGTATGAATTAATATTTAAATGCTAACGAACAGGATAATAATCTCTGGTTTTCTCCACTGCAAGACAGCCTTAGATTGTAAAACATACAGATCATTGCAGTAAGTTATTGAGAGTAAAATTACTAGAATAAGCTGTTTCATAAAGTATGAAAAAGCATTTTTAATTCATGCTGGCCCATGAAAAGATCACAGCATTAGTATCATACAAGTCCAACATCAGTAGTCTGACATCAGCTCTGAAAAATTATGGAATACATACTTTATACTAACACTAGCTAAACTAGGGAGCATTTTTTTTTGATTAAAAAAATTGTGGTCACAATTCTATAAATTGGATCTAGCCTCCAGTGTGCTGAATGTCTTGACTTCAGTCCAAAAGCTGTCAGTCACAGCTGTATGAATAGTGCCAGTCTAGGCAGAGGAACTCTTCTTTGTCAAATTAAGCACATTCACACAAGTTTTGCAGGATTGGGATCCCCACAGGAGCAATCATATGGTATAAAGTATTTTAGTTGATTAAATAAAGCATAATCCCTTTTCTCTTACACTTATGCATAGATTTGCATGGATATGCATAGTCCCCTATGAAAGAATGGAAAAATACCTAAGATAATAAAAGTTTTTCAGCTACCATCTAGAAAACAAAATACTAGCACAGGTGTCTAATAATATTCTGTACTTCCCTAAAATGACTGTATTTTATGGTGTCGGGTTCTATGTATATTAGGTCTAACAACAATTGAAGTTTTCCAATTGTTTCCCACACTGTTGCTGAGATGCATTGTCCATTTATAAATCCTATTACTAAGTTCTCTACTTAGAAAAATGAACATTTTTGTCTTGTGCTGTGTTTTCACAGCACTGCAGTGCTGATGAATCAGATATCTTAGAGGATGAGCTCAGAACTCAAATTTTATGTTTCCCAGAATAGGCTGTTGGGATTTTATGGAATTTGTAATTAGGGGACACAGCAGAGGGAGGCAGAATAGCAGAGTAATGGAAAAGCCATACCAATGAAACAGAACACCTTTTTGAAATCAAGTCCCAAAATTACTCCTGTCAATTCTACTTTAACAATTTAGTTACCTCAGAGTACCTGATAATGTATGAAAATCTTGTTTCTTTAGCCGTCGGAGTAAAGAAAATTAAGCAGTAGGAATTTCCTTCATATCAGGTTTAATAAAGATATTAAAGACCTAACAAAATTAAACTGAAATTCACGTTACATGATGGGTCCTAAAGTGATACCACAACCTGTCTTTTGTCTTCAGACATTACATTTCTGTCACTCATCTGTTCCAGCATCATGTAGTTGGTACCTGAGCTGACAGCTTGCAGCTGCCAGGGATTTGATGCCTCTCAGCAGCAGACATTTCTGGTTTTATCTCTTTTTTGCTGCATGTGGCTGATAGTTGTGAGCAGTGTCTTACAGCTGAATGAATACTAGAAATTTTAACAAGTTTTGTCTGTGTACCTGTTCCTTGCTAGTGTCTTTTAGAAGGGTTTGTTTTAATTTATTTTTCTTTTGTTGGTCTGTTACTGTACTTGTATAATAACTTATGTGGTAATATTGTTTTGCTTTAATTTTTATATACTTTTTTTTTTAATGTAATCAACCCAAGCACTTTAAGCAACGTCAATCTTGTGAAATTCCGATCAGCTTAACATTTTACCTTTGTCTGACTGCTTTTGCAGCTGTTTGCTTGTGATCCAAAATCTCTAGTTACAACTCAATTTCCATTTTTAGTCTTGTAGTCCTAGTTGGCTTGTAAATTTGGAAAGCCCAAGCATTTTCATACATATTTGTTCATATCTAAAAAGGAAGCAGCATTTACTTTGTGTCTGCTACACACATCGGTACCTGATGAACTGCGCTCTCAGTGCACATTTCACAGTCTCTTTTTTACTCTCTGCCTGCTAACCCATCTGAGGATGACTGTAATACTTCAATCTCTGACACAGTTATCAATAACTAAAATTTAGAAAAGTTCCAGTTCTTACAGGAGAATTCTCTTTTACCAAACACAGAGTCAACTGTCAATCAGCCAATACTACAGGTATTGCTCTCTTTGCCATTTTATCAGTGCTCTGCTCAGTCTCAAGTGTGAATAATCTGAAGAACCACATTTATTCTTGGCCACTGTGTGCATGCTGGCAAGGAGAGCAAATCTTTGCATCTTTTTTCTCTGCACTTGGGCCAATATAAAGCAAAGAGATAATGAAGGAAGATAAGTGCTGGTGTAAAATTATGGTTTTTAGAGGACAGCGTCTGTGGTGTCCATATCAGAAAGTCACTGGGTTTCTGTGTTGTTAATGCAAGGGTTATTCCTAGTGCTTTAGGTATTGTATTTTCTTTGATCAATGAAAAGACCAGGACTTTTTCCTGTTGCATCTGTTCTGATACTGAGGTGTTTCTTCTCAATTCAACATGGTCCTTACTATGTAAATAGCCCTTGGCAAGCCTCGCCTCGATAGACACCCATTTAATTTCTTTCCAGTTAATAGGCATTACTTCAAAGAGATTGCTTGAGCCTGTCTACAAGATTTATTCAGGTAACACACTTCTTTTGCATACAGGGTCAAATAACACCTATTGGGAGGTATGAGCCCACCTGATGGGACCATCTTGCTAAACCCACACCATTTTACGTACTAATGATTCTTTACCCTCTAGGAGGTTTGCTTGCTGGCTTTGCCTGACTGATTTATTATGAAACTGCAAATAATTCCCTTTATTCATGGTCTCAAAGTTGCTATAATTCTTTAATAAATTCTGTTTCACTTGGTTATCAAGACTGGGACTGTTGTACTATGTAAAATAAATTAACTTCTGTATACCATTCACAGCAGTCAATTTAACAAACAGCCTAATGCTTCTGGTGAAGGCTGTTGCAGGTGGCAACTTCACTGTATGTAAGAATATGAAAGAGTAAGTAACTTTTCTGCAATAGCACAGTGGGTCTGTGGGAGAAGCTGGACTGACATGCAGCTTCCTAACCTCCATCCTCTAGATAATCCTGACCCTTCTTGTAGGGTTCCAAAGTGGCAAGAGTAAACCCTTTGTGAAGACATCTTGCAGTTCACCAAAACGTGTTGCTTGCTGCAGTAGATAATTAATGAGTATTTGCAACCCCTCTGTCCCTGCTCCCCAAAATCTTATTAATAGGTATACATTCCTTGAAGAGGCTGAGCTTAAACCTCAGCTTTGTATTTGCAATGGTGTTCATGTTTGAAATGTCCCATGCCAGACTCTGTCCACATGCTAAATTGTTCCTAGTCCTCTCTCAACTCTCATTCTAACAGCAGGAGCAACATCAGGGCAACCATGTTATAGGTTCCACTGCTTTTCCTGGAGACAATTTTCTAGTCTCAGTGGCTTTCATTGGAAAACGCCTAACGCAAACTCCATAACTTATCACGATGCTTTAGGAGTAAAGCCACCACATCCTGTATGACTGTAGGGTAGGAGGAAGAAGAAAGAGAAGAGGATGAAATATGGAAAGGATTGGTTTTTTTCAGAGGCTCTGAATATGTGTATCTGTTTGTAAATATATAGTCCCTCTCTACCTTGTCAAAATGATGCAATCATAATAAAACTACTTTAAATTTTGTGCTAGTTTTTTAAATGGAATAAGAGGTAGTAAAATTATGAGGTACACAATTGGGGACATATAAAAATTCTGGATTTCTAGTACAGCGCACAATACTCAGTGTATGTGTACAGATGAATATCTGCTCTTTTTAATCATCATGTACATGTAATTGAACCCTGCACCACCTGCAGAACTGTAAGATAAAAATCATGTTGGTTATTAAGGTTGTAACATAAGAAGACAGTATTTTCTCCTGTTAACATGTTTATATTTTACATAAAATAAACTCCCTAGCTGATCTCGCTTCCATTCAGTTTGCTTTGACTTCAGCTGGAGCCATACTAAGGCTGAGCATTGATGCTGGTTGTTACACAACATGCTTCTGAATGTCAGAAACCTGTGTTCTTACAGATGACAAGACTGCTGATGCTTGCTTTTTATTTCATTTAATGTGATCATCACTTTTTAAGTGACTTCAGAGAATATTTCACCATGTGGGATGACTGCCTCTGAAGAGTCTTAGGAGAACAAGTTTTGCAAGTAGTTTGTGAGTTGTCTTGGTGGAATATACATACAATTGCATGGCTGAGCTGTACCCAGTTAAAGCACACCACTGACCTTGTCAATGTTTCTGAGCTTCAATGTTTCAGCTAAAACTGAAGACAATAAAAATCAGTCAGAACTGAACTACCTTTTACATCAGGGAACAATGAGCCCTTTTATCCTGGAATTTTACCTGTGACTAAAGGAGTGGGAAAGGATTTTGCTAATGAGGTCTAAAATTTTGTCAGAGAGTTGAAAGGTTCCTCATTGCTGATTTTCCTAATGTTGTTCATTAACAAACACAATTTACATTCTCAAAAGTGTGGCAAATAAAAGGCTGGAGTTTCTTGCTCCTGTCTAAATGTATTCTTTTTATTCCTTCAGAATCATTTGGGGAACCAAAATCAAACAAAGCTGTCAAACTGCATATTATATTTATAGCTAACACACTCTATGATTTATGGCACATCAGACTATCAAAGGATTAGGTTGAAAAACACTTCATGTCTTACAGTACATATTTCCTCTCAAAAATATTTGAAGTACCTTCAAACTTATTCCTGGGTTCTTAGGACATAAGCATTTAACTGCAGGATGGAGACAGAAATTTAAAACATGGGAGATGACTGAAATAAATAATCACCAATCCATTATTTTAAAATATCTTGAAGAAATAGAATTTATGGCGTAAAGAAACCAAGGAGAAGTTTCCAGCCGCAGGATTCACAATCTCTACGTGGGCTCTGCTAGAATTTCTCTCACTTCAGAAATGCACTTTCCCAGAAGCTGAATGATGTTTACCTATGTCTCTGTTCTTTATTCTTTTTTATGAATTAGATTTGTTGTTTTACATTAGACTGGGTTATGTTCTGTGCACCAGATAACCGTAGAAATGCTAAAAATATAATTTAATCTCAATTGAAAAGTCAGATATGGTAGGAGAAAATTATAAAGTTACTCATTTAAATGTTCTCATGACTTCAAACACTATTTATTAGACATGACTAAATACATGACATGGAAAATCACATTTCTGGAGATTTTAATTTCTTTGAATGCTTGTGTGCAACTTAAAAATCCAGTAAAAATTCTTAAAGAAGAAAAATGGAACAATCATTTTTAATACATATACATATATATATATATATATATATATGTGGCAACAGAACATTTTAATTATCTGCTCTGAAAAAATCTTCCTCTTATTAATTTTTTCAAATGGATCAATCCATTGCCTTGTTAGATTTCACTCACCCTCACTGCACAATGCAGAGTTGAACCAGTCACAACCATTTCAGCTGGTGCTAATAGTGAAATTAACATGACTACAGAAACAGCAGAGAAGTCAACACCCTGGAGTTTGCAGGTTGTCCCGGGCTGCATGGAGAGACCTACCAGGGTCAAATAAAAGTCAAGAGGTGGAGGCTGTTAAACACTTTCCCAAATCCCTGCGAGGGTAAAATAGAGGGGTGAGTGCTGAATGAAATTTGGAATAAGACAGACTGAAACATCCTTTGGATTTCATTTGACACACATATGAGAAAAAATATTCAAGTCAGGTACAGAACAGAAGCAAAAATGTTGAAACAAGATACAGATGTCACCCAATATTGCAAACTAGCCATCACAAATGCTTAGAGAGCAAATTTTACCATCAATCACTTCACTATAGCTAAGAGTAAAGAAGCTCCAGGTGGGTTTGCAGCTTTACAGTGGGATTGGTAATAACAGCATCTGGAATAAAGTTTCTTACAGCATCCTCATAAAAATTCTGGTGTGCAGAGCTGTGTTTTTCTGTGCAGATGTAAGACATGGTAATGTGTGGAACACAGAACACTGGAGAAGAACTACAGGTGTTATTATCTCTGCTCTTTGAAAACAAGCTTCAGGAGCACAAATAAAATCTTAAATTTTATTTATTCATTAGTCATGTAATTCTCCCTGTCATTTATGAAGTATTTTTCATTCTCAGGGTAGTTTACCTGATAAATAACTTTCCGACTCTTAATTTGGTGAAAATGGTAGAAATTGGGTAATGCGTACCAAAATCCTTATATATTTTAGATAACTTCAACTTGAGCTGAATCTGGCCACCTCCCAGCTAGAACAGTTGAACTGGTAGGAACATTTTCACCAGCTCCTCAGCAGCTACCTTGATGACCCATTCCCTCCTGGATGCAGTTCAAAGTGCAGATCTTGTAGCACATTGTTCCAGTATAACCTGATCCCTTGATGTCTCTGGAACCGTTCATCTTGCCTGGAATGCGCTGGGACAGCCGAGGTTGCTCAGAAAGTTTGTCATTACAGCACTTCACTTTCCAAGGAATGGATTAGTTTTCTTTTGTCCCTTAGTAATTGTTAATTATTACACACTAGCAGAAAATATTAGGTAAAGCAAGGATGATGTAATTGATTTATGGTTTATTTTTCTTTCTTCATTCTGGATGCACATTTTCAGATGAACAAAAGTATTCTGAGGTGAGGTCACAGACTTTTAATTCTGCAAGATGAGTATTTCAGGCAGAGGCCAGTGTTGACTAAGACAGCATCAGAATATGACTTTGAGGACAACATAAAGCCCAATATATAAGCAGAATTCTTCCCCCTAACCTTTACAACTGTGATATTTTTAAATGCTCAAGCACAGGTTGCTAATTCTACTGTTGACATTTATGGGTTATTTCTGGGCATACTGCATCACTATCCTGTCATGATGTTTCAACCAACATTGAATCAACCAAACTTTTGTATTAACATGCTTCAGAGTATTATTCAATACTTACATTAAATTGTGTTTTTACCATGACTTAAAGAACACAGTGCTTGATATCTAAAAGCTTTATTTTATGGTAATGTTACACACTCATACTTATTTATTGTTCCCAAATGCAGTTACAGAGGATGAGGAAAGGCAATCAGTCTATCCTAAAATAAGTGGTACTGCAGAGCACAGACTGTGCCCAGCCAGTGTTTGGTGTGGTAACGGCTGTGAAGAAATGCTCACTGTTTAGTGCCTCTGTTTAGTTGTCATGACACTTGTAAAAGAAATGTACCTGGACAACGTGTTTCCTTAATATAGTCAATCTCTCGTTCTCACTCTTGTGCAGCCAGGCCCCACCCCAGATAAAACAAACCACTTCCTTCACCATGCTCTATATAATTGAACTTTATTTATCAAAATCCCAGTAATATGAAAATGAGTCATATTTCCCATGTGAAACTTTTTTTTCCATGAAACTCTGCTAAATTTGAATTAATTATACCATTTCTTAATGAAAAAAAAACCTAGATGCAGGTCCTCCTCCAGTGGCAGTCCTCTAGTGACATTCCATACCCTTTATGTGTTGGGATGTTGGGGTTTTTTCCTATTAGCCATTACGTATGGGCTTCTTTATTTTTCCTATTACTCCTGTGATTTTGGACAGTATCATCTACTATTCCAGCTCTTGAATGGAAGAGTATTTAGCTTCTCTTTCTCCAAGGGATTGCAATATCAGTCCACCAACTTCAGTGAATTTTGCAGCCATTTATTAGCCAATATTATTGGACACATTCATAGGACTCATCCTTTGGGAAAGGATGTTCAGGAAAGCAGGAAGGGCTGAAGACTGGATAGGCAAGTCTGTGCTTTCTATTCTCATCCCTGTCAAGAACTCATTGTATTGCACGGGACAAATAATGCAATCTCTCTCTTCCTCTATTTCTCACCTAGAAAATGAGTAAGCCAATATTTGTATATATCAGACAACTATGGAGCTTAGATCAGAGCAGTAGAGGCTGCAACCTGAATTACTCTTACATGTACAATAATTAGGTTATTATATTATTGTTTTTTACTTTTCAGGCAGTCATCAGTTAATAATTGCAGCACTCCTTTCAGGGAGGGAGATTTGCAGGCATCAAGAGTAGTTAACTGCTATTTGACAGAATATCTTTACAAAGACAATAAACAACTGTCCAGAGGCAGCAGGAACTAATGCTGTGATACAAATGTGCCTGAAGTTTGTCCTAGAAGGTCATTACTATTGAATTTTATTTCCAAGCAACATACCTCCTCATAACCTCAACCAAAGTAAGTGGAAAAAAATCAGGTCCAGAGTGATCTAACAAGGGAGCTGTTGCTTTCACTGACTCACCATGACTATATCTAGCGATTTCAAAGGAAAGGGGGAAAACTCTATTGCAGACAGGTTATGAAATAAATGACCCTTTAAAGATCACTTCCTTAGAAAGAAATTAAAGTTTACAAGGGAAAGAAACTTTCTAACCAAGCTTACTCAGTTTATGGTTGCTTTTTATACAGATAGGAATTAAGCTAATGGGTTAAGCTAATGGGTAAGCACTGTCTACTGCCTCATTCTTCATGTATTTGCTTAGCTAATTTCCCCCTAAAAATATTTTGTCATCCATAATAATTTTCCATGTATGCTTTAGATAATAAGATGTTATCATATTATTTACAGAATTACTTGTTACTACTTTTCTTGGGCCCTTGGCATGATTATGTGAATACGTGAATATCAACAAAACTGACCTAAAAAGCATAAGATAATATCAAAAAAACAACCAACCAACCAAAAAAGCCAACAAACAAAAACAAGCAAAAAAGAAGCAGCCCTTCAATGGCTTTATATAGTCAAATAGCAAAAAGGTAAGGATTTTTCTGGAAACATTTTTTTCCAGAACTCTGTCCTTAAATTATTTCATTCTTGGGTTTTGTACTCTTCATTTTAATCTTATTTTTCATACCTGCAAAGCAGAGAAGTCAGCTAAGTCATGGCAACATTCTGGGAAGGAAGCGGTTAATATCCATGAAGAGGAGTAAGAAATGTTGTGTTCCCTTTATAAAGGGCAATTCCTCACCCACATGGGCATTTGCAGCTCATATGGATCAGGTTTCCAAATAACCCACGTTTTGAGTCTGGAACAAACAATAAGCAATATGCAGAATTGAACCATCCTCAGCTGTCGCTGTGACGGACTGGTGGCTTAAAAAGCTGCTGTTCCAGCTGTTTCCGATGTCCATTTTTATCAGACCCTTTCAACTGGTACCTGAACAAAGAAAAGGCAAAAGTTTATAAGATCTTTCCTAGAGGAAAAGTTTCATTTAGCTGAATATTAATTTTATATTGCTGTCCAGCTATAGCAGAATAATTTGCTTTTGCTTGCTCCCCACACTCTGCACACACCCAGCCAGGAAGGGACTCTACAAAACCTTCTCAACTTCTTTGAACAAGTAAGCAAAGCTATGTCACTGGGTGGCTTTTCTGCTTAACTAAGAGACACTTCACACAACAAAAAAGTGAAGTCAAGGACTTTGCACCACAAGGTCACTGTCCCTTGATTTCAGCCATATTATCTATGTGAAAGGAAAATGTTTTGTTCTTCTTAGTCCTTTCATTTGGGGACATTTACCAAGTGTTGCCTTTACTCTTTGGTTTCTACTTAACGTTCTCCAACAACCTCAGCATTCCCAAACTTTGGGAAATCCAAAGATCTGCCAAATCCAGACCTAAAACCATTTCCAAGTTTTATTAGTTTGATGTAAAAAAATAAGTAATCCTTGTTTTTAGAAGCAGCACACCGAACTAACCTCACTGTTAGGACTGTTCTGGGTTTTGCGAGCCATGTGTTTCAAATCCGTTTATGTGGGGTGAAGGCTGGACAGCTTGTGCCCACTTTCCTGCTGGGTGATACAGCGGATTAGATAAGTAATATAAGTGTGTAACACAGGAACTTGCAAGTGGCAAGGATTTTTTCAAAACAGTTAAAACATCACCCCCTTTTACTTGCTTCTCGGTCAATACACAATTTCACACACAAAGGACATCGTGCACTCAGGTTGGAAATCTGTTTGAGAGAGTGTTGGGAGAAGAGATGAATGACTGCCTCAGGCATGAGCTTCAGGGCATGGGCATCCTTATGCTCCATGGTGTCCTGCAGTGCTAATGAGAACACCAAATATCATCCCACTGTTACTTTTTAAAACACATTATTCTTAATACCATGTGTTCCCACCCAATTGTTTTGCAAAAGAAACTTCTCTTCCCATTGCTGTTTCCTCTCGACTGTAACATAGATATTAATTAAAATAAAGAAGTTGCAGTAGGAGAAAACGATGACTTTATTTCTCAAATAAAATTTATTTCCTTAACAGCAGATGAATTCTGACACTGAAATCATTCACACTGGAACTGTATTTTCCTCCTTCTGTGAAAATGCTTTTCTTTTTCCCAAATCCTACCTGCCATCCTTCCATAACAGGAACTTAATTTAAAGCCTAACAAAGCAACTTCCCTGTATCTCAAAAAAACCCCAACTGCTGATGGACAAAATGGACCCAGGCACTGGTGAACATGGTCTGATGAAAGATAAGCTCAAAACAAAGAGCCTCATCTAAATAACCCCCAACTGGCATGAATTATCATCATTACATTCATGCAATATTTGATACACATGAACAGATGGGAAAGAAATCCTGCCTTTTGCATGCTACAACTCAATGTGCTTTGGAGCATTCACTAAAGCCAATGTGAGCAGTTTTTATTGTGTTGTGTTGGAAAGCTGTTTAGGACAGCCAGTAACCAGGTGTCTGTTAATTGAAAGTACGTAATAATGCTCTCAACTAGGTGCATGCTGCTGCACTTGCAAATATAGCGTGGAGATCTTGGACCTTGGCAGCCAGTGATGAATTTCCTGCTGTTATAAGCTCTCTGACAGTTTTGCCTGTGCTTTCTAGGACAATTTCCAAAAAAACTGAGTCAGAAAAAACAAAAAAGAGCCGTGTTTCTGGAGAAGATACCAGCTTGAGGAGAGTGGTTCATCATGGAACAGCAGGGTTTGGAGGTCAGTAGGTTTTTTTCCTCTCTTTTAGTACCTGGCTGTAAACTGAGGACTTGTATAAGAGCAACCTGTAAACAAGGAGCTTGAATGAAAATAACTTCTAGGTTGTTTGATCAGGAGTTTGTTTGGCAGAGGGCTCCTTCTGGTGTTGGGAGCAAAGAGAATTTAGAAAAGGTATGTGGTATACCTTAAAAAAATACCCAAAAATATTCTCATGCTACATTTCTTTTGATTCTTTGCTGCCTGGTCAGTATGCATTTTCTCTCTGTGGAAGTAGATTTCCAGTCTCTGATATCAGAGAAAACAGAAGTTAAATTGAAAATTATTATTTAATATTTTTTATTCTTTAATTATTTTATTATTCTTTTCACATAAATCACTTGCATTTAAGCTGCCTAAAATCTCTCCTACAAAGATTTGCTATGGCAACACATGAAGAAGCAAAATTTTTGGTTTACTGTGTACCTAAGTTATAAACCTATGTTTTATAGATGCTGACATAATATGTAGTCATTCTTTACTTAATTAACTCTATTTTTTTCCCTTCAAAAAGGCTGCTATACCTTTTAGAACAGGAGAGGGAGCAAGTCTGTAAAGCCCTTTACAGGTGTTCATCCAGGTAAAGTCCTTGACTGGAGTAGCACAACACAACAGTGACATGCAGGCAACAAAGCCCAGAGCTCATAATTCCTACATCTCCCCGGCCTTCTCAGGGTCCCCTTGGCACCCATCCACACCCACACCATTCGTCCTTTTTCCCATGCCCACTGTACCCTGAGATATTTACCCAGACTGGTTGTTTCACCAAACACTAAACTATCTGCTCTTGTTACAGTAAAGAGCAGGAAGTCACTTGGTTCTAAGAAGGGCTGGAGTTCCACTAATTAACACCACTAACATCACCAAAGTGACTCCTGGGAAGCACAGCAGTGGGAAGACAAATATCATGGTACTAAGTATAAATGATTTTACAAGCAAAAATGAGACTATCCCTTCTATAATTCTTTCAACTTTTGGCTATTTTTTTATTAACTTAGAATAATGTAATATACTTCAACTATTTTGTGGGTATTCAAAATATTCTGTTCCAATTTTTGGCTTGAAAATAGGCAAAGAGTATATAACTTCCACTTATATGGTTTGCTTCTGCTTCTTTTGAAATCTAAATCCTTTGAATGCAATAGATTTTGAATTAGGGCTGCTTTAATAAAGCTGAGGATTTGGACCTGGTCAGTGCTGGAGATGGGAAAATGGAAGAGATGCTCATTTGGTCCTACACATCAGTTTATTTCAATGAAAATAACTCTAAATTTAAAGTACTAGCCACAAGTTGCTTTACTCAAACACTCTGTTTCAATATAGCTGTTTATCTAAATCTGAGAATGATTGATTAATAAGCATTTATAGTTTAAAAAAATCAAGGTATTCAGATTCTATATTTCTTTTCTAACCATAGAGATCATGAGGATTTTAACAGCAGTTTAAAGTTAATAAAAATATTTCTTGCTCCTCGTGTCCCCTCCATAAGCTCAAATTCAGTCTGTGCTCAATGCTGCTCTTCATGAATTAAATTGCTTATAATTCCTCATTCATTCAAGTGAGAACTTTATAATCTAATGGAAGCCATTAAATTAAACAGTCCAGTCCCATTGTACTTTAGCTGGCAGACTCATCATAAAGGAAATATGTCAAATCAAATAGTGAGATGAAATAATCAGACAGCTATAAGATTGCATGTAGATTGCACTGTTTGAAGCCTATTTAAAAAGGTGGGACAATTTATGTCCCTTATATTCCATTATACACTTCTAAATTCAGAAATGTCTGACACTGAATACACTCACAAATTCCTACTTGAAAACTGATACGGAAAATTTCCATCAAGGCGTTTCATCAGTGCTATCTAGTTCTTAGAGTAAGGAAGAAGGCACTTAAAAACCTGTGATTTTTCCCCAGTATTAACATGTGTTGAGTCCAGCTTTTTTAGTCTTGTGTCTTTTGCTCTGGGGCTTCTCAGCAGCTCGCTGACTCTGGCATGCATCTCCAAGAGCAGAGTCATCTGTGGCAAAAAGACGTGTAGGAATCTAAGGAGCCAAGTTCTCTGCTGAAATAGGCGGTTCAGGTCTACTGAGAGCTGTGAAAGCTTACTGATTCTGACCACATGGAAACACCCTTCATCCTTAATTGTTACTGTGTTTTCTCAACCACATTGTTCTGATTTCGTATGTGTAGACTTGGGGGCACGGGGGAGCTGCTATATGAAACTCTTAGCCCTAGAATTTTTGATACGTAATAGCATGGTAAAGTCATCTATCTCCTTCCTATATAGTTTGCTATAAAAATGGATTATATAATTGCCAAGAAGAGATAGCTCCAAGTATCTAAACTATACTTTTGCAACCAAGCCTGCAGCTGTAGCTCTGTGGTTTCCCCACAAGAACTCATACAAAGTGAAATAACATTCTGTCTTACCCATCTTCATGATTAGATAAAGCCAAGAGTATCTGTGCTGTGTACCTAGCGCAGGTAGGTTTTTTTCCTATTTGTAACAGAGCATGAAATTGGCTTCCAAAATGCACTTGGGGTAGAGTTACAGCTTCTCTTCACTGAAGCATGCTTGAAACTCCCACATCAGCAGGCTTTCTACATAGGCACTTCTGATTCATATGGCAGTACAGTCGAGTTGCAATTGGCATATGCACTTATAAAGGGAAAACTATGACCACATCCATCTAGAAATAAGCCCTGACTTTTTAAAACATTACACCGAATCATTAGGGGACTCTATGCTATCTTTCTCACTCTTCATATGCCAGGGGAAAAAAACACCTGACTGGCTCATCACTCAGAATAAAATGATCCATAAGGATGTGGCCTTTGGTTTGAAAAGTGTGGGCAAAATGCTGACACAAGTGGAAAGGAAACAATTGCCTCAGTGGGAAGCACGTGGGTGCCATGCAGAGTGCTTTTGTGACCCACACAGTGGCTGCAGCCTTCATCAGACCAAGCAACTATTCTTCCACCCTTGGAAACAGGACAAAAAGTTAGATGGCAAAAAAGTCATACAGCTCCCCACTCCAAGAAAATTCAGTCATAAAGGTCTAAGTGTTTAGCAGTAAGAAAATCAGGGCTGCAAATAATTAATTGCCTTTAAAAGAAGTTAAAGATGCAATACTAATATAACTAAAGATATCAGCTGTAATGAATCATTGGACTTCCTGGTTATTTGACTGACTTGATTCATTTTATCTTGAAATGTTTTTACAAAGTGCACACTGATCAATTTAACCAGAGTAAGACGTTCACTGAAAGAATGATTGAATTTGTGTCAGTGTGAGTGACAGTAACGTATTTCTGCCAATAATAGTGAAGAATAATATTAAAGAATGCAGAAGAACAAAGTGCTCGTTTCTTAAGACATAAGCCAAGACGTAAGCATTGAGAAATGGTTTGATGTCATACTGGGAGGTAAACATTGCACAGACAATATCAGCGTCAAAAAAGTGCACAATGAAATACAGAGATGATGGTATTTTTGAAACTAAGAAGGAATATGTCTCTGGTAATTTTTCTTGTCTTTTCCTTTTGTCCTTCATGTTACTCAGAAAAAGTTTTCTGTTATTCAAAATCAGAATCAGGCTCCTGCTACAAGAACATTACTTGTTTCTTTCAAATCTTAAACATTAAAAATATTTTTCTGATTTAGGATGCTTTGTACTTGCTGGATAATCAGTGATGATGATTTCAGTCTTGATAATTTTCTCTCTCAAGGGGCAAAGGGTAAAAGTAGACATGGAGATGCCATATCAGGGAACCCAGACTTGCTCCTGGACCCCAGCCTCCTCCATGAGATAATCAAGCAACACCAGCTGGAATTCCTGGTTTAGACTGAGGGACTTGTGGGATACTGGATTTTTTAAATCTTTTTTTTTATTAACTGAATCATTTGCAAAGGTTTGTGGATATTTATACACCCAGAGATATGGGACAGGAGACTAGAACCATCCAACTACCAGCAAGTTCAACTTCACTTTCAAACCAAGCCTGACAGCAAGAAATTCTTGTTCAGAAACATGTGTTTACACAGACTGCTGCTATTAGTTACTGTTCTTACAGGATTAGTCATAATTCAGCAGTAGTAATGGATAACACTGTCATTTTCTATACCTCTGCAGATGTGAGTGGACAGAGCCAACAAGAGCTATGTGACATTGAAAAACTCCTGGAGAAACAAGGTGACCCATGGGCAGTACAGGCGGAACAGAAAAGCTTTTAAGACACGTGAGAGAAAAGGCCAATTGTGAAGAATGCCAACAAAGTGCATCATACAGCATTTTGTAAACCAACACTTCACACATGTAAACCTCTGCATAAATGGTAACTAGCTGATCTTCATAGCACTCTAGCAAGCTTCTATCTTCCTTTGTAGGATATAAACTTGAAACAAGCAGATGAATTGCCCAGTATGATAGATCAGTGGTATAACCAGGACCAGAATGCAACAATTCCCATTTCTCTGTCTAAAACAAAGCAGAGCACACAATTGTTTGGGCTTTCCATCTCTGCCAAACTTGAGCACAAGTTCATCTGAATCCTATCCATGAGGACCACATTGCACCCAGTGGGATTTGTTTCACCCACAAACATGATCACCTGTGGATGTCAGTATGTATTTGTCTTATATAGGACCATAAACTATTTTTTGATTATTTGTTTAATTTATTTTTTTAACATCTATTTGTTTAAAGATCTTTCCGGAGTTCTACCATGGTGACATTTTTGGTCTGGTTTCCCTTCTTGCACAATGACCAGTTCTCTCACGTACAGATATTTTGCAAGTACAAGTCTTCAGCAGTTTCTAGGAGATATTCACTGCAGTATCTCTTAAAAACAGATTTGTTTTATTAAGAACTCAAAGTGTCGCATTTCCATACCACTGCAATTACCAGGTAACAGTGTTTTTACTTTTAAAATACCATTTCCAAGTATATCATCTCACTCTGTGACTTGTAATTCTTCTGGATAAACATGTTTGAGATCTGTGATGGTCTCCCTGGTGATAGTTGCCATAGTGCTTCACAGGATTTTATTTCTGCTCATTCCTCAAAAGCAGGACTGTGGTTCTCTGAGGGAGGCCCAGAGTTGCACTAGTCTAGGATTTTATTGTCTTTGCTATTCTGCCCCCACTAGGGAATAAACTACCCACACATGCCACTGTCATCTTTACCCTAATCCACCGATTTTGCTCAAAATACGTCACAAATCATTATCTTCCGTTTCTTAGCACCTTATTACACCTTATTTCCTTGGTTTCTATCTAGTTTTCATCTCAAGCAGAAATTATTCTCTATTAAAATTTCAGACTACTTTTTATAACATTATGAACAATACACCAAGTTTTTAAAATTTCAGTTATATTTAAATATATGTCAAAATAATTTAAAATAGGAAATATTAAAACTATTGTGATGCTAATGACTTCAAATGCTATGCTGCCCACATGAGCAAATACACGTACCTCAGGCCAGTTCAGCCTTATTCATATTGATAAATACCTTACCCAAAACCCCTTTTTTTCCTTTGGGAAGATGGTGCATTTGAAGTAGCAGTTCATTTCCACTACCTTTGCTGTATGTTAAAAGGCACTTTCAGCAGTGTCTTGTCTAAATAAGTCAAAGCTGAAGGATCATCTAATAAAATAGGCACAGAATCTGGTTCACTGTAGTTTTGAAGTCAGGTGTTCAGACTGTGATTTCTAAAGGGCATATATAATACACTTATCACAATGAAACCTCTCCTCACAGTAGATAGAGCAGTCCTTTTAAATTAGTAAGCACAGATATATACACATATTATTATATGAAATAGTAGTTATTGTCTCTCTTCTGCAGGACTTGCACCTTCTGAGTGATTGAGGAACAGAGAAGAATAGATGAACTCTCTTTCAGCCCAATTTAATTTTTGAGATTTATTTGACCTGAGGACAATTTGGCATAAAATACGCGAGAAAAGTGCAGGATGCGATTGAAGGTTATCAAAAAGGAAAAAGCTCTCAGAGAAGTGTGGACACAAGGCAGTGGCCTTCCAAATTGCCACACAGTTGTTCAGGCAGCTGGCATTATAACACCATTAAGCAACTATTTTGTGGCCCTAAACCCAGTTCCAAGAATAACAGGTTACGTGAGTAACAATGCTTGCCCACACAGGATCTTGCATCATGGACCCATCCTTCTCTAGAATCTGCAGCATGGTGTGGCATGTGGAAAGGCCACAGTGGCATCCACCTGATCAGAACTGCCTGCAAAATGGCTTTCTCCAGCCCATGAAAATTTAAATTGGAGACATTGTCCTGTTCCTTGACAAATAACTTTTGAAGATTTTCTAGCTTGTAATGCGGTCACAAAAGTACAAAAGGTGTTTTTGGCATGACTAATAACCTGTCTTACCACTAGTGTCCATACTGACATACTGCTCACCTCCCTGGGCTTGCTCAGCCGTAGCAGTGGACGAAGGGTCCAACCTTTGCCCGTTCCTGTTTCTTGGTGGCAGATGGACCTGTCTACTTGAACAGAGACTGACTGCAGAAGCTGCAGCAATTTTACATTTCGGTCATCTTTATCCAGTGCAATACTTTCCTTTCTGAACATTAACAAATCTGTATGTGCTGAATAAAAAAGGAGGTAAAAGTCACCTGCCTGGAGTGGGTGTAAGGGATGGCATGCCCTGTTAGGTAGTTAGAGCTGACCAGAGGTAGCTGTTGATAAAGAGCTGCTCCAGGTCCTGTTCTCCTTCATGGCCAGGATCACAGGATCACAAGTTCCAACTGTGAACTCCTGATGATCACTTCTAACTGGGGAAAAATTGTACCAGTCACCAAGCATATCACGTTTGTCAATGCAAACCTGTCTACATAGCACAGAGCTGTGCCCAGGAGGCAAAGCAGCTGAGTTGAAAATTCCATCAGCATACTGTTGAGCCTGAGATAATACACCTTGTTCAATAACAGGACAAACAAGGACATCTGTACATAGCTCTAGTGCTGCAGCAGGAACATTCCCTAGTGCTTCACCAGGGCAGAATTTAAACTAAAGGGGAAACACAATGACGGTAAGTCAATAAGGAAACAGTGTCGTCCTTTCATAAGGATGTCAGTCAATGTTCATCTACTTCAGGTAAAAATAGAAACTCTCCCACAATGACCTAGATTTTCTGGTTCACATTTCTAGCTCAGTCTAAACTTGCATCATTCAACACTAAACTTTCCAGAGACTCTAAAACCTTCCTTATAAACACATCATAGCAGATTTACTGTTGGACCAACTGTATTATGTGCGTCTCTTAGAAACACCCAATAAAAAATTATAAATACTTCAAAGAGGTTTTAAGTACTGATGAAATAAATGGACCCAGGGCATTGGAAAGAGCTAGATATGGTACAGGCAAGGAACAGCCAAGTTTCCTCACATAGTTATGTCTCTAAGGCCTGACCTGCAGCAACCATTTTTCTCAAGGACTGGTTTCTTTCCTTTCACCATGGCAGATGTCTGCATGTGCCAGGCAACTGTCCCCAAAACATCATCCCCAAAACACCTGCCATCAAAAAAGGAGCAGGGAGGTGGCATGGCCTGGATAAATGAAATACATGCTATGTGCATATACATACCTACCTGTGCACACATACTGGGCTAGCCTCACGGCTTTTAATAGCTGAGAGAGAAAGAAACTTGGTGGAACAGGCACAGACTGTGGAAATGACCACGTGACAAAATCAAGTGTGTGGTATGAAGCCAGGGCAGACAGCAGTTAAGAGCAGAAAGAAATGAGACATCTGTGGCCTCTCAAGAGGACAGACACATTCAGACACTTCATGGAATAAATGAAATGGTCAGTGGTATCAGATGGCAATGCCAACTACAAGATATAACAGCACTTAACCTGTGGCGCCAGCTGGGGATTGATGAAAAAACGGACTGCACAGACAAGTGGGAGATTGCTCAGATGGAGCTGCTCTCCAAAGGATCAATAGGGGAGTGAAAACAAGATTGGTTAGCCTTGCCTCAAAATCAGAGAAGCAGCAAACAAACAGGCTAAAATTTTTAGCTGTCACAGGAAAGCTAGGGAGAATGAGGACTTCTTTGCAAAAAATCTCCTCTTCTTGGTATCCCATTTCTCTTGCTCTTGTTAATGTAGCTAAACATTCTTTGAAGTTGAGATAATTTCCTTCATCCAGCTTTCCTCTCCCCCTGACCTTGTTCTCATCCTGGCTGAATTAATTACTTAAATTAATTAAAAACATACTTGTCTGAGTAAAAGCTCTTTTATACAATGTGTTAAGAAGAAATATTACATTGTTGTATTAGTTTCAAGTTTAAGAGATTTTACCTTTCTGACTATGCAGATCTTCCCGGTTGAGAAGACTGATTTTCTGTGCTTGCAGGGATACCTTCAGCACATAATTGTAATCAAATTTCATTCACTCCTCCTTCAGGAAAAGACCTTTCTCTTCCTAACTCTCCTCTTATTTCAATGAATATTTTTTAAATGCAAACAATACTTGATTGTTTTTCAAACTATTTACATTCTTCCCTTTCAAACCTTTAGTCCTTGTCCAGTAGGATTTCTTTGTACTCTCAATTCCTGGGATATTTCCTCTGTATCTGCCTGTTCCAGACTGAACTGGCTTTTGGGGGTTTTATGAACTTCTACACCTATTCCTAGCAATACTGGCTTCACTGTCTCTGCTTACTGATCTTATCATAAGCCATTTACCGTTTCCATTTTATCCTTCAATTAGAGCCTTCTTCAAACCCATTCTTTCACATTCCTTCCCTAGGCTGTATAAAAGAGAGGTCTTTAATCTCCCCTTTCCTCTAATTGAAGCTGTCCTTCCCAGCGTGTTTTCCACTGCAATGCTCTGGTTTTCATTAAGCCATGACAGCAATACTCCAGTTGCTGTTGCTTTCTCTTTAATGTGGTTTTGTAAGAAAAATAGCAACTTCTTGTCTTTTCACAGAACATGGAAAGAAAGTTTTAAATTATTAGCCTCATAAAATACAGCATTGCAGTACTGATGCCACATAAGTGCTAGGGTAAGGAAAAATAATCTTCTGTTTCTAAGTCCCAAACAGGCAATGTATTACCAAGAGTTGCTGCCTGATTAGGCTATGAAACATCAATACCTTCCACTGTAAATGGAATGACTGCAGGTCAACCCTGCTAGGTAAGAAAAATGAAAAGGTAGAGTTGGGAATAAAATGAGAAAAGGTTCCTTGAGTCATATAATTGTTCTATCCAGGGGCACACTTAAACAGTCACAAAGTCCTGGTCCAGATCTGCATAGATGGAAGAGCTGAGACAGTCAAGTCCCAGCAATAACCCAGTGTAAATTGAGAGCAGATGTTAATCATTCAGACTTTCTTCTCCACTGGAAATGCACTGACTAGCAGCCACAGACATCTGATCAGATCAAAATAAGACAAGTAGTGGTTGTTTCCATAAGCAGGAAGCTTTAGCCTACAGCTAACAACAGAGCTCTGCTATTATCCACCAGCCACAAAGCTAACAGTTTCTCAGACAGGTCTCACAAGCAGTGAGCAAGATAACAGAGCAAGTTCCTAGCCTGACTTGTGTCAAATGTGCAATATTGCCAGTGCTTTTGTGCTGTGGTGTTTCTTACGATCACACTTGCAGACTGCTATGTTTGCTCTGAGACAAGTGATGAAAATGAAAAGACATTCTCAATGTGTGCTGTAAATCGCATACAGCTGTTGGAGTAGGATAATACCTGCTTTTCTCATAGCTTGTTTTTAGTTAAAAAGAAAAAACAAGCAATTATTATTTCTAAGTGGGAAGGAAGGAGAAAGCAAATGGAGGAATGAAAAGCAATTAAAAGCTTCTCAAGAAATTTTCTCCTGTTTGTTCTTGCCTTCTTCCGGGATGAGACTTCACAGCCAGAGCTTAAAGATCAGCTTGAATTGGAAGCAAGAGTGTGTTTATGTTCAGTTTAATCAAGCTCAGGGTTACAGTGAGATGTGATACAAAACCAGCTGTTTCTGACTCATATGATTCAAAGTGACTCCAAAAGCTTCAGGGTGTCTGTGAGGTGTTTCCGAGCCCAACACGGGTGAGAGCAGGGTATTTCCGACTACTAGGACATGTCATGGAAACCGGGTTACAGCCCCTTCAAAAACAGGGGCTCTCAGGCATGTAAAGGATTAACCATCTTCCCAGGTATTATTCCTTTGACCAATTTCCTTCTTTGTTGGCCTATAAATACTTAGACTTTTTCAGTTTTAAAATGTGATGAGTGAGTAACTTCCTTACCTGCCAACCAAAAAAGGGCCTGCTAACTCCAATGGCCAGTGGGAGCCCATTTCTCCACAGAGGCCCTTCTTCTCAGTGTATGGGGTCAGATGAGGCGTGTTTGTCTGGGTAACACCTGGGAGTGGAAACCCAGACTGGCTCCCAAGTGCCACACATCATGGATTTAGGTTCTACTTTGGCTCTGACCAAAATAAGGACAGTGTTGTACTGTGTTCAGACATCTATAGTGGGTGCTAAATCCAGATGAGCCAGCAGTCAAGCAACAGGCATGGGGAGTGGGATCCAAAAGTGTGAGCTGGATACAACTCTACTCTTGTGATTTTTCTGTTGGGTTTTCTGTTTGGTTTTTTTCCCCATGAACAAAGGTTAGGATTCTAACATCAAAGCACTGGCACAAAATGGATAATCATGATGACACTGAAAGCTACTTCAGTCATGGCCAATTCAGGAGCCTGCTGACCACAGCATCCGTCCTTGTGACCTTCTCCTCTTCAGTTCCTCCTAACATGCACCCTAGAGTATAACAGCACATCTAATGAGACATCAGCCCAGGATTTTTGAATTAATAGAGCTGATTGAAATTCAGAATTTCTGTGCTATAAGGAGGTTCTAATATCGCAAGTTAATTCTTGCTGTCAATCAAAGTTTGAAACAAAGTATGTTCATCATGTTTTGAAAGTATTTTAAGGATTTTTTTTGGACTGTGTAGATTTTTTATATTAATTATATTTATCACATTATTTATATGAATGAGAGCTTTTTACCTTGACTTTAAAAGATTAAAATTTTAAATATTTAGAAAATTAAAACTGTTAGAAGGAGTGTCAGTTCTAAATAGTAAACACAAAAGTTACATTTGGGAAATCAAGAAAGGAAAAGTTCACCATTATTGGAATATCTCACTGACTTATTTTAAAGTGATATTTCACATAACAGGCATTAAAACAAACAAACCCACCAAACCCACAAAAAAAAGCCTAATTATGAAGCAGTATTTTCTGATTGCCAAATGCTATGGCAGAAATTTTTTGTTCCACTTCAAAAAGAGTGCTGATGATGTGCTTCTGTGAGTAGGTCCCCTTGAAACATAATTTAGAACCAGAGACATTAACAGAGAAGGCTTTTACAGAAAGAGTGCTGGTCTGAGGAGGGTTTCAAGATTCTGAGCTTGCTGCTCTGGTTCTTGATTCAGCTTTTTCTAAGGTTTTCTTTGCATTTGGCAGGCAGCTCTTGCCTGGGTTTTTTCATGGTCATGTCCATTGACCTTTCTGAAAGAAAACTATGTAGAGCAAGTAGAGCAACACCCCCAGTTGCTTTCTTTAAAAGAAGTGTCCACTATAGGAAGTCTCAAATGTAGTATTGGTGACCAAATTTTTATAAATAAGGCTCTTCACTGTTCACTGTGCACTGTCAAGTAACAGGTTTAAGTCATGCTGGATGGTAAGTGCTGCACAAGGATTAATCTAGTTACAAAATCTGATCATTCTGGTTTGTGTCTGGAAATTTCTCAAAGAAAAGACAGACCACTTTGCCTTTTGTTCCCAGTCACCACTACTTTATCACGATGTTTCCAGATCACTATTTTAGATGCTAAAGGATTTTGTGGGCTATAAAAGTAGCTTTGTAATGCACTGTGATTTTTTTTTTAAAAAAAGGGGGTTTTATCAAAAGATCTAGTTTCTTGTAAGTTATTGCTAGATTTTATTCTAAAGATATTCATTAAAATTTTTCTTGATTGTTATAATTTAAAAGTATTATAAACTGTGGAATGATGAAATTTAAATAAACCAGCCTATTACTATTAGTCATCTTCTAGCCTTTAAGTACAGAGCAGATTTCAAATACCTAATTAATCCAGTGGCAGTTTTACTAAGGAACTTCAGTTGTGACTGCTTCATTCTTAAGGCGCAAATTTTGCTCAAGCCAAAGTAGCCATTCCATGTTCACAAAAAAGTGCCACAATATCCTCTCTCCTGCTTAGTGGAATCTATATAAACTGCTGCATTTTCTAACCACAGCAAAGAATCCCTGAGGCTGGGAGGTGACTCTCTTCCATCCTCTTCCCGTAAGCAATGTGCTGCATTAGAAACATTCCCCTGAGACAAAGTCTGTTTTGTTCTGCCATCGCTGGTAGTTGGGCTGTGCAGTCTTCATGCAGGCATCATCTGCACCTTCTGTCCTTTCATTTTCTACTGGAGTCATTTTCATTCCCAGCCTGGGCTACTCTGGGGAGATGGCAGCTGGGGAAAAAAAATCTCTTACCAGGTTTCTGCAAATATGAAAATTAAATAAGAGCATAATGAATAATGCAAATTTTAGCTGGAGTCAATGAGCAAACAATGCAGTTCAGGAAGCAGGCAGAGAGCAATGGGGGCTGTTAACACCTTGGTAGTGGTTGTTTCCTCTGCACTGACCAAGAAAATGTCCTTTTCCATGAAACAACTGAAATGGCAATACAGTTGGGGTGGGAGGTGTTCATTGAGAGTCCAAACCAGGCTCTGCGATTTCACTTAAGGTTCTGTACCACAAGGGCAATTGAGCAATAGTTAACTGAAAGTGTAGATTAGTGCATGCCACATAAGGCATGTTACAGGACACCTGGAATCAATTCAGTGTTAAGCCACGGTTCATGTGCTGTGACATTTTTATTTCCAGGTGCCTAAATTTGGACTTTTGATCACTCTTTAATTTTTCAAATTTTCACCAACTGTTTGTTATGTTGCAAAAGTGTCTGTGACTGATGGCAGGATAAGGTCAAAAGGTATATCAAGCTTTTTATTTGGAGGAATGCACTCTCTGATGCGAGTGGCCTCAAGCACCACTCTTAGTCTTATCGTGAATTACATTTTTTTCAGTGTCTCATAGTATGCTTCGGTTCCTTCAGACAGTGGTTAGAGACATTTAACAGCTTTCAGTGTCATCATGATTATCCATTTTGTGCCAGTGCTTTGATGTTAGAATCCTAACCTTTGTTCATGGGGAAAAAAGCCAAACAGAAAACCCAACAAAAAAATCACAAGAGTAGAGTTGTATCCAGCTCACACTTTTGGATCCCACTTCCCATGCCTGTTGCTTGACTGCATAAAAACATGCTCCACGCTTTGGTGAGCAAGCATGCCACACCTAACATAGCTTAAATAAGAACTCCGTCTTCCTTTCAACTTTGTTTCCCTTGCAGAATACAGAAACCCTCCTCCTTTGTACGCCAGGAACTGCAGTCCACAGCTGAGCTCTCATGAAAAGCTTCAGATGCCTGGTCAGGACTATGTGAAGAGTTTAATGATCAGGAGACCCAAATGGTAGGGTAACAAGGTGCACTGCAAAAAGGTGTTGTATATCATACACACTATATCTTCCTGCTTTGTTACTTCTCTTATGGCCAAAGATGTCAAATACTAGGCCCATTTTTAAACACTCATCTGTCTCCATATGAAAAGTGCATCTTCCACATTACTTTACAAATCAAAAATAACTTTATATACATCCTTGTTCTTACTGTACCATGTGTTTGTTTTTGAACTAAAACACCCACCCTGTCAAGCTATATTTTGGGCTATATGTGCTGACATGTGCTGAAGTGAGAAGCATCCTCTGTTTATTCAGTCTTATCCAGATCCTTGTACCACATTTGTAACAAATCATAAAGCACAGGCTGAAACATGAAAATGTTGTAACAGGGGTGTCATGGTTTGGTATCACCTTCAAATCCACTTTTATCTGTTTCTCATCTTCCCTTTGCTACTCAGAGTAACCATTTCAGGGCTATGCTTGATTCTTGACAACCTGCTCTGGGTTTTGCTGTCTCCCAGTTTAATAAATTTATCACATCTCCTATGCTTAGCATTGCTTTTCCACACAAGAACCTTAACAACATTTATATATTTTTACTGAAATTTTCTCTGAAGTTGAACTCTTTCTCTGACATGGGATCAGGAAAGTAACACTTGATCTTTAAAACCAGCTGGATAAAAAAAATTAAAATTAAAAAGAAAAATCTATCTGGCAAAATAAAACATTACAGTCAGAAAATGCAATGGAGGAGGTAATCACTGTGCCTATATAATGGATAGTAATACACAAGAAACAGACACAACTTCTCTATTAAAGTAGTCTGATGGTATTTTCAGAGTTCTAGAACAAATTTTCATTATTTAAATGGAGAAGGATGGCTAACACGTAGTATACGTTTATCTTTAGGAAATGTGCTACCAGGAAATAGAAACACAAGATCCAAGGTGATTTTCCCTCTAGTTGCATTATACACATATCAAAATAAAGAATAACCCAGGTAACACTACATCACACACAGAGAAAGGCTGGATTTTAGCTATTTATGTTCATATGACTACTAACTGGCAGGGTGATGGTGAATGCGTTCCATTGGGGAAGCTGGCAGAAACTGTTTGAATATTCCATTTATTCTCCTTTCTCTGACAATGAACAAGGAAAAAGAAATATAGAAGCATACACCATAAAAACACACTAAGAAAATTAGTTTGGGAAAGTTCGTTTATTTGTGATAGGATAATTTGATTAAGGACAATTAAATTTTAATGCCCATTTAAGTCAAGTTATGTGGTCCACCGACTCATCAGATTGAGTGATAGCCAATGCCAAAGTTTCATTTATCACCACGTTTTCACTTGTGAGGAGCCAGAGAAACTGGCTATTTAATCCTTAAATTAAATGGCTGTTTGAAAGGTAATCTCAGATTAGGTAAACCCTGCGTGTGTTTATTTTTGCTCTCTGAGTGGGTCTGCTGGTTTTAACAGTACTGCTCACATACATCAAGTTGGTCATACTTTGCAAGAATGAGCCCCATCCCCACTTCTCTCCATCAGACCAAAGACCAGACCTCTGCAGCAGAAGAATGTGATGTACCAGCCAATTTACTGCTTCCTATCATCATAGCACAAATTTAGTTGAACTTCCCCAAGCATGATGGTCCAATGCCAAACTTCCCTTGAGATATCCCCTGGAAAGAAGAAAGGGGAAGAACAAAGACACAGGCAGGATACAACGAGCTTGGGAGACACGGTCTGGCCATTTCTGCTGCTGCTGAGACTTTGGCTGTGTAGGAAAACCCCCTCTCCTACTGGGCAGTAGGACTTTCCTACTCCACTGCTGCCCCATGCTTCTTGGCTCATCTTCCAATGCAATCTGGGTTCAGTTCTGTGGGGCTGAGGTGGTTTTGCTGCAGTTCCCACCCTTCTGATGCCAAAAACAGCTGGCTGCCTGCACCTCCAGTGTCTTCATATCAAAGTGCGTCTTGCTGACTTAACACCTGCAGTAAAGAGCAGCCAGGCCTTTTTGTCTAGCAGCAGACACAGATCCAGACGTGTCAGTGCTATTATGCATGTCCATATTATCAATCTGTGCATCCCTGTCAATCTGGCCCTACTGGATTAACTGTGTCTGTGTGGCACAGCAGCAGCTTTGCTATGTCCTAGTTCTGGAGCAGCCATGCATGCATGATCTGGTTACCAGACATATTAATTGTATCTGGAGGTGGCCATTTTATTTGCTTTTTAAATAAGACAGCTGATCACAGATGGATTATCTTTATCCTTGCGCATAATAGCATGACCTTTCCGGACTGCTATCTGAATATTTAGTCTTTTTTTTTTCGGCACACAGTCATTTCCTGTGCTTCAAACAAAGAGTTTATTAAACACAAACACATTTGAGATGAATGCTCAAGTAAGAGTAAACTCATCATTCTCTTCAGTGAACAAACACAGTGGAAACCTGATGAGAGCAAAAACTGTTGTAGTCTGAGATGCATTCATTACTGGCTGAACATATGCTGCAATTGTTACTACCATTTATCACTGCCTGGTGGCAAAGCAAGATTCATGACTAAGCAGTGCTGGTGATCTCATAGCATCCTTCTCTTTTCATAGTCACAGCCTTCTTACAGCTGTCAAAATTTCAAGCTCTCACATCATGTAGGTTTGAAAACCTGGAATGTACTTGGAAAGTTAAAAATCGTGGAGATGTTTGCAGGTCTTCTCAGGTCATAGAAGCCCACTCTGTCCACTGGGTGCTCCTTTCACAGTCCCATTTGATAACCCCATTGTTAAATGTAGAATAGCAAATGCACAACAGTGATGAACAATCCATTCTGGCATTGAAGTAAAGCACCATTTCAAGAATATTGTTTCAAAGGTACCTTAGGGCCAGATCTCTTTGGACTGAACAGATGTTAAAAGATTTGGCTGGTTCTCCAGCTGTGAACCCCTTGCAAATGCATCATTTAATAAGAAACTTTTCCATTTTAATCTAAGACAGATGGTGTGCCAAAAGGGACTGTGTCAGTCTGGCCTAATGACACGAATAAAGGGGTAATTATTTTCTCCTGTATCTTTTCCAGTGTTTCAATGCATTTGAAACTGTTGCTGTATTTGCTGGTTCTCTTTAGTGTATGATATGAAATCCCTCAGCAATGGAGAGTAATTCAGGCTGCATATGGCAGTGGCAGAAAACTAAGACACATTGAGAAACTGGAAATGAAAGAAGTGTTCCATTTCTTTTGATGAAAGTTTAGCAGGGAAAGAAACCAGACATTTTCAGAGGAAATGGGATACTGCTTTTCAATCTGTTCTTTACTGAGTAAAGGCTGAAAAATTGTTTACTTTCACAAAGGTCATTGTTGTTCAGGTCATGAAGCAGGAGACCTTCAAAAGTGAAGAGGAGCTAAATTCAAATTGCTCAGAGAAGCAAAAACACAGCAAAACTTGGAGTCTGGAAAACTTCAGGCAAAACCAGATAAAAACAAAAAAACCCACAAAAACATTATGGTGCACAGCAATGCAACTAAGACAGAAATACTTTTGTGAATAATGGCTTATAGCTGGGGGAAGACAGGATGATACAACATACACTGTACAGTGCACTCGTAGAGTGGTAAAAGTGGGATCAGTTATTCTGAGATTTCTTTCATGTCATAAAACTCAGAATCATGTCAGAAGATTTAATAGACTTGTATGTTGACAAGAAAGCAACATTCCAGTTCCAGTATCAAGAGCAGGAGATTTGTTTCCTAGAGGTGTATTGGACAAGACAAGAACATGTGAAAGATCACAAGTGAGGAGGAGACTACATCTCCACAGCAGTGTTAGAGAGCGAGGAAAGAAGCAGATTATGCCTTGTGCTGACTCCATAGGAGTGTGGCACACACTGAGCCAGGCTGAGGAGAAGAGGAAAGTGCAGATGGGGAAGGTGGGAGATTTGCAGACATGTGAGTGTAGCTGTGGATGTGGAGGAAAGGTGAGAAAGCTGCAAAGGATCAAGATGAAGAGGGCAGAGATGAAATTCTGAAGAAGGAAGGAACCTGGTTCTGTTGATTTCCTTGGGGTGACTATACTGACAAAAGACATTTCTCTGTCCCCACATGACCTTTGTAATTTATCCCTAATCTGTGTTGTACCTTTGAAAATGCCAACTTCAGAAGGTCTTAAGCATGGCCCTTTTTTAAAGTATTTGTTTCCACAAATTGAACAATTGTTCAATTTTGTATAATTGAAGGTTTTTTTCCCCTGAATAAATACATTGGTGCTATATATCTTTCTGTTTATCATCCACAGCTTTGCATATGTAAGAAACCACAGACATCTTCCCTTGGGTGGGAAAATCAGTCAAGTTTGTATTAGCTGGAGTGAAAAAAAGGCAAAAAAAAGCAGTTTACCAATGATTAGGCAAAAATCTGATTTCATTTCAACTTAAAGCACAAACAGGCAGGTAACCCTTTAAACCGAGTTGTACAGAAGGTCTCCTGCTCTCACAGAAATCACTCTGTAGAGCAGGGATAACAGTTTATCATGAAGGCTCATGGACCATCACCAGTTGTGTCTTCTAAAGCAGCCCCAAGAACTGGTAATTCATCACACTGAATTCCAGGTTTCTTGCAGGAGTTCACAGCCATCACCCCTGCTGTGTCCTTTTTTTCCTCTAAGGCTACTCAGCCACACACATCCAGTTCCAAACCTCCATGAGGATGGATCCTACAGCCCTTTAAAGCAAAACTCAAGAGAAGTTAGCAGGGTGCATCTCACCCCAGGTAAGCAGGAATATGCTAAGATACATTCTGCTACCTCATGGATATGCTGGCGCAGTCACAGAGATCTGTCCAAAGTGGTTCCTACAGTCAGACTATGTAGATCAAGATCAAGATGTGGGTTATTTTTACTAGCCAGATATTATACCCTCTGTCATCACTTTCATGGCCTTCTGTCTCCTTTCTCCTCCTACACTTGCTCTTAAAATTGCATTGCCAGCTGAAGTTACCTTTATGTTAGAAGTATCAATGAAGTTAGAACCATGACAGTGATTCATAGAAGAGCAGTACTCCCCAGCTACTTGAAAAAAATCATAGAACTACATTTCTTAAGATAAATGTTCCTTAAAAAATGCAACATACCAATTTTTCTCACATTAAAAAAAAAACCAGCTCGTTTCTGTTTCTACTGTAATTTGTCATCTTTTATTTGCTATCATCATACAACAGCACACTTTCTGGTATAGCATCATTTTGTATACAAATGTTCTATGTCAACAACCCCTGAAAGCAGCATTTTTTAATTTCAGTGTGAATGTTACTTCAAAGTTATCACAATGTCACATCAACAGACTACTGAAGATCCAGCAAAAATTATCATACCATGCAATTTAGCTCTGCTTTCTTACTTAAATTGCCATCCTATTCACAAAGTGAAAATGTCCTAAATAATAGCAGAATAAAGAAAGCAGAACAATTTCTGAAGTAGAATAATTTATCAGGACATTAATTTAGAGCAGACACTAAATGTGAGAACAATGTGTAGCAAACACTATGAAAGTTGGGTTTATTCAGAGCCTTGCAAAACCTTAGAAGAGAATAGCTTTCAAAAACAGACAGTGGCATGCGCATAAAGGAATCTTTTTACTTGAATACATATATATCTTGATAAATATTTATATAAGATTATGAAATCAGACAAAACACAATGCAGAGGGTTTTCATAATTATTAGAGTGGTGATAATCTTTCTAGGAAGGTAAAATGCCATTTGAAAATGGTATCATTACTTTATATATGGAGTATGGGCTTAATATTAACTGACTTCAACTGGAGCCAAACTAGAGCAATGCTGATACTGTGGCACTTTCCAAAGATAGAAGACAATTTTACCAGTTTAGAGACAGCACTGACAATCATAAAACCTTGCTGCAGCCCTCAGCTTTACCAATGAAATCAGTCATGGCCACAAGAAAGTTATTTAATTCCTTTGTACTGGAATTCATTCCACGAGCCGGCGGTGCACTACTAACCTCCCTTCTGGGGTCTTTCATGATTTGGTACTAGACCAAAGAGGTCTTACAATGAAGTATTTTGCTTGATGCACTCAGATTTTACTGACAAATTGATACAATTTTTTATTTGCTTCATCCAGGTTTGTTCATAAATTTCTGTGCTATAATTATTTCCCTTCTCCTTTCTCTCTTCTCTTTCAATTAGTTCAAAACGAATTTTAGTGACATTGCCTTCAGTGGAAATAGGATCAGAAACTTTCATAGAAATTTCTGGCACTACTGTGGAAATGTTGGAAACTACCACGAAAAATTATTCTTGGAGGACATAGGAAGCAGAAAGTGTTATTCGTTTTAAAAGTCATACAATTTGTAAGCTGTGTGGCTGGTTCTGGTAGCAAGAAGAGTGATTCCTTAATAAACCTAATGGATGCTGTCAAATTCTATGTTTAAATATTTAATGTAATTTAACTGCCTAAGAGCATCCCATTCGAGGTTGTCTGGATTTCAGGGCACATGAAATCTGATCAGACACGGACTGCATATAACAGTAGGCTCCTAATAGAGCAGTCAAAATGTGACACAGATGTCAG
Source organism: Corvus kubaryi (assembly GCF_017639235.1). Classification (NCBI taxonomy): domain Eukaryota; kingdom Metazoa; phylum Chordata; class Aves; order Passeriformes; family Corvidae; genus Corvus; species Corvus kubaryi. The sequence goes on from NW_024582073.1 coordinate 5,378,979, forward strand.
CCTTCTCTCGAGGGATCTCTCTTCAGGAATAATTAGTTGGTGGCATTACTGGTCAGAAAGACAACAAACATTAAGTGATTTCAGGTTCTCTGATGAGTGAGCACACACACAGGGCTTGAATTTAACAGGGACTATTCATGTTGTGATCATGACTTTAGGCCCAACTTTTAAATAGCAAGTTGCTTGAACTGCTTGAGAAGTCTGATGGTTTGGTTTACAACACAGGAAACAAATCCTCAAGTGATATAAACTGCTACTGCTGTAGCAAGATGGTAATTGATAGTATCTGAAGGTCTGTAGAACAGTTAAGATAATTTCCCAATAATATTGTATAATTTTCAGGAACTTCAAAGACTGGAAATTTTGACAATGCAATTTTAAGTGTGTGAGTGCATTTACAAGCCTTTTTTGCCCTGTCTCCTGCTCTCAAGGGTGCTTATCAAGTTTAATATCACAACGTACCACTTGAAAAATAAGTGTAAGACTAATCACACCTGCCTGCAGCACTAGGCAGCCACATATCTCCTATCTTGCCATTTTTCCCATGAAATTTACATGGAGACATAGGAAGACTAAATACTAGTATGGTTATTGAAGCAGTAAATTCTCCCTTCACAATACTCAGCAGTATTTCAGACTCAGATGTGTTAATCAGTAAAAGAAAACTCATCTTTCATCATGCTAAAACGCTAATAGAAACCAGACTATCCCTGACTTCATCTTCATTGATTTTTGCTTTGTTATCAAAGGAGCCAATATTGATAGCACATATATGATTAATAGACAAAAATAGTCTGCCTGCTGGAGAATATTGGTAGGGATAGAGTAGTCACAAAGAGGAATTTTCTTAAAGATAGACCATCCAAAAGCCTATAACCATCACAGTTTCCATTTATTCCTTTCTCCTTAAAGGCTTTAGTGTGTTTACCTGCACTGTTTTGTCTGATTCCTCGGGTATAAAAGTTGCTGACAGTAATGTGTACTAATCTTAAAAAATACAGGCACATTAAAGGCACTGAGCTTCAGTTATTGCTTTCTGAAAGCTTCCTCTGCACTACTGCACTAATCTAGTTGTAGAAAGAAGTCTTCTCATAAATGAGAACAACCTCATTGCTTTGACAAACTGCATCAACATTTCAAAAACAATCAGTGCTCTATATTGCAAAAAAGTAACAATGCACTGCTCTGGAGGACTGATAATGGCATCAGTGAGAAGAAATATATCAAATTCCCTGCCGGGCTGAATCAATGTGTTCTTATTGAACCCAAGCTTCCTTATGAAAGGTTAACTTATTTTCCATGTATCACAGTATTGCCTCTTCTGTACTGGCAGAAATGAAAATCAAGGTAAGTGACCAAATTAAAGTGCAGGCACTCAGACTCCACAAGTCCATTTCCTTCCCTTCTGTACCACCATATTATCTGTACTATGATAATTTTGCTTATTTATCTTGCAAGCACTTTTTAAGAGAAACAGGACTGACAGTGGTTCACACCTCTGGTAAAAGCTTCCAGATGTATCTGATCACAGGCTCTTTTCTTGCAAATGGCAGGTTAAACTAAGTATCTACACAGCTCAAAGCACACACAGAGCCCAAAACACACACACAGCCCTAAGCACATGTGCACAGTGGTGGGTACACTCAGAAACTCACAGATGGTGGTTTTAGTTTATCTGGCTAGTGGGTCTTCCTGAATTGTTACAATCATTAAAATGGCTTCTTGGCAAATGCAAAAAATTCAAGTCTGATCCAGAGTCTGACCTGCCCTCTCACCCCACCACAATCGTAAGTAAAACAGAAAGAAAGAGTGACAGTATTTTATAGTGTAAAACTTAAAATATTTTTGAAAGACAGTGAAAGGGACAAAAATGCACTTTAATGTTTTGGCTTGTTACTTTCATCCGCTTGCTGTTTACTTTCAGCATTTAGCACAAAGCACAACACTGTGATGCTATGCTATAATATTCAAGAACCATCTAGACACAACCCTGTGCAATGTGTTCTAGGATGCCCCTCCTTGAGCAGTGAGGTTGGACAAGATGATCCAATGAAATTCTTTTCAACCTTGCCCATTCTGTGATTCTGTGAAAGGAGACAAAAAGTAGAGCTTGGCATCACCTGTGTATGAAGCTGTTGGAACCAGAACAGAAAGACCTATTATCATGTAGTCGTAGATATGATAAGAAAACAACGGTGTATCATTACAGGAATTGTAACTAGATTGTAACTAGACAGCAAGTAATTCCCAAGGAATATGTAATTCAAGGACTTTCAGGGTATGTACAATGCTATGTGAAGATCCCAAAGCCCTTTTTCCCTGTGTTCAAATTAAGACAGTTGCTTTGCACTTTACAGTTAATTGCAAATCAGCATCAGTTATCAAAAGTGTGTCAGTTTTCTCTACATCAGAAATGCATTATGCCAGGTAAAGGTCGTTTACATTAGAGACAGGAGTGCAAAACAGCGTGTGTGTTGCTGGCTATGTTGTCTGAGATAACCCACTTTGCTGTCTGAGTAGTTACTTGTGTGTGGCACATTTTGATACTTGAGCAGAAGTTGTATTAGAACCACAGCCAAGAAAAAGAAGTTAAAATAACTGCAGGATGCTTATGAACATAACGCTGACTTTTCAGGTAAGCTTGTGTGAGGAAAAGACCACACACAGAGAGCAGCCCTTGAAGTATAACAGGTTTCCTTTCTTCTCCTGCTATAAAAGAAACAAAGGCTATGTCCTCAGATACTTCTCAGCTAAGCCAGTTATTAGTAGTATGGGCTCTCACTTGGATCACTGCAACCCTCTGACACTTAGTAGACTGTTTTCTTGATGATATTTGTGCTTTGCTCATAGGTTTAGCTGCTAGAGCTGCAGATAAATGTTGATCTGAGTCAAATCTATCCCAAACTGTGGCCATTTTCCCTGATACACAGGCTGATAAAGGGAAACATAAGATGCTTCTAAGAGAGACAAAATCTAGTCTGTTTTTTTTCCTCAACAGCTCCCTCCAGTAATTTTGCTAAAATTCTTACTTTGACCTAGGTGCAAAAAGAGTGGTGGACCTTGTCTAAAGGCAGAACATACTGCCTGGAAAACCTGAGCCAAGATGTCCGTGTTTTACACAGAGCCTGTGGCCAAGGCCAGGGAGCTAGAGAAAACTAGAAAGGGCCTGAAATCACTGTGATCATTGCTCCCGTTTTCCAAGTTTAAAAAAAAAGAAAAAAGAAAGGAAATTTTGGCAAAAATCATCAGATCTGGCTGTTTGACCTCTACGAGGCTGGATGGAGAATTTCACCCAGTAACAGCAGTGCATTCTCTGCAGCAAGTTGCAAGCCTCCTATATGAGCTGAAGTCTTTGCTTACAAAACACCATCAAGATCAGCTGAAGCACATCAGCCAAAATCCAACATCTCCTGTAAAAGTAAAGTTATGTTTCTCTCTGGATGACCCTGAGCAAATGTGTTTTAAAGAAGAGACAGCTTTGTAACAGCAGTATTGTATTCCTACCTTCCCTAAACATAAACTTCCTTCCAGCAAGAAGTTGGTACTGCAATAACAGCGATGCTTCTGCTTCCTCTCCTGCTGTCTCAGAACTCAGGCACACATTTTCTGGAACCATCATCCTTGTGCATTTGCACATGATTATACACGAGTGTACTCAGTTCTTTTGGAAAGTGCAGATTTCCATGCAGACTTGAGGAAAGACAGACAAAATTCAAATATAGAAGGGGAAGTTGAGAAGAAATAACCAGGAATATTTCCCAGTTCAAGCACTGTTTTCTCCCTAGCATTATCTCAGTTTTTCAAAGTAGTTGCATATGAACAAAAGCATCCATATCCCAGCTGGCCAGTATCTGCAGTTACTGTGCATTATTAAACATTTATAGAGGAGCAGCTTCCAAGAAGACTGAGTTGAACACAGGAGGAGCATTTTCATCTAGGGTTACCTCAGAGTCCAGATGTCATTCAGCTTGACCCGTGTCTTGGAAGCTAACTGTGGCTGCAGTATTTATAATTCACAGAAGAACAGCATAACTTAGTCTTGACTGACTTTTAAAAAGTATTACAAGGGTTTTACGTGCATGCTGCCACCTTACACTAGTTAGTGAAAGCCAAAGCTTCAAAAAGCCTAAACCCACCTCATTCCTCAGCTGAGAGGCCAAGACTAGGTTGTTCAATCCTCACCCCAATCCATTTTTCAGAGGTATCCTGTTCCCATCTTCATCTAAAGCCCAGAGACTTAGCTCTGGATAGGGTTTGAAGCATATGTGGATGGAGGGGTGGTGGTTACAGCCAAAGTAAGAGCTGTCAGTGTAATCTGTGTAACAATTGTTGCCCCTACCCCTCACTGCTATGCAAATACTCTCAGTTTTTAACTGCTGTGTGTTCCTGAGAAGCTGCCAACAAAGTTTAGCTGTCTCTTGATAAGCTCCTGAATTCTATAATAAAACAGCAAGAGCAAAATGTACTCTGGAAGATGGCCTAATGCAAAACTATGGCATCGAATTTAAATCATACTGTTACTGCCTTTTTGGAACATTTCCCCAATTTAATGTGCATGTCAGCTGGGATAAAAATATTGAGCAACAAGCTTTGAACTATTTTGGTGCTCTGTTAAAGTGTTTGAACAATACTGCCACGCCAATTTATCTACATTTTATAATAATCGGTGATTTGGAACAAATAATAGTGTAAACACAGCATGTCGGAACCAAACAAATTCTTTTCAAGATATTCTAAATGAAAACATATTTAAGACTATTGTTATTAATTTTAGTACAATCACCATGGAAACCATATAAAACTCACTTAAAGTACTCATTCTTTCTTAAATGCATTGTGTTGCCTAAATGACACATGAATTGAACATAATTGGTTTGGTATTTCAGTGGTCAGTCACAGAACAGCATGTCCTTTGGAACATGCTATGACTGAGTTAATTGCTGGATTTAGTGTATGTGAGATGTAAGTTTATACCAGCTTTGTTTTGAAAAGAGAATGGAGCAAAACTTTTAAAACACTAATAGATATTCTAGGTTACATATACCTCAATTCACTGCAAAGTTTAAAAATTCCAGCAGAGAAAAACCTAGTAAGATTCAAACCTATAGCAAACTCAGCTAAAATAAATGCAGTTGCACTCAAAAATAATGGTTTCACTAGCTTCAGGGCTAAGACATATTTTCAAGGATGTTGTTAGAGGTGTAACCACATTCACAGATCTCAGCGTATATGATGACCCCTTCCCAGGTTCCCGAGCACAGCATTTATGTGCTTACTGGAACCTGTCATATAAACTCTTTCCCAATATACTCCTTGGGAGAGGAGTGGTAAGGAACAGATACTATGGATGCACAACTCAGTCAGACTGTTCTTAGACCTGCCAGATTCCAGGTACAAGTGCTGTATCTTTTGTATGCACACTTGTGCACACCCAGAGGAGCCATTAATCATCCCTTAACATGGATTGCTGGGGTACACTCAGTAGCCTTATTCTTGCTCAGGTTCTGTGATCCTGTGGTCATTCTAGCTAAGCTGGAGGTTGGTTTGAACAAGGGCTACTAAGGCTGTCCATAGGCCTGATGCCAAGCTGCACATTTTCCTCATCCATAGCCCGGACATCTGTGACTCTGCATTTCACAGGCTTCTCACATCATCTAACAGTGGCCATAGGAGATGACCTGGGAACCCTCATTTTCTCTGCCAGCACCAGTCTGTGACTAGATCCACACCACAGGCTTCCAGAGCTCCCTCAGAGCTCATGCCCTCCAGCAGGTCCTGCAGGTGCCAATTCTTGCTTCTGGCTTCATCTCTCAGTTCAGTGAGAAGGAATGAGGCTGCAGCAAGGCAGAGAAATCCCAGGCATTATCAAGTGAGATATGACCTGAGGCCTGACTGTGTGTCCACTGAAAAAGACCTGAAGCTGCGTGTGGGTGCCGCCACAGGCAGACTGCAGCAGTCAAGTGAAGAATCTCCATGTGAGCCTCATGACAGAGTTATACATCCATAAACGGAAGTGGCATCACGTGTAAGTAAGAGGTTCATTTCCACTATTTCTCTAACCATTACATGCCTGGTTTACTTATCCTTAAGCCATGGAACAGCAGTGAGTTTCACAGTGCAGCTTTGCTTCTCCACAGCAGAAGCAAAGGCAGAATTTTCTAAAAACTGTCTTTGAGGTAAAAATTGCAATATCAGCCCAAGGGGAATGCATAGTGATAGAACACACAGAGTTGAAAACAAAATTTAAAAATACATATAAATGCATTACGGGTGACTTCATTTATTAAAATGCTTGAAATTTAAATTTGAATGCATAACCATCTGCCTCAAGGACAAGTTTGATATAAGCTCTTATTCCAATTTACATACATCTTACTTTGCAAAATGCCACCTGAAACTCATGCTAAGTAATGCACAGAGGAAGTAATGCATTTTTCTTCCAAGCATTTGATTTTCATTTTGATAAAAGACCTAAAGAAAGTACTTCAGGCAATCCTAGTCAACATATCACGTATTTCTAAGTTAATTGCTTTGAATCAGTTTCTCTCTAGGACAAGTAAAGGTCAAATTATGTAGTAGAATTACACTCTCTAGTGGTGAAATCCTGGCCCTCATGTCACTTTTTTCTGTAGCTCCATCTCATCCCCTCTTTGTTCGCCTTGCTCTTTCAGAAGATTAACAAATAATTCACCTCATACATGTTGTTACCAGGAGTTATTTTTATTGGCAAGGGCACAGCTACCAGCTCTTCTCAATCTAAAAATTAAAGGAGAAAAATTGAGATTTCAGCAAAGAAAAATTCAAGTGATATTTCTTCACCATATGCAATAGTTGAAATAGCTGAAGAAGATGAATAAACACCATCTTTGTGCATACACACATACATTTTATGAACAAATATTTATTTATGAAGAAATATTTAGTGCAAAATATTTCCCTTCTGGAGAAACAACCACACAGTTAACATGAATTGCCTCTGTTAAATGACCATCAAGGATGTTCTTTATACAGGCAAACTGTAGTCCTAGTACATTCTTTGATCACAAGAAAAAGCTTCAAATTACTCTTGTAATTATCATTTATGGTCTTATCCACCAAGCACTGAAAAAAAGATAATAAAAATTCTGAAGGTATGTTTATCCCAGGAACTGGAAACCTGCATGCTAAGGACAGATACAGCTTGAAATCAAGCTTCGGGTTATTTGCTGTTCTGTGTTGCGTGTGCATCATTACAGCACTCAGAGTAACTTCAGGGATGTGGTGAAGTATAGCCCCACAGGAGGAGGCTGGAAAATCTATTCAGTCCCTAAAAGGAAAAGATGCCTTAAACTTTGTCTATTCACATACCTGAAATGTGCATGTTCATGTCATGCTTTTGTCCTTGCTGAAAATACATGTAGCCATATTTTGAGCCAATTGCAGCAGAGGATCCCAACCTCTGCTAACCTGTTGGATGTGAGAACACCTTCCTTGCCAGTAACCTTCCTCCTCAGAATGTAATTTAATTTACAGAGACCAGTTTCAGGAAATACCCAGCCAAAAATCCTACAGTTTTATTTGTGACCTGTCTGCTTTTGCATGACTCTGCCTCCTGCAGAGCATTTAATCTCTTTGCCTTGCAGACAGATGCAGATCACTCTCTGTGCTCACCTTTGCAAAAAAATATTTTCTTCTCCCGTTTTAGTATCTCCACCATGTCCTCCCTGTACTCAAGAGTTTGGCCAGAGAAGAACAGACACATGAAGAAAAATATTTGCCATGCACTGTATTTGGGCAAGAGTAATCAGACCACCCAGTTCCATTATATGATTTTGTAGCAGATTTCTTGCCTGGGCAACCCCTGAAATTACAAATAATTGCATTTCTCAGGCCTCAGTTGTAAATCTACATTAGCAAACGATTTTGCCCAGTAGGAATGTATTCGAAGAGGGAAGTAGCTGGAGCTATCACAGAAACATAGAATTATACAATATGTTGAGTTGGAAAGGACCCATCAGGATCATCAAGTCCAACTTCTGCCCCTAGGCAAGACACCCCAAGAGTCACACCATGTGCCTGACAGTGTTGTCCAAATGCTTCTTGAACTCTGTCAGGTTGGTGCTGTGACCACTGCCCTGGGGAGCCTCTTCCAGTGCTCAGCCACCCTCTGGGTGAAAAACCTTTTCCTGACATCCAACCTAAACCTACCGTGACACAGCTTCATGCTGTTCCCTCCAGTCCTGTCACCGGTCACTGTTACAATCCAGTCTAAACATAGAAGAGCAAAGAAAACTTGAGTCCCTATGGATAACATGGATCGAACCCAGAAAGGTTTGAAATACATCCCAAAACTTGTTTAAAAACAAAAAAGGTTAGATGTTGGTGCCAAAAAAATTAGTTTTTTTTTTTTTAATTTAATTTAATTTAATAATAAAAGAGGTAAAGAGGGAAGGGGAAGGGGAAGGGGAAG